>NC_141220.1:2557500-3015000 GCF_054856515.1 Filicampus tigris
CATGAATAATGCCTCTTGTTAATGAGGAGAATGGCCGTGCCCCATACCGTTCTATCTATCCTTGTTCGGCCGGAGTCACTGGAGGAACCGACTCTCCATTGGAAATCATTGTACTCTCATTGCTTATAACATCTAAAAACGGTGATCAATTAGAACCAAAATTTATATGGACATCCCTAATAATGACCACTTCAATATATCAAAAGGATCAACCTGTCCGTGACTGATTTATATGAGAATGAGGAAATGTGGAAGTGAGCAGCGCTACAAAGATTTATGCTGGGACGGGCGCACTCTGCTTCTTTGCTTGAAAAAAAACACTGCTTCTTTGCTGATCACGGTTAGGACGAGTGAGGCATTTAACACCAGTCAGGATATTTACACTGAAGTGGGAGTGCCACACTCGGCTGTGGAGTTCAAGACACTCCCGGTGTTCGATGAGGTCTTACCTCACTCTGACGCCGCTCCACTCTCGTGGCTGAAAGCGGTGTCCGACAAGGCACGCGACTGCTTGGGAGGCAACCCCGTGACATGAAGACGCAGGCTCATGATCACGTCCACACGCTGCGCGGACAGCAACGAGCTAATGTTGTTGTGCTAACACCTTTTGTTTTAACGGCCTGAAGCTAGTTGTTGCTATTAGACTGTTACAGCTTCTACTGTTAGGCGGGGAGGGAGAGTGGGGAGGTAAAGATTCATGCTTGCTTGATTGTTTGCCCGCTGCCAGTCGCCATCTGCCTCCTGAGAGTTGACACAAGTTTAGCGTCGCTAAATGTCCGAAATATAACCAGTCTGGGTTCGTGTGCTCATTCATGCTCTTGTCCGCTTCAGCCTGTGTAGGTGGAGAAGCGATCGCCACAGTATTTTTGATTATGTGGAGGTGATCATGATGAGATCACGTTTTATGCCAATAAATCCAAACTATTGTGCATAACACTTTATACTTTCACAGGTTGAAGTGGACAAGAGTAGTAATGTAATGTGTAATTTGCATTTTGGTGGATCGGTCGCCGTTTTAGACAACAGAACTGACAAAGCAAGCAATATTACCAGCTTGCCTTCCTCCTGTGACGTAGACCGCTGAGACCGAAAAAATAACAAGCCGAGCCCCAAAAGGGGGCGGGGCTATTTGTCGTAATTCTAATCACAAGAAAAAGCCCTTAAATCACTACAGAGTCTTTTGGGTGGAGCATTTTAGTACTGATGTCATTTTTACATGCAAACCTTTTATATAAGTGCCAATGTTAAGCTCATCCAAGTGTCCCTCTAAACTGTAAGACTTCAGGCCTATATGACATCATAAAGTACAAAGAATAAAGGGACCATAACATCTGCAAAGCAACTGATACAACACGTAAACAACCAGTTATAACAGTTACAGCAGAAATTGCGATGCCAACATGGCTGAAAGATGGTATTGGGTATTGGGGTGCTGTACTGATGGTTATTATTTTCATTCATTTGGTACCTGTGGGAGCCCCCGAGGGGCGACTATTTAAATACTACTGTGACAACTACTAAATTACTGGGACTAGGCGCAACTATTTGACTTCATCTCACTCATTTGTTCCTTGGATTGTGTCTTGGGTTCATGTTAATTCCATCAGAGTTAGTGTGGCACCCAATAGCATGACAGAACTGAGACTTCCAATTGCAACCCTGAGGGGGTTCGCTAAAAGGTGCAGTGGCACCATACAAATTATGGGAAAGGGGTACGAGAAGTACTGGTGGTACCTCACTGGATGTGTTAGATTTGAGTTTGAATTCTTTGATCACTACACAACAGGGTCATTATTGAGCCCCGGGACCTAGCCGTGAAGCTAGATATTTCCATAACAAAATATTTCTTTCAAAAATGGGGTCGACACTCAATCTCAGGGTTACTATGGGGAGTGGGCCTTTCAGGCCTCCTACTGCTGCTATTTTTAATACATCTTGTTGGGGGTTTCTTTTGTGCCTGTTGCTATTTTTCCATCGACTGCAGAAGACATTCAAAGGGCAGCTCTCGCACACACTCCGTGAGACATTCTCTTTCGGAGTCGGCGCAGTGTTTCCTGGAGGGATGGAGATCTGACCTATATTGATGCGATTGGCGTACCTCGTGGTGTACCAGATGAGTATAAACTGGTTAATCAGATTGCAGCTGGTTGGGAGTCCATTTTTGTTTGGATTACGCCAAATAAAAATGTTGATAGGATCAACTACCTTCACTACGATGTACAAAAACTGGGTAACTATACTGAAGCAGGATTTCTTGCTATCGAGGAACAATTGGCAGCCAGCTCTCTCATGACGTTCCAGAACCACATAGCGGTTGACATGCCCCTGGCGGAAAAAGGTGGGGTTTGCACAATTTTTGCTGACCAGTGTTATACGTTCATACCTCGGTGGTTGCATCGGTCATCTTCCAGGGAGTGGTCACCTGGGCAGGCGGCGTCTCGGCCCGGGACAAGAAGCGGCTGGACAAACTGGTCAAGAGGGCCGGCTCTGTCCTGGGCTGCTCCCTGGACTCTGTGGACTCGGTGGGGGACAGGAGGATGTTGGCCAAGCTGTCATCAATGCTGGGCAACCCGGACCACCCCCTCCAGGGCACCCTAACAGCACTCCACAGCACCTTCAGTGACAGACTGTTACACCCTCGCTGTGCAAAGGAGAGATTCCGCCGTTCCTTCTTGCCTGCTGCTGTCAGACTCTTTAACAAGAACATTGTGTAGTCTCTACAAACTGGCGGTCATTAGTGCAATTGTGCAGTCCTGCACCTGAGCTCGTATCGTGCAATACCCAATATTCCCCACTACTGTAATACCGTGCAATACTCAACATTCCCCACTACTGTTAGTCTAGTTTTATTTTTATCCAATGCTGTTCCTTACATTTCACTACAGCACTGCAGCACTGTCACTTAGAGTATTTTTTCCTCTGTACTATGTACAGGCCGAAATGAGTGTTCCTCATATTTTTTATGTAGATGTAGGTTGGTGTGTATACACATGTGTATATACACATGTTACTGCGTATATCTACATAGGTTTGATTCTAAATGTTTGCCGTCAATGTTATACATTAATGGCCACATTATGCCGCCGCCCCTGTGTGACCTATATCTTTGCTACTGTAACAATGAAAATTTCCCCACTGTGGGATCAATAAAGGCATTCTTATCTTATCTTATCTTATCTTACCTAACAACACGGCCCCAAAGGGGTCCCTCACCACGGCCATCGACGGCCTCCGTATCCTCAACCACAAGATGAAGGAGCACTCTGGTGTGGACACGTCTCTTTGGACAAAATGGTGGGATAAAATATTTGGTAAATATACTGCATATATTGCATTTGTTTTTCTCTGTCATGGTCTCTGTGGCTGCGTTGCATTCCTTGTAGGGCACTGCTCACCCAGATAATTACAGCAGCTATTGTACCCATGATGTCCAAATTGAATGAAATGTATCCATTGTTGCTTTATCATGCAGGTGAGAGTAATGCTGACTCTTGCTCTGATGATTCTGATGACATTTAGTTTTCTTTCTTTTCTTTTGTAGGTCATGAGTAAATTACATTAACAACCTCGAGTCTAATTAGGGCGGCACGGTGGACGACTGGTTAGCACATCCGCCTCACAGTTCAGAGGTCGTGGGTTCGATCCCGGCTCCGGCCTCCCTATGTGGAGTTTGCATGTTCTCCCCGTGTCTGCGTGGGTTTTCTCCGGGTACTCCGGTTTCCTTCCACATTCCAAAAACATGCATGGTCAGTTGATTGGACTCTCTAAATTGCCCGTAGGTGTGGTTGTGAGTGCGTATGTTTGTCTCTGTGTGCCCTGCGATTGGCTGGAAACCAATTCAGGGTGTCCCCTGCCTACTGCCCGAAGACAACTGGGATAGGCTCCAGCACGCCCCGCGACCCTTGTGAGGATAAGCGGTATCGATGATGGACGGATGGAATCTAATTAGGGCCCGAGCAGCGACCGCTGTGAGAAAATTTGGTGGTATATCTATCAGGTCAAGACAAAAAAGTCTCTTGGAGCCAAGTGCTAAACCTAACAGGAAGTCCGCCATTTTGAATTTACTTTACAATTCGGCATCACATTGACTTTAAAAGCAGCTGTAATGTGATCCACATGATAATATCGTGTCCAAATGTCACACATTTGATGAGAGTCTATACCTATCTCGAACCAACTTTTCATCGTAGTGGGAGCGCCACCTACTGGCTAAATGAAGTACATGTTTTATTCTTTCATATTTCACTCCTGGCAGGTTAGCCAGATCTCCCTCATATTTGCTCAGAAGAGTGTTTAGGCCTTCATGATGTTAAAACACAACGTTTGAACTTTTTCGCAAAAAGGTGTTGCCATGATAACGGCCGGTTTGCCAAAAACACCAATGCTGATTTTGAGAATGTAAACATGCACGAAAACCCATGAAACATCGCACACATAGAAGGCTTGGTAAATTAATCAATAATTAATTATTCATTTGTGCAATCTTTAAAAGAAGGCTCGCAACCGCCCCCAAGAAAATATATAAATAGTGGCCCCAGTTGCATGCTTCACCTAAATCTACAAAAATTTGATAGTATATAAAACAGAAACAAAACTACAAAAAAGTCTCTTGGAGCCATATGCTAAACCGAAGAGGAAGTCCGCCATTTTGAATTTACTTAAAAGTTTGGACTCACCTTGACTACAAAAGCTGCTTTTTAACTTTTTCCACGAGATAATTTTGATTATTCAATTCCGATGTGCGAGCATCCCAACGTGCCGGTACCAAAACGTCGACAGGGCTGCTTGCAGCTCTAGTTATTATAAATTATTATTATTATTATTATTATTATGATTATTATTATTATTATTATTAGGGCCCGAGCAGCGACTGCTGCGAGGTCCCTATTGTTTTTGTAGAAATCATTTTTACTATTATTTTTCTGCATGTTCGATCACATTTTTGACCGCCTAAACACGAAATGCACGAAAACTCACCAAACTTTGCAGTCTCATCGGGCCTGGCGAAAAATGTGATATTTTAAAGTCGACGTAAACGACGCAAACGAAATGGCTCTGTAGCGCCACGTAGAGTAGGAAAACAAAATATAATTCCAGCCCGTTTGACCTAGGCCTATGAAAATTGGCAGCCGCGTGTAGCACCCCGAGACGTACAAAAAAGTCAGTTGCAGCCATAGTGTTAAGTGTACAAGAGCTGAACAATGAATTTTGGAATGTCCAATTTTGGACCATTTTTGCACGTTTACAGGGTGCATACTTTTGCACCCATGTCCCAGAGGATTAGTCCAATTGACTTCAACCTTCGGATATATCATCTTGGCAACAACTGGGAAATTTTTTGGGAGTTTTAAAAAATATAACGGGGGCGGGGCATCAAATTTGGCGTACATTTTTTCCTTTGCCATACAGGAGAAAAACCTTGATAACCCCCCTGCATATGGTCCAAAAAATCCCAAACTTCAACTCTACGTAAAAAGTCGCGACCTGAAGACATCTATATTGCTATAATGTTCCATTATACATATAGCGCTACCTAGTGGCGAAAAAATGAATTTTTTTACATTTCTATTTACTGCACGGAGCCCGTTGAACAAATCAGACTGAACATTTGTCAGAAAAGCCTTAACGCGTTGATCTTGTGCTACGCCGAATATTATGACTTTTCGACGAAGGTGCCTTGATGGTGCCGCAAAGTCTGATTATACGTGACAAAAAATGCTGTTTTAGCTTGACTCAGATCATCCAAACTTCTCAAAATGTTTCATATTTGATGATAGCCAAGGGCTGAAGACATCAAGGAACTTATGTTTCATCATAGTGGTAGCGCCACCTAGTGGCTGAAGGAAATACATGTTTTTTTCTTTGATTTTTTTAACCTAGCAGGTTAACTGGGCTCACTTCATCTTTGCTCGGAAGAGTGTTTAGGACTTCCTAATATTAAAATACGAAATGTATGATTTTTCGTGAAAAGCTGTTGCCATGGCAACACCCAATTCGCCAAAAAATCAACGCTCATTTTGAGGGTCTGAACATGCTCGAAATCTTACGAAACTTTGCACATACATCGAGCCTGGCAAAATCCTTAATATTACTTTATCATTTTGTGCAATTTGTAAAAAATGGCTCGCTAGGGGGTCCGCTGATAGTGTAGTGGTACACACGCCTGAGTTGTGTGCGGGCAGCGTGGGATCGATTCCCGCTCAGTGACAGTGTCTATGTGTGCCCTGCAACTGGCTGGCGACCAGTTCGGGGTGTAGTCTGCCTTCGCCCATTGACGGCTGGGATAGGCTCCAGCAACTCCCCGCGACCCTATATAGGATAAGCGGTTTGGAAGATGACATGACATGACATGGCTCGCTAGGGCCCCCTAGAAATCTTTAAAAATTCAGCCCCGGTTGTACTTTTCACCTAGATCAACGAAAATTTGGTGGTATATGTAACAGTTCAAGGTCTGCATAAAAGTCTCTTGGAGCCTTATGCTAAACCAAACAGGAAGTCGGCCATTTTGAATTAAGTTTAAAGTATGAATTTGCTCTGATTACAATAGCTGCTGCAACTTGACCCACATGATAATTTCTTCTAAAAAACTACTGATATTTCACAAAAGTCCAATCCTGAAAACATCCCTGAACTTATTTTTCATCATAGTGGTAGTGCCACCTACTGGCCTAAGGAAGTACATGTTTTATTCTTTGATCTTTTTCTCTTCACAAGTTAACCAGGTCGACCTCAGAATTGCTCGGAAGACTCTGTAGATCTTCTTGATGTTAAAATACCATATTTGTGATTTTTCGTTAAAAGCTGTCGCCATGGTAACGGGCTGTTCTTTAATAAAACCACGCTAGTTTTTAAGGTCTAAACATGCATGAAATCTCACGAAACTTTGCACACACATCAGGCCTGGTGAAATCATCTTTTTTTTTGTTTTATGTCACAATTGTTTAAAAATTGGGTCGCTAGCGCCACATATAATGTTTTAATAAAATCAGCCCCGGTTGTACGTTTCACCTATATCTAAGAAAATTTCGTGGTATATGTAACAAGCCAAGACGTACAAAAAAGTCTCTGGAAGCCATGTACTAAACCTAACAGGAAGTCCGCCATTTTGAATTTACTTTTCAATTCGACATCACATTGACTTTAAAAGCAGCTGTAATGTGATCCACATGATAATATATTTTCAAAATTTCACACATTTGAGTATACACCTGAAGACATCTATGAACTAACTTTTCATTGTAGTGGGAGCGCCACCTACTGGTTAAATGAAGTACATGTTTTATTCTTTCATGTTTATCTCCTGGCGGGTTAGCCAGATCTCGCTCATATTTTGCTCGGAAGAGTGTTTAGGCCTTCATGATGTTAAAACATGAAGTTTGAGATTTTTCGCAAAAAAAATGTTGCCATGGTAACGCCCAGTTTGCCAATAACACAATACTGATTTTAAGAATGTAAACATATATGAAAACTGATGAAACTATGCACACATAGAAGGCTTGGTAAATTAATCAATAATTAATTATTAAATTATGCAATCTTTAAAAGATGGCTCGCTACCGCCCCCTAGAAAATTTATAAATAGTGGCCCCAGTTGCACGCTTCACCTACATTTACGAAAATTTGATAATATATAAAACAGAAAGAGAACTACAAAAAAGCCTCTTCGTGCCATATGCTAACCCTAAGAGTAAGTCCGCTATTTTGAATTTACTTAAAAGTTTGGACTCACCTTGACTACAAAAGCTGCTTTTTAACTTTTTCCACGTGATAATTTAGATTATTCAATTCTGATGTGCGAGTATCCCAACGTGCCGGTACCCCAAAGTTGCCAGGGCTGCGAGGGCTCTTTATAGCTACTTGCAGCTCTAGATACATTTGTTGCTTTAGAAAGAAAATATATATGACAAACTGCATTTTAAGGTCAAGCAAGGAAAGTCTATCTAATCTAAGCAGTCTATGTAACCATACGATGTGTCTGTATGTACAGTATTTATGTATATGCTGCAGCTACGTATGATATAAGCTAAATATTAGCTGGATATGTGCATTTGTGTGTTGAACTTGTTGGTTCAATGTTGGAAGTAGACGTACTTAGCCGAATCTGACTTTGGGTCATGAGCCGCATCACGTCAGTTCTATGGCTAGGCGTCGGCTGAATGAGCCGGCCGGGCCCGGATCACAGACCCCGTGAAGGGCGATTGCTGCCACCGCGGTGTCCCGCGGCCGCCACAACTGTGGAGATCTGTGGTAAGGGCCCGCCCAGAGTCGCCGCCGCCGCCGCTGCCCACGCTTGCCGGCCGGGACAAAGTGAGCTGAGCGCAAGTGGGGGCGAGCTAACATACTTTTGCTATGCAGCTTCGGCGGCAAGAGCCCGAGGCTGTGCGCCATGCGTGCACACATTTTTTTTTTTTTTTAATCAGTCGTACTTCGTTAGTAGCTCTTCCGCGCGGCTAACTAGGAATCGAAACTTAGCACCGACATCCTAAAATCTGAACGGTTCCGGGTGAACCGTAATGATGGAACCGATTCCACTCGATTCCGGGGTTTCGGTGCCCAACCCCAAGGGGGACACAGGCGTGCATGTGTCAGCCAAGCAATTCATCCTCATCGTCGATATTTTGAAGCAGTAATGCTGCCTCTACTCTAAAGCTTTTTTTTTTCCAAGATACATGTATAGATCATGGTGACCAGCAGCCTTTATCAATGCAGCCGCTGATTGCTATGGAAACCTTAATCACGCGATCAAAAAAATTGACGGCGTCAAAAAGGGGGTTGGATTAACTTCGAGAATAACACGCTAAATTGACAGCCCCAATATATATATATATATATATATATATATATATATATATATGTACATATACACTACTCACAAAAAGTTAGGAATATTTGGGTTTTGGATGAAATTTCAGGACGAGCATTGGAACCTTCACAGGTGAACTTAATATGACCTTCTCTAAGCTTTTGAATGCCTACGTCCAACCTATTAAATGCTTCGGTACTTTTTGCAAGTTGCTATTCTCTAACGAGGAGCTTAATGGCAAAATTCACAACACCTTTAATCAACCAATAAATGTCCTGGTTCATTACAGCTGTTTTTTAAACAGTCATCCTCATCATGCTGTTCACATTTGGACATCATGAGACCAATACGACCTAACAATGAATCAACAATACATTTCCATTGTGATGCTTCAAACAGGACGTTCTCTGACGGAGGTCGCCACTGAGCTTAGACTGTCACAGAGTGTCAACAGCAGGTTGCAACAGAGATACTGAAAGACTGGAAGAGTCACAGAAAGATGTAGACGTCCTTTGGCCACATCCCATGTTGATGACCTCTACATTGTGAACAATGCCCTGAGAAACCGCATGATGAATGCCATTCAACTCCAGGCACGTTTAAGAAAAACGTCAATCTCAACTTCTTCATGTTGTAGAAAGAACTGTTCTGTCCCAAACAGGTACCTTACACGCAAATGAAGTTAAGTGCCTTTCATCTTTTTCTACGCTGTGAATTCAACTCATGAAACAACATTCGAGTCAGTGCAACAGTTGGCGTGCACATCGTCGGTGTTTCAACTCCCCTCGTCTTAGCCTGCAGTAACGTAGTTTAAATTGGATGCCACAATGTGGATTGTGGGAGCCATTTCATGTACATATGTACGTCAGTCACAAAGTTGACCGTTATGTGTCGCCATCGTTCACATGTGTTCATTCATATATTTGAAGTGCTATAATGTATCTGTTGTCTAGCATTTTAACTATACCTGGCACATCAATCACATATTTACTTGTCATGTCATGTCATCTTCCAAACCGCTTATCCTATACAGGGTCGCGGGGAGTTGCTGGAGCCTATCCCAGCCGTCAATGGGCGAAGGCAGACTACACTCCGAATTGGTCGCCAGCCAGTCGCAGGGCACACATAGACACTGTCACTGAGTGGGAATCGATCCCACGCTGCCCGAACACAACTCAGGCGTGTGTACCACTACACTATCAGGGACTGACATATTTACTTATTTCATCTAATAATTTATCTTTATCTGGAATATTTCGAGATTGCCCAATTGCATCAAAATAAACAGGGGTGTTCTGTGTAATCGGAAGTTTTGAATTAGCACTTAACAAATCTCTGTTCGCTCTGTGTGTACTGTTAAGCGTCACCACATCATCATTGACAACATAGGTGGTTGTTTGCTGGACTCTAGTAACATATGCACCAGTTCATCATTGTCCCTGTTTTGTCCATCAGAAGTTGGAGATTTCCCAGGATAGAGGTAGACAGCAGTCTACAAATAGGCGATTGTTCAGTGGGGGTGTTTTCTTGGTCACGAGGCTGTGTGCCAACTGCCATCAGGCACAGTCCTGCAAGGATGCAAACAGTGTTCTTAGCCGACACGACTGCGGTCAGCTTCCGGCCTGTGGTCTGCTCCATCTTCCCGAGAGGGGTGTGCAAGCACGGAAAGCCCTCTCTCCAACTGTGGTCTTTTGACGGTGCGCAGTCAGCGCACTGGGTGCTGATCCTACTTCGAGGGACTGGCGTTGCTAGGCCCATCAACAGGGGACCAACCGAAGGAGCTTGCACTGCGATTGGTGGATCCAGCCGTCACGCCCTTCGACCTTTACAGCAGTTGGACTTGCTGCAATCACCTGGAAGGGGCCATCCCAGCATTCACTGTCCAAACGGGGTCGTCTCAGCACCTTTGAGGAAGACCAGGTCTCCAATCTGGACCTGGTGCGTCTGTGGAGCAAAACACACTGGCAAGTCATTGTGCTTATGCATTTCTTTCCGGTCAAACAGCCTTTCAATGTGGACAGGGATAGAGGTCCCTGCTACTGGTTGCTCTGGGGCCAGGTCAGGAAGTCTATATGGTCATCCATACAGAATGTCAAATGGGGATAGAGTTTTTCCTCCTGTAGGTACTATCCTCATTCTTGTGGCTACAAATGGCTGCAGTAGCGGCCATTGTTAAGTCCTCATCAATTTTTTCTTTTCCCTGCTGTTTTCTTAGCTCGTTTTACTCCAGCCGGTCAACGAGGGCTTTACTCTTAAACCATTGTTTCCCGTGTTCACTGTTCTTTCTCTTTTCTTTATCTTTTAACGCCAATTTACTCAATGCTCTTCTCAATTCTTCACTACCATCTAGATCACCTGAAAAAACATACTTGTTTCTCCATTTTTGCACAAATTGTGTTGACCATTTATAATCTCCTTCTGCAAACCGTATTTTTTCCTTCAACTCTTCTCTATAACAACAAGTTGTTGTCCCTCTTGCCTCCTGGGCTACGCCCCATGCACTGGAGGTCTTTTTTGCTTTCACCATTTATGTATTTTTCCTTTGTTCAGAGAAAAATGCTACGTGCCTGGTGTCGTGTCAGATACCAAGCTTCTACTCCCAATTGGAGCGGGTACCTTCTGGGCATTTATACTCGCGACCGGTTCACCAGTTTTAGATTTCTCTTAACTCAGGACATTCGCACAACATTCACACTCACACTCACACTCACAGAAGTGATCAATTTCTGTGTCCTGAAAGCCAGGCTTTCACTTCGGGAATTAGCTTTATTCCTTACTATCCATAGTCAGGTTTTCACCTTACTATACTTCAGAATCATTAACTCTAACAATTCTTACTATCCTGTCAGTTTAACCATACACTGACCTTAGGTTCCTGCAATCTCTCCGCTGGTCGACTCACTTGGGTTCGTTGGATGGTGTTTGCGTTCCTCCGGTGAGCGGTGTTCGACTTCTGGCCTCGTAGAAACGAGGACTTCCAGGACCCAGTGGGTTCTGACGGTGCACCGATTGGTTCAGTCGTCGTCGATCGTCCACCGAAGAGAAGGCGTTACCATCTGGCTCGAAGGACCACGTTTTAGAATGTCAGGGAAGTCCACTCGGAAGACCAAGACAAGCCTAATAGAGGACTGTAAAAAGCAACTCAGACCAGCCAAGATTGACTTTTCTTACGCGCGGGACAGTGGAGGCCACTCAAGGTGGTTTCTCCCCCAGTCTGTCAGCTTCCGTGCCCTCATGCTCTTTTATTCAGTACAAGCTGCATGCATTCAAAGATACAGACACATGACAAAAGCGGTACTTCCTCTTATCTGCACTTTGCAACAGTCTGTGGTTAAACGTCTTCTCTTGACAGCTTCCTGTTTGACACTTTGCACGGCACATTTTACTGCATATGGAGACTATGTGGGTGAGGTCAACAAACGGTCACCACAGGACATTCAAGGAAAAATGAAACTTTTAACATGATATTAATGTAATTGTCGATTTCTCTCACAAATGTTAAATCTATTATGTTACAGAGACATGACCTCTGTGATCCCTTTTATATACAGCAATCATCATTCACAGATGAACCCCCTTATTCTGGATTAAACAATATTATATGAATACCATGATGTCATAGTGAGTTAACCAAATGATTCCCAAACAAATCTATTCAAGTCATCTGGTAAAAATTCTATTTTTAACATCGCAATATATATTGCAATATATCGCAACCCCAAAAATCGCAATGTCATGTTTTTCCAACATCGTGCAGCCTTAGTACACACCAAAGAAAGAACAAAAGAATATACCCACAAAGACAAAAACTGCAACAGTCCAGCAATGTTTTAGGTGTGGAAAGTCCCCATCACATGAAAAATCCCAGTGCTCAGCAAAGGATGTGACATGCCACACGTGGAAAAAAAGGACACTACAGCATAGTGTGCAGATCAGCTAAAGTTATGCATATGGTGGATGCTGGTACAGGAAGACGAGACGAAGCATTGTTTCTTGGAGTATTACAGGCCAACACAGATCGCAGATGTGACAATCAGCAACCACAAAGTCAGATTCAAGATTGACACAAGAGCAGATGTCTCAGCTATTTCAGCACAGATGTATCACATCATTGCTGATCTTGACACCGTGCTTACAGAAACGGACAGGCCTTTGATTGGCCAGGATGGCACAGCACTCTCAGTAATAGGCAAATACACAGCATCAATGTGCATGGGCACACAGGTGATTCAAGAACCAGTGTATGTAATAAAGGGCCTATAAGTAGATTTGTTAAGTAGACCGGCAAGCTTGAAACTCAACCTTGTTTCTAGAGCAGATAGCATCGACAAGGAAATGGCTGCGTCATACCCCAAACTGGGTCCAGGCATTAGGAGCAGCCATACACCATCATGCTTAGACTTGCATGATGCAAAGCCATTTTCATTAGCAACGGCCAAACGCATTCCCATTCCCTTACTTGGCAAAGTGAAAGAGGAGTTGGAAAAAATTGGAGTAATTTCGAAGGTGGAAGAGCCAACGGAGTGGTGTTCGGGTATGGGCCCAGTGCCGTCAAAAAATGGCTCTGTGCGTATTTGCATCGACCTCACTTGTCTGAACAAAGCAGTCTGCAGAGAAAAATACATCCTTCCATCTATGGAGCACACTCTCAGATTACTCGCAGGTCTTCAGCAAATTGGACACGAATCGAGGATTCTGGAAAATCCCGTTGTCCCCAGACTCAGCTAAATACACCACGTTCATAACACAGTTTGGACGTTTTCACTTCAACAGGTTACCTTATGGTATAGCCTCAGCACCTGAACATTTCCAGCGGCGAATGTCCATGATTCTCGATGGGCTGCGAGGTGTGGTCTGTCATAAGGATGATGTTCTTGTGTGGGGAAGAGACCAAGAGGAACACGACTCTAGACTTCATGCAATGCTGCGCAAGCTACAGGACACCGGTGTCACACTAAACATGGACAAGTGTGGACTGATTCGAGCAGAAGTTACGTTTTTGGGACACATCCTGTCTGAAAAGGGTGTGCGGCCAGACCCGGATAAAGTTAAAGCTGTAAAAAAGATGAAAGAACCAACTAACATAAGTGAACTTCGGAGCTTCCTAGGGTTGGTAAACCAACTAGGGAGGTTCATCCCAGGGCTGGCTGAAAAGGACAAAGCACTGAGGGACCTCCTGTCTAAGATGAATCAGTTGCTTTTGGAGCCAGGCACAACAACAGGCGTTCGACCGACTTAAAGATGACCTAACGTCGACTCCAGTTGTGACACTCTACAACCTCAGTATGGAGCTGAAACTGTCAGCGTACGCGTCGTCGTACGGACTTGGAGCGGTTCCGCTGCAAAAGGAGGGAGATCAATGGAGAGCGGTTGCGTGATAACATGATATTAATGTAATTGTCGATTTCTCTCACAAATGTTAAATAATCTATTATTGTCCACATTCCTGGACAGACATGGAACAGAGGTATACGCAAGTGGAAAAAGAAGCGTTGGTACTGACATGGGTGTGTGAAAGATTCAGAGACTTCCTGATTGGGAGACTGATCATAAACTATTAGTTAGTCTGTTAGGTTATCAAGCACTAACTGAGCTACCTCCAAGAATACAGAGGTTCATACTTAGACTAATGCGTTACAGCTATGATATCACACACACACCAGGCAAAGCTCTACACACAGCTGACACATAGTCATGTGCACCAGTAGCCTCAGTCACATGTCCAGAAAAAGATTTCATGGACGAGACAAACATCTACATTGATGAATTAGTCAGGAACATGTCAGCAAGTTACATATACATGACACATTTGAGAGAGCAGCTAAAAGAGGACGCTGTTTGTTTACAAGTTATGCCATATTGCCAAAGTAAGTGGCCAGATTATATAGTAGGCTCACAGGTACAGTCAAGCAATACTGGTCAGAAAGAAGTGCTTTCCGTGCAAGATGGCTTGTTACTAAAAGGTTCAAGACTTGTTATTCCCACAGCGATGCACAGTTCTGTTTTGGCAGCCCTTAATGAGGGACATCAAGGAAAGACAAGATGTAAGGAGTGGGCCAGAGAAGCGGTGTGGTGTAGCCAACTGAAAGAGATGGTAACAAATTGCACAACATGCACCAAAGAACGAGCCAACCCGGTTGTGCCGCTGTTACCCAGCGAGCTTCCAGAGAGACCGTGGCAAAAAGTGACAGCAGGTTTATTTACATTTGACAATTCAAACTATCTTCCAGTAGTGGACTACTTCTCGCGTTATGTGGAAATTGCTAAATTAACGCCTACTAGATCTGAGGATATGATCGTGCATTCAAGTGACAGTCCATTTAAAGTCTATATTTTCTAGACATGGTATACCTGAGCTGTTCTATAGCGATAATGGGTCCCAATTTGCAAGTCAACAATTTGAGATTTTTCAAACAAGTATGGATTCAAGCACATTACTAGTAGCCCAAGATTTGCTCAGAGCAATGGGGAGGCAGAGCATCATGTTCAAACTGTGAAACGCATGCTGAACAAAGCCAGTGACCCCTGTCTTGCACTCCTATCATATCGAGCTACACCATTGGCTAATGGCTTTTACTATTATTTTAACACTATGTGTGCAACAATGGTTGTTTTAAATTGCTCTATAAAGTTGAGTTGAGTTGGGTAAGTGGAAAAAGATGTACATATGGATGATTATGATTATGAAGTCAGCAGGCATTTGCTATTTGATGACATACACAGGAAACATGATTGTGTCAATGAACACGAAGGAGAGAACGTCTGAGTCGAGGTCACATTCAAGCAACCAAGTTGTTAAGAAAAATTATCTTTATTATTCGAATAGAGCGCAGGTGGCAAGGATGGGAATCTTGCATTCACACCTCAACAACCACACAATGACCATTACTATTAGGACTGAATGCTTAATGGCAAGTTTTCTTTTGGAATAAAAATAATTCACTTTCTATTTTGTCTGCAATGACATGTCCAGATAGCCCAGGTGGTGGTCCAGGTGGGTCGTTTTCATCTGGAGTAACTAGTGTTGGCCAGGTAGGTCCACATGGGGGCCAAGGTCAATGTTTGAAAGGTTATGTTCCAGGGTTATTGTTTTCATCCGGAGTAACAGATGGGACAGTAGTGGTCCATGTTGGCAGGGTGCTGGATCAGGTGGGTTACTTTCATCTGGAGTAATTGGTGTTGGCAGATGTTTTCCTGGTTGTAGTCCAGGTGGGACAAGCGGTAGCGCAGGTTAACATTTTGGTCTCCAGGTGGATGGTTTTTATCCAGGATAACAGGTGGTTGCAGTGGTGTCTTGTATTTGCCTGGGTGGCTAATTGTGATAGGAAATAAAATGTGGTCCAAGTGGTTGTCCATCTTGGAAAGGTGGGTCATTTTCATCCACAGTAACCGATGGTCCAAGTGACCCTGGTTGTTAAGATGATGGATTAAAAACGGTTTCATCGGCTGGTGGTGATGGTGGCACGCGGGGTGTTTCAGGTGGCCAAGATGTTGGTGGTCTAGGTGGTCAATAATATGGCCCAGGTGGCCAATAAGGTGGTGGTCCAGGTGGGTAATAATGTGGTTGCCCCGGTGGCCAAGGTAGCGGTTGCCCATATGGATAAGGTAATGGTGGCCCTGGATGTCCAGGTGGTCCAGGTGGTCCTGGTAGACTACGTCCTGGTGGTCCAGGTAGTCCTGGTGGTCCATGTGCTCCAGGTGGTCCCGGTGGCCCATCTGCTCCATGTGGTCCTGGTGGCCCATCTGCTCCAGGTGGTCCTGGTGGTCCATCTGCTCCAGCTGGTCCTGGATGACCATCTGCTCCAGGTGGTCCTGGTGGACCATGTGGCCCTTCTGGACCATCTGGTCCAGGTGGTCCTTCTGGTCCTGGTGGACCCTCTGGTCCAGGTTCTACAGGTGGTCCAGAAGGTGGTCCAGAAGGTGGGCCTGAAGGTGGTCCAGAAGGTGGACCTGAAGGTTGGCCTGAAGGTGGCCCAGAGGGTGGACCTGAAGGTGGTCGAGATGGTGGGCCTGAAGGTGGTCGAGATGGTGGGCCTGAAGGTGGTCCAGGTATACGTGGTGGACCTGAAGGTGAGTCATTGTCATCTGGAGTAACTGGCACTTGTCTTTTTATCTTAGCAGAAAGACAGCTGCTTCCTGTGATAAAAAGTTGACAACTTTGTTACATGGTGACCTTCAACTTACTCTTTGTTACTTGGTAGTTGAAAGTTTGATGACTTACCAATCAGCATAAGGGCAACAGTGAACACCTTGATAATGATCATTGTGGCTGATGTCCTGTAAGACAGTGAAAAGGAACGGTAAATGTACATCACGTCCATCAGGTAAACATGATGGGAGAGCTGGCTGCTTGGACGGTGTCAGTTTGTTGGGGTCCAGGTTCCATGCCTTGTCACGAGGCACCTGGACTGTCCTTGGGAAGAGGCTGATAACTCTCTGCCAATCTTCATGTCGTTGCCGTCGGACAGAACACTAGTATCGACTGAAACCACGACTTTTTAGGGAATCAAAATCTTTGTTCAGTTGCTAATTGCTCATTTATTTTGCTATCATTGACGAACAAGAAGCTAGCAAAGTCCACGGTCACACCGAGCCCCGTGGATTTGATCATAAATGCTTGCATTATAGAACACAGTGGATCCCCAGTAGATATTTGTGGTTTGTCACCCATGCATACACCGATTTGCAGATTTATTTTTCAAGCCAAATCCCCTTTTTTTTGTAAAAAATTCTTATTGGCAGTATAGCGCCACTTATTCAAGAATTTTGGGGTTTAACTGTGACGCTCAAAAATATGTGGTCACAATTATTTTGTCAATAAGAGCACATTTTGTACTCAGAATTTATTTTACAAGAAATGTAAATGAAAAGATATTTTTTCAAATTCACTTTGATAACTATGGATAGGAAACAAAGAACAGAACCATTGCTTTTTGTGTTGTTGCGCCCAGGTTTCAAGTTAAGTGGGGGAACTCACCCCCCCTCCCTTCAGAGGAAATTTGGAATGGAAAGAAAGCAGTTCGTGTCTTCACTCCTTGTCCACATTTACCTGTGTTTTTCAGGTTAGTAATGTTTAGAAAGTACTTTTAATACAATGTTTGACAAGTTAAACACTTTGTCACGTGAATATGATCAATGTAGAGTATCTTTTGCGGCCTGTGTGAACAAGCTCAACGAGGTCATCGTTAAGCACGCGGTGCACGAGGCTTATTAAGGCTCGCTGTTGACGCAGACATGATTGAACACTGTACAGAATGTGTCAAAAATACAAAGTTGTGAATGTTTTGTGTAAAAGTGTCAAGTGAATTATATAAGTTTGATAGTCAGTGTATAGAAAAAAGCCTTACCAGTGTAATACTAGTCTTAATGTTTTTTTTTACCTTGCTCATTTATTTGATGATGTGAAAGCACAGTATGAACAATTTGACTCCGTGTGAGTATTTCAGAAGCCAGTATAAATACTGATGTACGAATAACTATTGAAAATGAGAAGTTGTAGAATAAGAAAAAACTAATTTTGTCAATTATAAAATGGCATAATCCCCTTGTGAATCGATTTATTCATTTGCTGTAATAAACAGACGAAATTTGCGATGGAACGAAACTGGTTCGTGTCTTCACTCCTTGTCCACATTCACCTGTGTTTAGACACAGCCAAAATATTTTTATCATCCGGGATTCCAAGTCTTTGGGACCCGTAACATAACCAGGGGACAAAAAAAGTTTAATTCTACCTTGGTGGTCCTGGTGGCCCATCTGTTCCAAGTGGTCATTTAAAAAAGTATAATTCTATCCTTCTAACCTTTCTGTTCTCTAGTAATCAGCAGGAGAACATAGCTAGATTTGACAAAATTCACACGCTTCTCACACAATGTGGAGAACGAGATATTTGTGAAAACAAAAATCAAGCAGAATGGAGACTTTGATGCTAACATTTTTATCTGCCTTCGTGACTGAACAGTTGTTGCCTGCTGTAAAGCAGCTAATCAACATTTAGGAATCGGGGTACGAGTGGAAGTTGGTCAAAGTTTGTAGACGGAAATGCAAACGGAAGCCGTTTAAAATGATTGGCACACCAGCCTATTGGCGATTTTTGTATTCGTTTCATTCATTTGTATTGGCGATTACCATTTGTTCCGGCTGGACAAACAGGCAGATAGATGGATGGCGGAAGGGTACCTCAGATGCAGGCGGAATGCGATAATCGGACTGGGAAATTTTTGTCAAATGCCCTGCTCTTATTAAGAACATTTGGGTCAAGAGCAAGTTTCCCTTATTGTGTTTATTACAATGTTAGCCATTTGGGCGCCAAAATTCATTGAATGATAAAACGGTTAATTGGGTTATTTGTTGGGAGCATGAAGTCAGCCCCAAGTGTGAATCAAGTCCAGGTGAAAAACTGAGTTTATTTTCCCATGCCTATAATTGAGCCCTTACAAAGCTTTTTTTTTTTTTAATTACATACAATTTTACAATTATTTTTCTTGCATTGTAAGTTAAGCGGTTTTAGTAAAATATCTTTTATTTCTGTATTTTGTATTAAACATCTTAAGTTGTTTTATTTTTAAATGCTCTTAAATTTACTTGTAATTATGTGCTGTATAAATAAAGTTGCTTGCTTATTTTTCACAATGTGTTTAAAGCATTTTTTTAAATTCAGCATGATGACAATTTTTAAATCTTTGATGCAAATTAAAAATCTATACTTTATTCCAATGTACAATTCCTCTTGTGTTTTGTTTTTTCAGTATGAACGCTGCAAACTCCACACACTCAACTCTGCTTGCATACAATCTTGAATCTAAACCCAAAAGAATGTCACACACATTAATTAAATATTTTAGACCAGGGATGTGTAATGGGCAGGCCGCATGCATTTCAATGGTCAATCATGTCTCTTTTTAAGGTTATATGTGTGTGTGTTTGTGTATGGGTGTGTGAGTGCAGGTGTGCTTGTGGATGTCTGTCTTTGTGTGTACTGCGAGGGAGGGAGGGAAGGCGGGAGCGGGTTTCTCTTTTTATGCTGTATTTTGACGTTTTTAATGTACAGCACCTTGAGTTGCATCCTATGTGTGAAAAATGACATATAAATAAAATTTGATTGATTGATTGATAGATTTTCGCTATTCGCAGGCCGGACGGGTCCATATCCCGTAGGGTTTCACTGTTCAGTTTAAAGTTCTAATATCACCTTTCACCACTAGATAGCAGACATTCCTTAGTTGGATTTACACCGGGTCTTACACTGTTGAACTTTCACTGTACAATGTTCAAACCCTTTTTTGTTGAAGGAGGTATCTTTTATACCCACACTGAGAAATGTATTCTGAAAATTGAAATATGTTAAGAGTATGTATTTTGCACATATGCATGTTTTGTCCATATTTAAAATGGTGTAAATGTCATACATCTTGTTAGGAAGTGTGTGACCCATCCAGTGACACTGATGAACTCCACCCCCAATTAAAAATATTTTTTGCAAAATAAAGCAATGTTATTTTAGGATGAAATGAAAGACTTCCACTTCTGGGTCATAGCTTTCAGGGTAGGGCGGCGCTAGCATAAGCATGAATGATGGCTTGGAGAGATTGTGACGCTCTAGAGATGTCCCAGACAAGGGCATACTTTGTATGCATAGGGATAAGGTATGTACTAAATGTTAACAAAACAAAATTGAAAACGTGTATTTTTGATACAATGAGAAACAACAATGTCTCTTGTGCAGGGATGGTGCTACACCTGAGGTATGGGGTACTATAGCTCTGACAGAAATCTGTGTAGCCCCAGTTAAGCTCCTCCAGCATTTTATTTGATATTCTAAAATACATTTATAAATTATTTTTCTCAACCCCCACTCTGTACCTGCTTTTGTGTCATGGTAATTATTCCGTCAATTAATATGTGCATGATTGCTTGAGGCATGAAGGGAGCAATGACTCTCGCAGTGGCTCCTCCCTTCTTGCCCATGTATTTGAACAGGAAATACCAAAATTCAGCTATTTTAATGATGAAATAATCGACATTATTCGAATGAGAAAGAAAATCAATGTCAAACACGGACTAGAGAACTAACTGGAGAAAAGTAATTAAATGTAATCATAATTAGGGTTTTTTAATGTTGTTTTAGTTTTTTTCTCTGCATGGGCAGGAGCAGGCTCGCTTCCCCTACCTGCCCTGCTTTACAACATACTTTGGAACAAGCTTGCCAAAGTGCATGAAGCAATGTTCACTTTGACCTGAGTCCAAATGCATATTTTTCACTTGATCATACAAAGTACAACACCAAATATGTCCAATATTAACGTGTTCCCTGAAAACACTTCAAGATGGAGAAAGTACTCACCAGTAAACGCACACTCAGGTTTGCTCTTGGAGCCTCTCTCAGGTCTTGTGCTGGTGTCGGTCCTGCTCCAGAGTTTCTTCTGTCGCCTCACAGTAGTTAACGGGGGCTTAAATCACTTGTGCTGCCACCATTAAGGTGGGGCCCTTGTTCAGGTGGGGCATTTAATTGTTTTTTCTTTTGTTTTCACACAGTTACAGTTGGTGGTTTCTATTAGGTGAGTATTGCCAAGAGGTATTTCTTCTTCATGTTGCCATGCGGTAATTCAACAGGTTATGGAGTCGCTTTGAAGCGGATACAGCACACAAAAGGTCACCGCCACTGGAATCTTGTACTTGGAGTTCTAACATGTTTTTAAACACTGGGTACATATTTAGGGTTTTTTTTTTTTATTCATCCGCCTGCCAACAAGGGTTTGGGTGGTGTACGGGATGACGGCCACTGTGGCTTTGCAAAGAGAACAAAGTCTGTATGTCTCCTCTACGGGTACTTACTGCCTTCGGGCAAAGATTAAGTCGAGACAACGAATGCATTATTTATTAAATTAACAGTCTCAAATTCTACGACTTAGTCAAATCTAAAACAGCACAAATAATATAAAAAGCATACAATAACCAACTTTGCCACAGTATTCAGAAGCTGTTCAAAATTAGAGACGATTGTTGTTAAAACTTAAGGGGTAAAGGTGGGAATCTTTGGGAGCACGATTCGATTCCGATTCAGGGAGTATGATTCGATTATAAAGCGTTTATTGAGGCATCTTTAATTTAGCTGTTTTGATGCACTTTTTCACAACACACATTTGTTTATCTCACTAAGTAAAGGTTCACTTGCAATTTTTAAAGGCATTCTTTGTATGAAAATAGAAGAGATTAATTCAATTCCATTATATTTTATTAAACTGATGGAAATGCATGTAAACTAGAAAGTTACAGATTGCGCAATGCTGTAATCAATAACTATTGACAAAATAAATTGCTATACCAAAATAAATAGCAGCATTTTGTAAAAAAAAAAAAACTTCTGTTGATGCTGCTACAAAAACGGACCAGGGAATAAACATGCATGAGAAAATATTCTCGAAGCGAATTAATCAATTTCAACAGACAGTTCAGTAGTTTCGTCATTTCTTATGATTAGTTTCTTTTTACTCTCTCACTACTCCACGGGCCGAGGCCCCTAGCTTTAACATGGTTAGCATCAGCTTTCACTCACTTTTACACACTTACGCCTAAAAACGAGATTTATCGCTACTCGTACGAACGTAAAGTGCTCAGTACTAATGTTTTAACACCGTTGAAGACTGACTTAGGACTTTTTAGTGTATTTCCTGTGACAAGAATAGGAGAAACACGCGTTGAGCTGCTGTTGTCATCGCAGAAGGAAAATGTATTCTTCCTCTGTGCTCAACTACTACTGTCTATGCCACCAATGCCGCTGCACCTCCTAGTGGATGGCTGCAGAACAGCTACCTAGAAATGAGTGAGAAACTACAGAATTAAAAAAATAAATAAATAAATATGAATAAAAATATACTTATAGGGGTCTCTGTATTTTAGACATCTGATTTCAACTCTCTACATATGTAGCAGTGTTCGAAATCCCTCCTTTTCCACAACGGAATATGGACGCAAATCCTTGGAAATAAATGCTGAGATGGCCTTCGTAATTCTCTGTAGCGCCACTTGTAGCCACAGCAACAACAGCCAGCCGTCTCCCAGACTCCTCCGTAGGGAGTAATCGAGTTACATGACTTCTCATGTTTGTTGTGTTGCCGAGGTATTTTATTTTAGTGCGACACAGCTTACATATAACGTGTCTCTTGTCCAGTTCTCTTTCACTGTCGACGTTGTAGAAGCCAAAGTGCTAGAAGGAGATTTTGGATCTCACGGCAAAGTGGGTAGCGGTCAACCATGTTTTCCTCTGTGCGTATATTTGCGTTGCGTATCCCAAAGTTTCCCAGAAATGACAATTGGCGCGCTTCTTAGTTCTGCATTATTTGGAAAATTCTGTATTACTTTAATTAACATATTTAAAGAATCAAAACATGGATCTTAGTGAGTCGATTCAGGTTTGTCGATGTCTGAATCATGATGCATCTAAAAATCTGAATTTTCACCCACCTCTAGGCACAAGTGACTTGTGTGACTTGACTGAAAAATTAAATATAAGAACTAACAAAGCAAATATGTGTCTCTGTGGGTGGCACGATGGGTCGACTGGTTGGCATGTCCACCTCACATTACAGAGGTTGCGGGTTCCGGCCTTCCTGTGTGGGGTTTGCATATTCTCCCCGTGCCTGCGCGGGTTTTCTCCGGGTACTCAGTTTTTTTTCCCAAAACCATGCATGGCCATGTTTTCACTAACAAGTTCATTTTATATATTTTTTGATCGGGAAAATGAAAAGAGTTGTCATTTTCTATTTTATCAATACATTTGGGAGAAGTTTGGAAACAAGTAACTCCATGAATAACGCCCCTTGATAATAAGGACAATGGCCGCGCCCCCTACCGTTCTATCCATGTTCGGTCGGAGTCACGGGAGGAACCGATTCCAAACTCTCAATTGGTAATCATTGTACTTTCATTGCTTGTAATGTCCAAAAACATTGATCAATTGTCAACAAAATTTATGTGGACATCCCTACTAATGCCCACTTCAACAAATCAAAAGAATGAACCTCTCCGTGGCTGATTTATATGAGAATGAGGAAATGTGGAAGTGAGCAGAGCTACATAACTTTAGGCCGGGACAAGCGCACACTGCTTCTTTGCTTGAAAAAAAAAAAAAACACTGCTTCTTTGCTGATCACGGTTAGGACGGGTGAGGCCTTAACACCAGTCAGGATATTTACAGAGACTGAAGTGAATGAGTAGAGGTGCACATTTATTTAGATGAGGAATGGCCCCAGATGAGGAATGGCCCCAGTTTTTCAGCCTACAACACGCCATCCAATTTGGAACGTAAACAGCCAAAATGGTACGTTCCAATGCGGCCACACTCGGTGTGCAGTCAGCCTCGCTGAAACTTTTTGTTTGCTGAACATTGACGCTAGTTCAATGAGGGCTTACCTCACTCTCTGGCAGTTGCAAGCGGTGTCGGACAACGCACGTGACTGCTTGGATAGCAACCCCACGACATGAAGATCGATGCAGGCTGGACGCAGAGTAAGGAGCTAATGTTGTTGTGCTAACACCTTTTGTTTTAACAACCTGAAGCTAGTTGTTGCTAATAGCCGTCCCATTATCCTACCTTTAGCCGGGGAGGGAAGAGGGGTGCGTAAAGCTCCATTCTGCCTGCTGCTGCAAGCCGCCGTCCACCAAGCAGGAAAATGTCAAAAGCAAAATCAAGAACTATGTCAAAGAAATACCGTTCATCACTCTGACAGAGTTTGAATGTATTCCTCAGTAAGTATACCTTACACCTAAGAGTTGACACTAGTTTAGCGTAGCTAAATGTCCGAAATATTCGGGGTTCGTGTGCGTATTCATGCTCTTGTAAGTGGAGGAGCAATCGCCACGGTATTTTTGATTTTGTGGAGGTGATCCTGATGAGATCACGTTTTATGTCAATAAATCCAAACTATTGTGTAGAACACTTTTATACTTTCACAGGTTGAAGTGGACAAGAGTAGTAATGTGCATTTACATTGTCATGTGATGTACCATGTCAAGGTGAAGTGATGGTATAAATCTATATTGGTTAAAGCCCTAGTACCATAGGAAGTGAAAGGCCTAATGTGCACTTCCATATCTTAGACGCTAGATGTCGACATTATTAACTCACCAGCTCGGACATCCTGTATAAAGTTAAAAGCATACATTCTAGTAAAACAAAACATACGAAAGTCAATACTCTCATAATTATTTTTGCTGATGCCTATGCAAGTTTTTTTCACTTGCTCTTCTAATTACCTTAGGTAGTTGGTCCCCAGTAACCCAAGCACAGATGTGCCACAAGTCCATTCTAAAGGTTGTGATAGAAACAGTAAATGTTGCTTAAGAAACTACTTGGTGTATTAGATAAGACATGTGCATTTGCTCTCAAGGGATGCTCACATGCGATGTAAAAGCAATAAACAAGAACCAGCCTGTTGTCTACATGCGATAATGTAGCAATAAGAATTGTATCTATGTTATCCATTATATTGCATTGCTTGCTTTGACTCAGATTGTCTTACTAACATATTCACATAGAGTAGATATCACAATATCATGTGCAATGTTATTGCGTGTTCAAGCACTATGTTTGTCACAAACATGTTGACTTTTATTCACTTTCGAGCACTGTTTGTCACAAACATGTTGACTGTTATTCACTTTCGAGCACTATGTCACAAACATGTTGACTGTTATTCATTTAGGAAATGATGTACTTGTTATTCACCTAGATATTAAGATGTATGCTAAAGTTAAGGTCTATAATCAAGTGAACCAAAAAAGACCTGTTTACAAGAATATGATCAAGCCAACAAATGCTTGAAGATGATGGAAAAACACTGGCCGATTACCTCATCGAACCCAGTGAGAAAAACAACTTTGATGCATGCGTAGTGAGCTGAAAAGACAACGTCCAAACTATGTTTTTCTCAGTAAGAAAGCTCTAGCACATGCGCAGTTAATGTAAAAGCCTCCAAAAAACAGAGGCTATAAAAGTGGGAGCCACAAGACTTTTTCTTTCTTCCTGCCGTGGTTGCAAGGAGACGCTTCGACAAGGAGACAATTTAGCATTTTTCTTGGGATGTTTTTCAATCCCCAAGCAATAAGGATTTTTCCTCCTCCTTTTTGGACATGACCAAATTACTGCTTCAATAAGGTAACTAAAAAGAATTCACTTCTTATTGCGCGCTTAGGAAATTGGCCAGTCAAGCATCTGAATTTCTTTGCTTTCCAATAGTTCCTTATTTTAATCAGGTTTGGGGCAATTAAGAACTGATCAATCTTGAGAGCTCACTTAAATTAAGAATACTATTTAATCACTTTTATCCTACTTTCTTATTATTTCTGTTATTTCTTATTTTACAATCTTAACTGATGGTATACATGGTTTTAACATCAATCTCTAATTTTACTTATCATCTTACATTATTAACAGAATTTGTATTATTACTATTATGATTAATTTGAATTCATAACGTAATAAATTTCATAATCATCTAGTCATTACAGAAATGCACCGTGTTGTCAGGTTTATCGGTCAGTACTATGGGGCTCGACCAGGCACTCTCAGAGGGTTCTATTACTTTTAATTCCAGCATCTTCCTTACCTCGTTCCCCACTGTCTTCTTGCGAGCCTCCGGTACGGCTTCTGGTTCACAGTTTTTCCTGGTTGGGTGCGAATTACATGTTCTACCAGGTGGGTGCATCCAGGGACAGATGAGAAGACATTCTGGTTCCCATCCGCTAACTCCTTTGCCTGGTGGAGTTGGTGAGGATCAAGGTCAAGCCCAAACTGGACTTGGTCCCGAGCAGGTGTGGCAATAACTCTGGGAGGGAGACAAGTGAACAATGCCTCTCGCACATGCCATTTCTTCAAGAGGTTAACATGATATATTTGCTCACCTTTCCTCTTCCCAGGTTGTCGCACTTTGTAGTTGACGTCCCCTATTTTCTCCATTACCTCAAAGGGTCCTTGCCAAGTCGCAAGAAATTTGCACTCGACTGTGGGGACCAGCACTAGAACTCTATCCTCGGGTTTAAACTCCCTGGTTTGAGCTGTCCTATTATATGTACCACTCTGTTCTCTTTGAGCTTTCATCATATGTTCCTGCAAAATGGGCATGACAGTGGCCATTCTATCTCTCAGGGCCTCTACATGTTCAACCATGGTACGGTGAGGGCAGGGCTGCTCTTCCCATGTCTCTTTTGTAATCTCCAGTAGGCCCCTAGGTTTGTGGGAGTATAGCAACACAAATGGCGAAAAGCCGGTGGAAGCCTGAGGAACTTCTCTTATCGCAAATAAGAGATAGGGGAGCAGCTGGTCCCAATTTATTCCATCCTTGTCGATATCTTTTCTCAGCATCGTTTTGAGGGTCTTGTTAAACCTCTCCACCAACCCATCTGTTTGAGGGTGGTAGACGGAAGTTCTCAACTGTTATTTGCAGCAGAGTACACAACTCCCTGGTAACTCGCGACATAAAGGGAGTACCCTGGTTTGTGAGAATTTCTTTTGGAATTCCCACTCTGCTGCTGAAGAGGAAGAGTTCTTTGGCTATTTGGGTAGCGTTTGCTTTTCTTAAGGGGATGGCCTCTGAGTACTGGGTAGCATAATCTATGATCACTAGTATGTATTGGTGTCCTTGAGCACTCTTAGGCAACGGGCCCACAATATCCATCCCCACCCTCTCAAATGGGGTTTCTATGATAGGGAGCGGTATGAGTGGGTTCCTATATGACTGTTTTGGAGCCTTCAACTGACAATCTGGGCAACTGCGACAGTAGTTTTCTATTTCTTTGTGGACTCCTGGCCAAAAGAACCTCTTATCTCAAATGAGAGGATTAATTGTATAATTGAAAACCCGAAAATGCAGTGTAACATATATGTATATATCTAGACCACAACAATGTCAATTGAGATATCCATCCATCCATCCATTATCTGTACCGCTTCTCCTCACAAGGGTCACGGGCGCGCTGGAGCCTATCCCAGCTGTCTTTGGGCAGTAGGCGGGGGACACCCTGAACTGGTTGCCAGCCAATCGCAGGGCACACAGAGACAAACATCCGCACTCACAATCACACCTAGGGGCAATTTAGAGTGTCCAATCAACTTACCATGCATGTTTTTGGAATGTGGGAGGAAACCGGGGTACCCAGAGAAAACCCACGCAGGCACGGGGAGAACATGCAAACTCCACACAGGGAGGCCGGAGCCGGGATCGAACCCACGACCTCAGAACTGTGAGGCGGATGTGCTAACCAGTCGACCACCGTGCCGCCCCAATTGAGATATGAAAATACAAAATGTGACACTTATATTCAGAGTTCAGTGTGTCCCAATAGTTCTATTCAGAGTTCTATGTGTTCCGTTATTCCTACCACTGAGGCAGAAAGTTTGAGGCAGAAAGTTCATCAATGAGTCCATCCTCGTGCGGCGGGTCCTCCAGCACGATGAAGAGGAACTCTTTGTGCCTTTAGAATCGAAGTCCGAGGGTCTGGCTCGCCATCTGGAATCCTTGCAGTCTGTGTGTGCGCAGTTCCCTCACGCACACGCAAAGGCCTCCTCGATCCAAACCTCGAACGCAAAGTTTAGGCAAAAAAAACCTGACCTGCACAACAGGTCACAAGTAAAATAAATAAATATATTCATATAAATCAAATTAATAAAATTGTGCGCTTAACACACGTCATCTCCACCGGGCTACAATGCTAACACTTAGTCAACATCCACACATGGAGCATAACAAGAGGGCTACAACAAGATAACTCCAAACCCACCAAAACGGTCTCAGATCAACCAAATAAGTCCTTTATTCGTCGCCGACCAAGTAGAATACCTCCAAGTCTCCAAAAGCATCTATGTATTTGTTCGTATTTATTTCGCTGTTCATCTTCTCCGCTCCGTACATGTGGCTGATGCAAGACCACCGGCAGGCACGGAAAGTGTCTTAAAGTACAGTACACTATTTTGCATAGATGTATTGATACAGTCAAATTGTCTTTTTATCATATTATTTCAATTACTTTTTCAATACAATATTAGCTTTTAGCCTTTTTTAAATTACGCATGCATTTTAATAGCGTTTAGGATTATATTTCTTTATGTGGGTTACACAATATTTGGGAAAAATGACAAAATCGCTAGAAACCGGCATAGATAGAGCTATGGAGAAAGGAGCATTGAGGATTATTGTAGATCTGGGAAAATGATATGGAAAGGGGCTGAGTCAGTAGCTGGTGCTTTTAAGGTGCTTTTGACAGGAGCTGAATTTGTTGTGGCAATATCAAAAGAGCAGGGAGGAGAAAGAATCAACAGAGCAATGGAGGGCCTGTTGACTCAGATGCTACAGATATCCCAGACCCAGCTGCAGATCCGACAACAGCCTAAAGCTAGGCTAAGAAAAGCAACTCAACCAACTCCGCCAACCGAGCCCTACCCTGTGCCGTCACCCAGAAGAAGAGCGTGTGAGGCTGGACAAGGTCCAGTTACACACGGCGTTGTGGTGGAACACGCGGGGCCCAGTGGACCACGCCCGACAAGACCCTCTCCCCGCCAAGGGGAACAGGACGAAGGAGGGAGTCCCAGGGTCACAGTTGTGACCTTCAGTCCAATCACATCTACGCCGAACAGAATGAACGACTCCTACCAAGCACTACCCTTAGTGTCCGATGAAGACCAAAGACGACAACTTGGAAACATAAGAAATTTGGCAGAACCTACAGCTCCTCCGCCGAGTCCCGAAGAGGAAAGTGACGATGGAAGCGACTCAGAGGAAGAAGGATGGAGAAATACAGCATCCCCTGTCCTACCTGAAGCTGAAGCAGAAGAGGAAGAGGAGCTGGAGTCAATAACGTCAAATGCGGTCCCTACTGACCCTGAGGAGCAACTCCTGAGAGAAGTCAAAAGACCAACAAAGAAAGGAAAAAAGAAAAAAACACAATCAGTGTTTAACATCTATCAAGCTTCCGAGAGACTGGCCAGGAACTCACAATTGGGGCACGCCAAAACCCGGGATGGAAGAAAAACTTTTATACCGGAGGCAGGGCAGAAAGAATATCCATACCCTGTGGCCTGCGTCGAGAAACTGGATGATGTAACATAATTCACAGTAAAAACGACTTACAGAGATGCTGTGAATATTTCGCAGACTCCTACTTATCTTACACTAGTAGGATATACAGATTTAATGAAGAACTTTAGAGAAGGCTTTGTAACAGTAGTGTACGATATTTTGCTCAGAAAACTTAAGCAAACCGTGTACTTTAGAGCACAGACATAGTTGAAGGCGGATGAGGACCTGCATAACGACGACAACAGGATGACCACAACGATGATCCCATTACTTCTACATACCAGCCCTCTCAGAACCCGACTCAACTGGAAACAACTACATGCGGCCCTAGCCACATGATACCACCAAACGAAGTAGAAAGAAGCATGCAAGAATTCAAGGCCTTAAAGGCACTAGTACGTCCTAAAAGCCAGAAAGAAACTGTTAAGTCGTACTTGGTTGAGATTTGGCCTATGGTCAAAGACGCTCCGGGGAGCGAAGCCGCTAAAAAACTGTAGCTGCAATATATCACCACTAGCCGAATTGAACCAAATGAAACAGCTCAAGAGGTCTATGAAAGATGAATAGATGATGAAGATGAGGATGAAGATTCTCACATAGACCGAGCTAGAGAACAACTAAAAGGGGTCACACTATTAAATGTGTAGCACAGATTTTTAACGTTAAGGGATGCAAAAGACTTGAGAAGACCTAAGGACCAACACCGATCAGCCTAGGAAAGATGGGAAGTATTACAAACAACACAAGCATCAATTGGCACCACCAGAATAGCGAAACAAAGAGAGTGGTATAAACCTGTAGATGTGCTGGCCGTAAAAATCCAACAGGTCCAGGATAGTGATTTGTCACCCGAAGGAAAGAAGACACAAACAGGAATACTGAAGAAAGCCTTAGTGGCTCACTTCAAGAATGACTGTGGAGACCTGGGACTGAACTACTTGCACACCATCAGTAGAGGAGTGCATCCGCCGGTAAGACAGTATCCACTCCACCCAGATGCTGTCACTGAAATGGATATGGTTGTATAAGAACTGTTGGCACTGGACATAATCTGAGAAGAACCAAATCCCATAACTAATAGCCCAATTCAAGCTGTCAAAAAGTCTAAAGCAGTCGGAGGAGGTTGGAGGCGAGTTATTAACTTTAAAGCTCTCAACCGCCAGACGGTGGCTAATCGAGTGAGCCTCATCAAACCCCCAAGCATCCTTGAAAACGTTGAGAGTGAAGAAATACAAGTCATGCATTGACAAAGCCAAAAGATTTTTCTCATTAAGGATCGCCAAAACATCACAAGGAAAGATGGCATTCCCACATGAAGGAAAAAACGTTTGTTTGGCAGAGGTTGCCTCAAGGATACAAAAATTCCCCAAACGTGTTCCAATCAGCAGTTTTGCAAATTTGGGAACGATTACCAGTTACAGTCTACATTGATGATGTGTTCATAGGAAATGACACAGAGGAGGAACAATTGGATACCTTACAGGCCGTACTTGAACGAGTCTCTAAAGCAGGACTGAAACTGAATCTTAAAAAATGCCAACTTGCTATATACCAAGTGGACTACTTGGGCTTCCAAGTGTCAATAGACTTGGGACTTTCAGAAGGATATTGGCAGTAATCGAACAGATTTTACCCCCGACTTCCAAGAATGACCTGCAGAGGATGCTCGGGCTATGTAACTATTTTTCGAGATCATTTCCCCCACTATCAAAAACATGCAAGACCCCTTTATGCCCGTCTACGCAGAGGCCCAGATGATAAAAATCCAAGAAATTGATCTGGTCAGCAAAAGACCAAGAAAATTTGGAAGGACTACAGAAAGCAGTAGAATACGCTGTACGACTTGAACCAAGAAGTCTAGACACAAGATTAGTTGCCGAAATAGGCTGCGAAGAGGACAATGCTATGGTCAGCGTGAGTAACGAGGGAGCTGGCCTGGTGACCTTATAGACTTATACCCTGAGCAGTGTGGAGAAAAAGTTTCCCCAGGCAGAACAAGAACCAGCAGTCCTTGCAAGATATTGGGGGACGCTTAAAGACTTAGCCCAGGGGCAAGGGATCAAAGTTATCACTCAAAGCCAAGTTCATCACTATTTGCGTAAAAAACACCTCGAAAGCACTAAATTGACTAATGTGAGATGGGGAGGGTGGGAAGATATTCTACTCGACCCCTGACTTAAAAATAGGACCAGCAAAACCCACTTCCAAGAAACAAGTCACGCCAAAAGAAAAACCCTACAAATGGGTACTCTACACCGATGGATCTAAGAAGGGTGAAGACCTATCTGCTCATTGGGGCTTCATCCTTAAACAGAATGAAAAAGAAAGATGTCGGCGCAAAGGTAGAACTCCTGGCAATGCCCAAGCCGTAGAAGCTACAGTAGTATTGGAAGGGTTGTTGGAAGTTATAAAACTACATGTGCGATGTGTAAGGATTATAACAGACAGTCATTATTGTGCACAAGCCCTAAAAGAAGATATTGCCATTTGGGAAGAAAATGGCTATGAGGGAGCAAAAGGAAAACCAGTCGCCCACAGTGAACTGTGGAGAAAGACAGCCGAGTTGAGGCTAAATTTACACATTAATGTTGGCCACCGGAAAGCCCACGCCAAGCATGGGGCACACTGGAGAAGTAATGATGAAGTTGATAAATACATCCAACAAAGAGGAATAATAGTTGGTTTGGGACAATACCCCCCGGGGGAAGAAAAGTGGTCCCAGATGAGCTAGTGAGTAAAGTAACCGACGGCCGTACATGAAGCGCTAGCCCACGGCGGTGCCTTACCCACAAAGAAGGAGTTGGAAAGACTGGAACTTTGGATCCCAGAAAAGAAAATCTGTGCGGTCTTACGGGACTGCGAGCAATGTAACAGATACAATGCAGGACGCCGAGGACAACGGATTGACCATCAAAAGCACTGTACCATGGGGGTCAGTTGGCATGGACGTAGCAGGCCCCATGGGAGTGAACGGCGCCAAAGGTGAGAAATACCTTATTGTGCTTGTGGATTCGATGTCAGGATATTTTGGGCTGAAAGCAGTGAGAAAAGCTAATACCAACAGTGTAATTAAGACACTGGAAGAGGGCTACATGTGGCTCGGAATACCCAAAGAGTTAAGAACAGACAATGGAACTCATTTAAAAAACGCTGCAATGTACAGGTGGTGTCAGAAGTGGGGAAGAACGAGGGTTTACTCACCACCTTACACCCCTCAAGCCAACGGCGTGGCTGAACGAACCATTGGCCTAGCTAAAAATTGGCTGGGGAAGAATGCTAATGGAAAAGAGTGGAGTACAAAGTTAGTAGAGTTAGACAAGGACCTTAATGGGAGGAGCAGGCCGCATAGGCCGTCCCCCTCAGAGGAATTGAACCAATGCCCCTTTGTCTCCTCTGAGATAGGCCAAGCACAAGAGAAAACCAGCCCGCAAAAGGAGAAGTGCCCATTCAAAGTGGGACAACAAGTGTGGATTAAGTCTTGCGACTTATCCAGCAATCAAGCTGTTAAAGCCAAATACGAACATTTTGACATCGTTGAAGAAATTCTAGACAGAAATACTGAGAAGGGACTCCAAGGTGTAGAGCAGTTGAAACCGATACCAGTCGATTCAGCTCAAGCCAAGGAGTAAAACTGAATCAAAAATTAAAGGATGGAAGAAAACGACAAACCTATCCCGCCTTTTATCAAAATGGCCATGGTAAAAAGAGCGGTTATCACTCGGAGGACTTCGAGTGGAATAATGGCCGGAAGGGCACTTAAGCTTTTGAAAAATGCTAGAAGAGGATTCCTTTCCATGAGATTGGAAGGATTTTGTTGGAACCATGCCTACATTGGTAGGCTGTGTCTGCAGAAAGGACGAAGCAGTCGCAACCGGATGGATTGGACCCAGCCTTGAATGGTTGCATAACCCACCTGTTCCAAGGGTGTTAGGCCCAACCAAGGTACTGGATGCATTTATATGTGGTGATTGCCAAATAAAATATTTGCCGATATTGAACATTTTTGCCCAAAGAGACCTATCCCTACAGGAGAACAAGGGACAGGAAGACTGCAGTTGCCTGTGGAATGGCGAAGGGCTATTATATTGTGGAAGTTGCGGGGGAAGACTCTCAAGTGGTATGGCAGTAGGAACAGGAGAGGCCGAAGGATGGCAAGTGACAAAGGCAGCCACCCCAATAAGCCTGCTGAAGCCCATCTTATCCTACTCTTTTCGGATAAGCTATGACGACGATGATATGGGACTCCAGAAACTGCTTCACAACAACTGGCCAGCCTGGAGGGAAAACTCCTATCCTGACCGCCTAATCAGAGACTCTTTACCAGCAGCAACTATGGTATCTTTAAAACTATGAGTATTAGGAAGAGCCCCCATCATAGGAACCTGGATGCTATTCCCCTTTCTTTGAGCCAGGACCAGGAAAGCCCTGGGCATATGTAATTAATTACATACCGTAGAACACCTATGTCAAAGTCAAGGCCCGCGGGCCACATCTGGCCCGTGAGAAGGTTTTCTACGGCCCCTGGGATGATATTGCTTTATTATTAGATCCAGCCCGCAGCAAGCTGGTCTGGGTAGCAGATCTGATCGGGTCGTTCGCGCCTGCCGAAGACGTCATGCTTTAAAATATATTGTAGCGACTTCAAAGAACACACCGTCAGACGTAGTTTAATTATCATGTTTTTATTAGTCCAACCGGCTACTGTGGGCCACAGCCGACGCCAATACAGTACAACCGTTCAGTCAAAAAAGAGCAACGGCTCTCCTGTTCGTCCTCCGCTACTCTCGCTCGCATGCCCTCCCATCCAGCGAGCCGCGCGATGCATTCATTAACCTCGGTGAGGTACAAGCTCTTTTACAATATATCTCTTTTAAGATATATTTTTGCTAAATTATTCAGTTTTGTAACGCCCTTGGTAAAAAAAGGGTTCAGCATGGCCAAACCGCACCTTCAGACAGCCATAAAAGGTATAGCCACTGATGTCGCTGGTCGTGTGATTGAGAAAATACAACGTAATGATGGCGAGCAACGTGGGTCGGGACTTGTTGTCTAGAGCCGCAGGGGGATTATAGTGGATAGCGCGCCGCTGGAATTTTTTTACCGGCTTCTTCATTCAAATACCTAGATCTCATGGGTACGATGTTGCCTTTATGTTTAAAAGTCGTTCGTAAGGATGGTTCGAACATCCAACCGACCGAACGTGTGGGGATAATAAATTACCCATTGAATACCATATTCAGTCAGCTGGATGTGAAACTAGGAGATAGACTAATATCACAGTCCAGTGCGACATACCCATACAGAACTATCATTGAGACTTTGTTAAACTTTTCCAGCGACTCGCTGCATTCACAATTCAGCGCGTCTATGTTTACTACAAAACAAAAGGGGGAAAATGGGAAAAAGGGGGAAAATGGACTCGATTGCTTTTGAGGGAGCCAACGTCAACCTAGGCAAGTTACAGAGAGCGCGTCAAATCGCGGATATATTTTTCTGTGAGCGTTATCTTTTAGATAACATGGATCTAAGGCTGAAATTATCCAAAACCAACGACGATTTCTGCCTGAAAACGACGCCTGTCTAAAAGTATTAGGAGCATTGCTTTATGTGAAAAAAGTAACTGTTTCCCCCGCGGTCACGTTGGGTCACGCAGCGGCACTTCTAAAGGGAAACGCACTCTATCTACTCACCCGTGTGAGCATCAAGACATTTTCTATTCCGTTAAACTCGCTGAACTGTAATCACGACAACCTTTTTCTCGGACAGGCTCCTAAACAAACAGTTCTGGCTATGGTTAACCATCACGCTTTTATGGGAGGAAGAGATTTAAACCCTTTCAATTTCACACATCACAACATTGAAAATCTGGCTCTTACGCAAGAAGGACGACAAATTCCCTCAAGAGTCTTCCAACACAGATTTAACACCGGAAATGCGACGCGCGAATTCCTTAATTTATACACGCCTACGGAGTGTTATATGAAAGATTTACCGCTGTGTATCGATCAAGAGGACTGTCAGGTTCACAACAAGTGAGACATTAGACATTGGCAAAGGGTTTTAATAGTTGTAATGGTTGTAAGGGTTGTAATAGTACACTTCCCTGCGCTCTCCTTGCAAGAGGAAAGACAATATTGTGTCGAGTGTCTTCATTCCTCATTGTGTGCATTGTTTACTAATGTCTCACTTGGTGTGAACCCGACATTAAATTGGTCCTTCGAGCCGGATCCCTATATGCCGGAAGGTTTCCAGCTGTCGAGTCAACCTCCAGGTAAAGTCCGTGGCCACGGCTCAAAGACCCTTTCCGGGACTGGACATGGCTCCACTTCTGGGAACTGAAGGCTGACGGGAAGCCGGAGGAGTAAGACATCTCTGGGTGAGTAGGAAACTCACGATACTCGTGGATGAGTGAATTGCGCGCTGGTAAAAAAAAAAACCTTGACAATACTAGTCCCTTGTCAAGTGATACAAGACAGAATGAGTCTATAAAACTGTAAGACAGAGTGAGTCTATAAAACAGTAAGACAGACTTAGTCTTTAAAACTGTGTAAGCCTTGAGAATACTAGTCAATGTCAAGGTAAAAGACAGAGTGAGTCTATAAAACTGTAAGGGTGACGGTGTCCTGTACGTACTTAAACTCCGTGAAAAACGCTGCTAAACGTGTGACTGTGCAAACTGTGTGAGTGGATAAACAGGATTGTAAGTGACAACTTTGTGTGGACGCAATAGGCAAGAATCCTCTGCCACTTGTGGTAGAACCTTGAGGATTGCCACACATTGAGTTGATTGTCACCCTGTTTAAAGGTAAACGTATCAGACACCCTAGGTGTCATAAAACTGACTCTATATCAAGAGAATGGGGACAGTTAACAGTAAAATCGGTGATAAAAGTCATCCTAAACAAAACCTTGCATGCAAAGATTGGAAATTTGTGGAATGTCACTATCCTTCCAAAATACAACATTTGAACCTTTGGATAACAAAATATAACTTTGCTAGCCAGCTTAACACACAAAAATTGGTAAACCTGCAGTATGAAATACGGACTAAACGCAAAAACAATGAAGCGAAAATGAGAAAGGATGGGTATGAGGATGTAGACTTTTGGAATGTGTTGGCGCAAAAGTGTGAGAAGGGGCCAAGTAAATTGGACAATGTTTTGTTTCATAGAAAAGAGGCTGACGAGACGGGGCAGGTGGCAGTGGGGAGCAGGTTTGGAGTGACAGAGGGGTAAAGCTAGAGACTTGCTCACCGCCGACTGTTCCTCTTATTTATCCTACTTTGCCCTTACATGTTCCACCACCTCCGTTTGAGGCGATTGCCCCTGTCCCTTGTCCCACTTTGCCCTTAAGCATACCTCCACCTCCAGTTGACACATGGAGGGTGTTGAGGTCTGAGGGATTGGGACAGGAGTGGTCACGCACATTGGGGAGGACTCTGTCGCCAACTTCAGAAGTGGCGACGTTTGACAATAACCAGACGGACTTGTATCCAATGATCAAGGGGGCTAACCCAAACATTGCTGCTGGATAACGACCAACCATGTTGGTCCATAGGACATGGACGCAGGAAGATGTGAAAAAAGCCGTAGAGGGCATCACGTCTTATTAAGTAGATGTGGATCAATTTACTGATGAGATAGAAGACTTAAGACACTCTTACCATGTGAACGGGGCAGAAACACAGCAAATTTGGATGTCGCCAATGGGTTTGGACTGGAATCATGTGAGAGGGGACTGGGATCCAAAATACCGTGATGACATACTACTACATGACAGTAGGAAACTCATTTGCAGAGTTCAGGACCTCATAGAGAGAATTACCAAGCATTTCAGAAAAAAGGCAAATTACACAGCTATTGGTGGACTGCCACAGAGGGACGACAAACTTTTTGAAGACTATAGAGTTAGGATGACTGCCTGTTTTAAAGCTAATAGTGGAATTCCCGTGACTGATGACCCTCAGGGAACATACCAAGAGCAACTTAAAAATGTCCTGCACGCCAGCTCTCTGCCTGCAATCAAGCATTGGGTTGAAAAGCACTGGGTTGATGTGGCGACGGGGAATTTGGAGTAGTATGTAAATCAGGCATTATATGCAGAGAAAGTTTTGAAAAAACAAGAAAAAGAAGAGTGTTGACACTGAGACTTTTTACGCTGGGGGAGACGTGTATTGCCAAGGGCGTGGCAGAGGGAGAGGCAAAGGTAGAGGAAGAGGCAGAGGAAAAGGAATTGGCAGAGGCCGTGGCACAGGAGAAGCAATTTGGACAGGGGAAGTAAGTTGCTGGTGCTGTGGTGAAAAAGGTCACATTTCCCGTGACTGTCCTAAAAATGCTTTGAATAAGGCATGACTAGGCCAGCCTGCTTCCCAACATGACAAAACGCATGAAAATGATTAACTTGATGACATTGAACAATATGTTGGTTTGGATTTACAGGGCATACTGGCATTTGATAGAATAAAACCGGAAATTCAGCTAATAGTAAATGGAAAACCAATGACATTCCTGTGTGACACAGGAGCATGCAAAAAAGTATGCAATGAGAACATTCCCGGCTCCAGGTTGTCCGGGGCTAAAGTGTTTGTGAGAAACGCACAAGGTCGACTGTCCACAGTCAGTGAAACTGACCCCGTGTGGGTACGAGACCCACATGGAGAATCATGTAGAATGCCATTGTTGGTAGTGCCGGAATGACCTGTGAATTTGTTGGGAAGAGATGGCTTGTTGAAATTGGGCCTAGTTTTAATCCCCTGTCCCGAGGGGAATATTGTAGTGAAAAGGAGGAGGGAGTTGCAGGCTGGAAAGCTCCCTGTACTTCAGGGAGGCCGTCCGTCTTTCTACTATATTCTACTGTATTAAATCATTCCTCGAAACGTATTATAACCATATAATTTATCATAATCGCCAATTACAACATGTGTTGTCGGACGCATGCGGTCAACACTGTGTATTACTTACGCCGTCGGGGGGGTGGGTTGACGTACCCGGAGTCTTTTAGCCCGTCAAAACACAAGTTTTAATAAACCCGGACAATCATATTTACATGAGGAAACACTGGAAAGTTTTGCCCTGGTTGATGCAAGGACACTTGTTCAAGTTTTCTCCCAGGTAAACCCAACAACCTGCCTTTTAGATCCAATTCCCACATTTCTTTTTAAGACATTTTATGGATTTTTTGAAGAACAAATTTTAAATATAGTCAATTGCTCTCTTCAGACAGGCGTCTTCCCCGCTGCCTTTAAAACGGCGGTGGTGAAGCCCCTTCTGAAGAAGAGCAGTTCTGACCCGAGCGTTTTTAATAATTACAGACCCGTATCCAACTTACCGTTTTTAAGTAAGATTTTAGAAAAACTGGTTTTCATCCAGTTGAATCATTTTTTAAATACAAATAATATTTTGGAGAAATATCAATCTGGTTTTAGGATGAACCACAGTACGGAGACTGCTCTTTTAAGGATTTTAAATGATATTAGGTGCACTGCAGATGTGAGAAAACTCACAGTCTTGGTGCTACTGGATCTAAGCGCTGCTTTTGATACAGTAGATCACCAAATTTTATTAAATAGACTTAAAAATCTAGTGGGCATCTCTGGTACTGTTTTTGACTGGTTTTATTCCTATCTCACAGACCGATATTTCTTTGTAAGTTTGGATACTTGTTCCTCCAAAACTCATGAAATTAAATGTGGGGTTCCTCAAGGTTCGATTTTAGGCCCCCTACTTTTTAATCTTTATATGCTTCCCCTCGGGGATGTCATCAGGGGACACGGCATCAGCTTTCACAGCTATGCTGATGACACGCAGCTGTATATTGCCGTGTCTCCTGATGACACAGGACCCATTGATACCCTTTTAAATTGCATTTTAGATATCAAGTCATGGATGGCAGATAATTTCCTACAGCTCAATCAGGACAAGACTGAGGTTTTAGTTATCGGTCCCGAAGGTCAGAGAGAGAAGCTTTTACCAAAACTATGCATTTTTAATCCCTCACATTGTGTGAAGAACCTTGGCGTCATTTTTGACTCTGAGCTCAGTTTTATTCCTCATATTAAAAATGTAACCAAGATTGGTTTTTATCACCTTAAGAATATCGCCAGAGTCCGCCCGTTTCTCTCTCAGGCTAACACGGAAGTGCTGATGCATGCCTTTATTTCCTGTCGTTTAGATTACTGTAATGCCCTGCTCTTTGGCCTCCCGAAAAAGAGCATTTCACCACTGCAACTACTGCAGAATTCAGCCGCTCGGGTGCTCACGAGAACCAGAGGGCGGGAGCACATTACGCCAGTTTTGAAATTGCTGCATTGGCTCCCTGTGTGTTTCAGGATCGATTTTAAAGTACTTTTATTAGTTTATAAATGTGTTAATGGTCTTGGGCCATCTTATTTATCTGATTTGCTTTTATCATACCAGCCCTCGCGGATCCTGAGGGCCTCTGGCGCCAGCCTTTTATTTATTCCAAGGGTGAGGACCAAAATGCATGGCGAGGCTGCATTCAGCCGTTTTGGTCCTCACCTTTGGAATAGCCTGCCAGAGGACGTCAGGTCTGCAGAGACTGTTGATATTTTTAAGAGGAAGCTCAAGACACACCTTTTTAGTGTGGCTTTCAACAACTTTTAAATAATTTATCTTTTCTTTTGATTGAAGATAATTCTGTTTTGCTTTGAATGTTTTAAAGCACTTTGAGTTGCATTTTTATGTATGAAAAGTGCTATATAAATAAAATGTGATTGATTGATTGATTAAAGTGTTACACCGACGACGTAATCGGAAACGACGCAATGGTAACCGGATATGTTGAAAAACAATGACGCTACAATCAAAAAAATGTCATTGTCTGAAACGTTTATGATGTTTATCCATAATGTTTCTATTCAATAATAAAAAATAAAAAGTTACAGAGTTATGTGTGTGTTTTTTTACATTCCAACACTTTCGTAAAAACATTCCAACAAATTAATACATTGTCCATTTCAACGGTAAGCCCACCCGCTTCCTTTTTCCTGTTCTTTTTACATCCCCACCGCCGTTTGGTCCACCGACGCTTTTCAGACGTTTTAGCTGTTCATGCGCGTGCTGATTTGAGACAGTCGTCTCTGGTATGTTTTGCAGCAAAAGCGTATGCCGATACCCCGATACCTTTTTACCGGTAACAATAAGATGTTTGAGTAAATGGGTCATATGCCATCCTTTGATGGCTTTACCCTTAAATATAAACTCGTTACGAGGGGTCCAAGCGGTCTCATCGTTTGATAATTTCCTTAGAATATTGGCTTTTTACAATAACGCTTTTTACAATAACGCAGATTTATGGTGTCCACAATGTCATCCCATGAACGCAGCTCCTCTTCCGCATTCTTCATCCCTACTTATGCATCCTTCATCGTCCCCATGCCGACGGAAGTTGCTTGGTTAGGGTGACGGTGAGGCGTTCAGCATCCTTTTGCTGGCAAAGTCCTAAATATTGATGCAGTAGGGTTTGATACTTTTTAATGTTATCATATTGATTCAAACTCTGATCCTCCAATATTCGTAACATCTTGGCATCCAGATTACGTTTGGCGCTCTCCGCAATGGTTGGCTCGGATCTAGTCATACACTCTAGTTGATGGGGCGCGATTAGGTACATCTTTTGGGTGTTTTTCAAACTCATATCACTTCTGTTTTTCTATTTATCAGACCGCCGCCGACTCCCCCCTACATAGGTGCTAGCGCTGCTAATATAGGAAGAATGAATCCCCCCTTCTTAACCAACACAGCGCGTTGATATTTTAGACTCTTTTTCCTATCGGCCAATAGGCGTATATCATTCTTATGCATAGCCAGTTTCTTGTATTGCGCTTGTTTTAAAGCTAATTGACCTTTTAAAAGATTTAACGCAATCTCGCACAGCGCTCTCACCAGACTATCGGGACCGCGTAAAAGTATGTGTTTACCTTTCTTGGGTTTGGCATGAAACAATGATCTGAGCAGAGGGGCGTTTGATTTTAAAAGCTTTGACATCGCCGTTAGCTTCTAGATATGTAAACAATAGGCCACTAATTGCGAAGTATACCGGTCCGTAGTCTGTATTGTTCTGGACACTCAAGCGTCTGATCCACCAGTAAATAACCGTGCGCTTCTTTGGTTGGCATCCTCAAAACTTTCTGAAAAGCACTTTTTGTTTGAGGGAAAAATCTGATTAGCCAAAATCGTCGTCTGTAACTTGTCACAAGGGTTTTTAAACTGTATAATATGATTACTATTTAGACTAATATCACGGCTGTATTTCCCCTGGTGAAAAACGTTTTGCGTCAGCATAATAACGCTCATATTTCGATGATGTCTGTACTGTGTGAATATTCTCACCACTTCAGGATGGTCAGCTGCTTGGAAGATGACATCCTCCAGAACCACCAGATGGCTCTGTTGAGCCGGAAACATTTCATCGTCATCGAATGAGTCAGGAAGTCCTTTGACAAATTAATTTTTTTTTTGTGATTTCACAAAAAGTCTTGCCACATCCACTTGGTCCTGAAATAAGGCATGAGAAACGGGTTGCTAATCTAGGGTCGAAATCAACTTGATTAAAAGACATTTTCTATGTTTTTTTTCCAAATTTTTAAAAAGAACCTTAATCTCATCAGAGTGTATGCGCCCACATACGCATCCGCTGACGCTTGTTACCCCACATATGTGTGTGTGTGTGGGGGTGTGTGTGTGGGTGTGTGGGTGTGGGTGTGTGGGGGTGTGTGTGTGTGTGTGCATGTGCATGTGCATGTGTGTGTGTGAGCCATTATCATACATATGTGGAAGCAAAGCACACCAAGCAAGTTGGGCCTAGATATGGAAAAAGCTAAAGCTAAACCCACAAGCTAATAAAGCTAACTAGCCTAATCATGAAAAACCTAACACATGAATCATGATATACATTATTATTCTTACATTCCCCCATTTTTATATAATATAAAGCTAAACCTACAAAGCTAATAAAGCTAACAAGCCTAATTATGAAACATCTAACATATGAATCATGATATACATTATTATTCTTACATTTGCCCTGTTTTTATATAATATAAAGCTAAACCTACAAAGCTAATAAAGCTAACAAGCCTAATTGTGAAGCATCTAACACATGAATCATGATATACATTATTATTCTCACAGGGAGCCATAAAGGCTCCGCGGCTTTCTTTATCTTCCTGCCGCGGTTGCAAGGAGACGCTTTGACAAGGAGACAATTTTGCATTTTTCTTGGGATGTTTTTCAATCCCCAAGCATCCCCTACGTGCTTTCCTATTGACATGATAGAAACGCAAATTTAATAACAGAATTGTCTTATAAGTGAAACATCTTACTGACACGGGCAAACGCTGGATGAGGGATGCTTCTTAGTAGCCTGATGGAGAGCTCACACTTGGAAACTTCTTCAGCATGTGCAACAGCTGCAAATCAAAAAACGTTCAGAAAAATGTTATAGTTTAGTAGTAGTGGATATAAGTCAGTGATTTATGCAGACATTTGCATTTTATGTTCAACAGTTGGTTTTATTTACATATATTTATTCAGGTGCAGTTTTTTATTTAACGTGCAATATTTTCTTTTTTCATGAGTACTGTACTTTAGTTCATAAAGGTGGAAGCTATGTTGAGGAGGCAGAGCCTTACCTTTGGCATCAGCCTGTTATTGCTATAAGTAACTAAAAAGTGCTACTGATAATTGCTGCAATAGGTGACAAACTAAATAAACGTATTTCTGTGAGTACAACAGGTATTTTAACTTCATGCCTCAGAAACAGCAGCGCAGCACATCCAGGATCCAGGAAGAGTTGATTAGTCTCCTTTTCCGCTTACATGTTTACATACAAAAGCAAAATGAGTAGCAGTAAATAATTTAAGTGCCCTACAAATGATTGTAAAATGAAATTTACCAGGACTGTCAATGCTTGAGTCGCAGGAGAGACTGCACTTCTGTGTAGCGGATGATGACTGCTCATGATTTCTTCACTTGAAACTGTCTCAAAATGTCCATCCAGAATAGCTGCAAATCAAAACACATGCCCCCAACAAGGCCAGAGTTCACTATTAGATTATATGGGCCTGTAATTTAAGCTTACGTTTGCATTTTATTTTTAACAGTTGTCTTTTTATCAATCAATCAATCAATCGCATTTTATTTATATTGCACTTTTCATACATAAAAATGGAACTCAAAGTGCTGTAAAACATCCAAAGCAAAACATTAAAAAAAAAAAAAATAATAATAATCCGTTCACGCCCTCCCTCCCAACAAACCCAAGACAGATATCCATTAGTACATCAGCACTCATTCACACACACCCAACATTTAACATTTATTTGAGGTGGAAGTTATTCAAAATGCAATGCTTCATTATTTATGTATTTTTTTCCCCCTGTATGTTCAAACTGAATATTACAGTGGCTAATAAAACAAATCTATTTTGTGTAAATACAGTAAATCCACTATCGTGTTTTATGAATACTTGAGTGGTGAGACTTTGAACAGCTAACCAATTCGGTGCACATGTACTCACACAATTTGTGTTTCTGCTTTTACTGAGTATTGCGTGTTTACCTTCATCAGTAGCGTCACAGCAGAATCCATTGCTCCGGTGTCCAAGAACATGTGTCCAACCCATGGTGTCTATTTGATTGTACAATTTGCTCACTCAACGGTCATTTCCACTCGTGCTGTTGTGATCCGTGAGCATTTTATTCGTCTTGTTTTAACTTTACATCTTCCGCTGACTTGTTTTGCCGTGCGAACAGTTTAAACTCGCCTTGCTCGGCAATAATAAGATGGTACATACTGGTCGCTCCTTGTCGCTGATTCAAAGTTGGGTTGGGTGTCTTTGTCCCCCGAAAATGCTCAAAAGAGCCTGCACATATTCATCCGTCTAGATATTCATTCACTTTTCCTTAACATTTGAAATATTGGACGAGCAAGCACAGCAACGGCACAGTTAGCAGTTACCGGAGCTAAAGGCTAATGGCATAATGAAAAACACCCCCCCAAGTCCGACTGACCAATCTGCGTTCGGCAGCGCAGCCCGCCCCTGCGAAAAGTTCCGTCTGGGCCATCATGGCCCTGGTCGCTTGCGGGGCCGAAATGTCCCAGGGGCCATTTCGTTAGCCTGGTAAATTTTTCGGGTGGAAACAATTGGCGGAACCACTTTACCAGGGTAAAGTAAAAGGTTCCTCCAAAGGTTCCTACGGTGGAAAAGGGGCTATAGTTTACTCCGGCTAGATATAAAAAAACGTACCGTTTTAAGAAAAATTGTTAAACTTCCTAGGTCAATAACAAATGCAAACGATTCAAAATGAATCTGCCATAAAAGTATAGTAGTTGTATTACTAATTCTTAATTCTGTTACTCATTAAGAATAATTAAATGACTAAGAATCGGATTGGCTATACAAATCTAAAGGCAGTTCGTGACCTAAACGAGTTCCTCTCGACATCGGCTAGGAATCTCTTCCATCCCCTCGCACTGTCGTGTTAGAGCGAGCAAGGGTCAAAGGGAAGTGTAACCCATTAAACGGCATAGCCAGTCAGGATTCTCCCGGTAATCCTGCGGGTAAGCGGAATCTGACAGCATTTTGGCGGCGATCGGTCGCCGTTTTAGACAACAGAACTGTCAAAGCGAGCAATATTATCACGCTTGCCTTCCTCCCGTGACGTAGACTGCTAAGACTGAAAACATAGCATAAGCCACACCCCAAAAGGGGGCGGGGCAATATGTTGTAAATCTAATCACAAAAAAAGACCTTAAATCACTACAGGGTCTTTTGGGGGGTGGGGACACTTTAGTACTGATGTCATTTTTACATGCAAACCTATTATATAAGTGCCAATGTTAAGCTCATCCCAGTGTCTTTTTAAGCAATACAATACAATACAATACAATTTTATTTATATAGCGCATTTCATAACAGCTAGAGCTGTAACAAAGCACTTTACAAACAATACAATAAATAAAACAAAAACAATAAAAGGCCGTGATACATTTATTAATAAATATAGACATAGATAAAGCCAATAAATTGAAATAAAACACCTTCTGTGTCAGGAGTGCAGCAAGGGTCAGAAGAAAAGGTGAGTCTGGGTCTGAAGAGATTGGCACAAGCGGTCTGGCATTAATGATGGCCACAACCTCTGCCATCAAGGTTGACAGCACCTCATAAGTGAGGCGTGAAGGACTGGTTTGCATAAGCATGGAGTCCAGTATTCGTCAGGAGATGCCAATCATCTGTTCCTAAACTCCCCCTGTGTGGGAGGAATGAGGAGGGTTGAAATTCTAAGTGCAACTTTTGTTAATCAAGTACTTCCTGACACTGGGCTTTTCTGGATCTGTGGGGAGTACATGCACTTCCTTGCAGGCACCTGTAAAGTTGGTTCCACAGTCAGAACGTATTTGTTTTGCAGATCCTCGGAGAACCGATGGAATGCATTAATGAAACTTGATGCATCCATTGTCTCAATCAACTCTATGTGCAAGGCGCATGTGCTCATGTACGTGTAAAGCACAGCCCACCTTTTGCTGTTAGCTTGACCTCCGCGAGTTCGTCTTGCGACAATAATCCAAGGACCAAACACGTCGAGTCCCACGTAGGTGAAGGGTGGCTCGAGGCTCAGGCGATTGGCAGGCAGATCTGCCATCTTTTGCTCAAAAGCTTGACCTCCGCGAGTTCGTCTTGTGACAATAATCCAAGGACCAAACACGTCAAGTCCCACGTAGGTGAAGGGTGGCTCGAGGCTCAGGCGATTGGCAGGCAGATCTGCCATCTTTTGCTCGACAGTTATCCCACGAACCTTATTACATGCAATGCACTTGCGCAGGATGCCGTTGATACATTTCTAAATAACGCGGCCTTGGTGTCTGACCTTTTTGTGGTAATGCCTTATGATTAGTGTTGCAATATAACAATGGCCTGGGATGACAAGAGGTAACTTTTCTCTTGTGTTGAGTGCCAACTGGTTGAGCCTGCCACCAATCCTTAAAAGACCGTCAAATAGAAAAGGATTCAGCTTCCTCAGGGGACTGTCTTTCTGAATGTTCTTTCCGGCAGCGAGACAAGAGAACTCTTTGCTGTAGTTTGCTCCTAGCACACATTTGATGATGAGCATTTCCGCTTTGAGCAACTCTTCTGCTGTGTGAGGCCTTTTGCACTGATGCCAACCGCTACAATCTTCAGGCTTGATCTTAGTAGCACTGCGTTTGGACTGAGCGATGTGTGTCAAGAATGTAATGGCTCGCACCAAAGACTTCAAGGATGAGAACCGCTCAAACCGATGAGATCCCATAGTAGCTGGAAGAACAGAGAGTGTGGTAGCGTGAGAACGCACCTCATTTTCAAGATTTGGAGCAATAAGGTGGTACGACTCTTCTGAAGTGAATACTTCTTCAGGTAGAGACAAGAAATGAGGTCCGGTGAGTCATTTTGTGTTTGCAAGCTCAGCTGCAGGTACAGATCGAGTGGCATAATCTGCCGGATTCTTGGCAGTGCAGACATAATGTCACTGCTCAGGTTTGGTGTATTTTCTGATCCGCTGTACTCTGTTGGTGACATACACATAAAATCTTCTGGTCTGGTTGTCTATATATATATATCCCAAAACCACTTTGCTGTCTATGTAAAACTGTACTGTGTCTATACTGACGTCCAACTCTCTCTCCACCAACTCCGCTATTTCCATTGCTAGTACGGCCGCACCTAGCTCAAATCTTGGGACTGTATGGGCAGCTGCGAGAGCTAGTTTAGCTAAGACAAAGCCAATGTGACACTTTCCATTACTGTCGTACACCTTTAGGTAGGATACAGCTGCTATGGCTTTGATTGAAGTATCCGAGAAGATGTGGAGTTCCTTCCTGGAGGCTGTGGTAAGAGTAGTCGGAGTGTAAGTCCTTGAAATTTTGAAGTTACTCAAACTTTGTAAGGAGTTTTCCCAGACTTTCCATTTGGCTTTCTTTTCGTCAGGAAGGGGACTATCCCAGTCGAGAACTTCGCCACCGGTAAATTTTCGCAGTAGAAACTTCCCTTGAATGATGACTGGCGCAGCAAGTCCGAGGGGGCCGAAAAGACTGTTTACGGTAGCTAGAATACCTCTAGTGAAGGGTTTCTCTGCAGTTCCCACTCTCAAATTGAAGAGGTCATGTTTGAGGTTCTGGGTGACCCCTAGGCTGCGTTGAAAGTGGTCTGAGGTGTCATCAAAGTCTAAAGTCTAGAGACCTTTTGCATGATCATCTTGAGGGAAAGCTTGCAAGACTTCAGGGTTGTTCGATGCTATCTTATGGAGCTTCAGGTTGGAAGCAGCTAGCATCTCTTGTGTTCTCTTAAGCAGGTTGATGGCCTCTGCAGCTGATGGAAGGGACTTAAGGCCGTCGCCGACGTAAAAGTCTCGCTCTACAAAGTTTAGCATCCATGCGGCATTCACTTGCTCGCTGTTGTGCTGCATGACGAAGACCATAGATGGATACTGCTGGCGACGGCCTTTTGTCGAATACATGGACTTTCATCCTATACTCGATGATGTCATTGCAGGGATAGTTTTCATTAAACCTGAAGAACCGAAGGAAGTCCCGATGGTCTTCCCTGACGATGAAACTATGAAACATCTTGCTCTCTTCGGAAACGCAACAAGACCCTAAGTAAACTGTCGTTAAAATCTGGACCGGTGAGTAGCACATCGTTCAACGAGATGCCAAGGTGTTGAGCACTGGAATCAAAGACGACCCTGATTTGAGTTGGGTTAAGTGGGTGGTACACACCGAATTTGGGGGCAAGCAATCCGGCAAGCATGGATCTTTATTTCCCCACCTCCCTTCCCTCCCCAGCTAACAGTAGAATAACGGTGCAGCTAATAGCAACAACTAGCTTCAGGTCGTTAAAACAAAAGCACAACAACATTAGCTCCTTACTGTCCGCGCAGCGTGTGGAGGTGATCATGAGCCTGCGTCTTTATGTCGCGGGGTTGCCTCCCAAGCAGTCGTGTGCGTTGTCCGACACCACTTGCAGCCGCGAGAGTGGCGCGGCGTCAGAGTGAGGTAAGAAGCTCATCGAAGACCGGGGGTGCCTTGAATGTGTGCACCCGACTCCACAGCCGAGTGTGCCCGCATTGGAACGTACAATTTTGGCTGTTATGTTACATTGGACGGCGTGTTGTCGGTCGAAAAACTGGGGCCATTCCTCATCCAAAAATGTGCCCGTCTCCTCATTCCCACTTCAGTCTCTGTAAATATCCCGACTGATGTTAAATGTCCTAACAGTGATCAGCAAAGAAGCAGTGTTTTTTTTTGTTTTTTTAGCAAGCCTCGCCTGTCCTAACTGTGATCAGCACATAAGCAGTGTTTTTTTTTGTTTTCAGCAAAGAAGCAGTGTGCGTCCCAGCATAAATCTATCAACAACATTAACAACGTTAACAACATGCAAACAACATCCAAATTCTCATGACGTGCTCTGAAGATTGATTTCCGAGCCACTTTGTTAGAAGGTCAAGTTCTACACTGGCACCTAAGTCCTCCAATGGCGTTGAGGAATGGAGGATTAAGGATTTCCAAGCCCAGTAGCTCTCAGGGCGATCATTGAATTTGATGAGGCCAGAGTTCACAAGCTCGCGACGTACTGTGTATCTTGTCATATCACTCATACCAGTCCTGTCGTCAATATGTGGCTGTAATGGAGCTCTGTTGAAGGAAGAAGCGTTTGGCTGTGTGAAGGAAGAGTTAGCATTAGTGTTGTTCCGATACGGATACTGGTATCGGGAAGTATCCCGATACCACATTAAAACACTGGTATCGGTATCTGCGAGTACCTACAAATAATGTGCCGATGCCATTTCCCGATGCTGTACTAGTAAAGAACGTTGAATGCAGCGCTTTGTATCTTGCTCCCTGCTGCTTTTTCATGTGTGTGTGTGTGTGGGGGGGGGGGGGGGTGCAGTGGGGTACAGGAGATATAATGTCGGCGATATGTAACTACTTCAACATAGAAACTCCAGCTAGAGCGAATGTTGCAAGAGGCGGAACCAAAGTGGCCAGGTTCAGTACGTTAAACCTGATGCAACATTTGAGAACGAAACATGTGAAAGAGCACCAAGAGTTTGCGGCGGCAGCGAGCATGAACAAGGGGAATGGACCGCAACAACAAACCCTGCTCAATTTTCTTTTTGGTTTTGAAAGTGGATTTGGGAGCGGAAGTTGTTGCGATGGGTCACTAATACTCAAAACAAACTGTTATAATAATGTCCTATAGCTTTTGTAATTAATCCAACACAATCTCTCTCAAAGATACCTCGTGTATATTATTTCTTATCTTTTCCCGTTTCACAAAGGTTTTAAGTCTGACCAAGCCATGATAGCAAAGGTTTTACATCCAAGTGAGTATGCAGTTCTTTAGAATTACAAGAAAAAAATGCTCATATATATCTTTTTTTTTTTTTTTTCAAAAGTCTGGTATCGGTACAGTATCGGCATCGGCCGATACCAAATAGCTGGGTATTGGAATCGGTATCGGGGCCAAAAAATGGCATCGGAACAACACTAGTTAGCACGGGGCTGTTGAAAAACTGCTGGTGTTTCCCTTTCTGGCTGCTTTGCACTAAGAACACTTGTCTTTTCAAAGATGGGAAAGGCACAGTAGTCAGCAAGTGGTGTGTGCTCTTTTTTGCCTGTTTTCACATATTTTTTGTCATGTGGCAACAAAGATGGTGTATATGGTTTAAGTTCTGGAGGCTCCTGATCACGGATGTGTAAGTTGGAATGTTGTTCAACATAGGCGCAGGGGCGCTGCATGTCAACATGAACAGAATCGCAGCGAGTCCCATTGTCCTCACGAGCTTCCGCTTCTGCTGCTACTTCAAGGACTTCAGCTTCTGCCGCAGCCGCAGCTATCTCCTTCTCATGTTTTAATGTTGACAATTGTACAGCTAAACGAGCTAATTTTAGTTTGGCTTCTCGCTGTATGAAAGGTGCGCTTGCACGAGCTGCTTCTGCTTTAGCTCAGGCTCTGGCTGCAGCTCTGCTAGCCGAGGAAGAATTTAATGAGGTGGAAAAAGCACAGGGATTTAACTTTGGGAGAAGCGTACTTTCCTGTCAAAGCATCATCTTGTCTGAGTGAACGTTCCTGTTCAGCTTCACTTGTGTGTGACATTGTTGATTGGGCTCCTCCCAACAATGAATCTGAAGAGTTGTAATTAGGGATTTGTGTGGGTAGCCTTAAGCTTGAACAGTCTCTCTCTCCTTGATGCTGTAGTGTCGTTGTGAAGATACTTTTTTACTATTCTGTCCTCAGTGTGTGCCCAAACACAAATCGACAGATAGCGAACAATCTTCAAGAGAAATGCAGAGGCTGGAGTAAAGTTTAACTTCTTTACTGTTGCCTTCAATCTCTTGAGGATATTATTTTTTGTAAAACTGAAATGATACAAAAACATATAGTACAACTATAGCACATTACTCAAATAACATAAGCATACACATACATTATAATATAAAGAGTTGTGCATATCTTGTAAACAACATAAATGTAGTTTAGAGTTTACTGTCATGTTTCTGGCATTCAGAATGCAAGTAATAAATAAACGTTTATATAACATCAAATGCACTACACAAACACGTGCCACATGAAAGAAAGGCAAAATACAACTCACAAGCGATGCTTTTTTTCAGGCACAAACAGCGAAAGGAAAATCTGAGAACGCAAGCTGTAAAATGACTGTAAATACTTCAAGGTAACATGTCGCTTAGCAGACTACGTGAACTATGAACTGGAGGTGGCGTGATTAAATCTGCCAATAAGAATACAAGTTAGAAATATTGGGGAAGGAGTCAATTATGCTAATGTGCCTGTAGATGGAGACAAAGCATCATAAATACAAGTCAGCACGAACAAGCCATGACAATTTGGGACATTTCATTAGGTACGCGACGCTAGCTAACAACAGCTACGGACGGTGTTCTAGATTTTCAGCAAATGCAAAATATACACAAATGCAACAGTGTCACGTTTAGGGCTGGGTACTCTTAAAAAAAATTACATTACCAAAAATACTGACGTAAGGTTTTTATTTCATGTTTCGTAAGTGTATGCAAGATTTCCATTTATGTCCATGTTTAATTACACTCATCACCAAGTTTTGGTGCAAACAAATAATCAGAGCTGGGCACTTGACCATTTTTTGCCGGTCCGGCTACGACCCTCCACCCTTGACTTGGTACCCTTCCGGCCACGACCCTCCGGCCATATTCATAAACATAGTCGGCCCTCGCCCCGTGCTTACTTCCATTGCGAGTCCCGGGGTTGGTTTTGTCGTATTGTATAATTATTTGGGTCCAACAGACGGCCAGAAGTCGCAGTCAACAAGTTACAGTATTTTCCACACTTCCCCTCCTTCCCGGCCTTCAAAATAAAATCATACCAGCAAACCACTATACAGAGCAGGTTTACTATGGCGTATTTCCGGAAGTAGGGAACGTCAGAAGTAGTGCATGAACTCCACCTTGATGTGGAGGATGTCATCCTCGACTCAGTGCTGCGCGCAGCCTAGTGTTATGTTTGTTTGTTTGTCGCCCCCAAATTGGGCATCTGGCTGGGCCGGAGGGTCCGACCGGTCCGGCCCAGGGACGGACTGCTCAGCTCTGCAAATAATGCACAGCCTCATTTCAAGCATAGTGAATGCCACAGCACTGCTGAGAACACTGCTAAAGGAACTTGTATGTGTTCATTCTCAATAGATGTTGTGGAAAAAAAAAAAAAAATTCAAAAATTGATCAATGTTAACAATATTTTATGTTATGTTGGTGTTTTTTTTTCTGGGATACATCACGGAGTTGGTGAAGCGCACAAAAGAGCACAACATATCAGAGAAGGAAGCCAATCATCACCGCCTCTTACAAGCGGCTTTGACCCCAGCAAGGAAGAACTTCTTGAGCAACACAGAATCTGCTTCAATCCAAAATGCAAACCAAGTCATGAAAAGAAATCACCTCAGGTTTTCAAATAAAGACTTTTTTTTTTTAAATGTCAGCATTGCTTTATCTTTGTATTTATTGTGTAGATGAAGTGTGGCACAAGTAAAAAAAAGACCTTTTCCTGGATGTTCATGGAAGTGTACAATTAGTTACAAAATAAATTGTCATTATAGAAACACACTAGAAAGGTTTCATATAGAAGACATGAGGGAAACTATGTTCTTTAGCTCCTGAAACCCACGATGGAAAGGCCTCCCTAATCTTGGTCACGGTGCAGGATGGAAGGGGTACCCAAATTGAGCACCCCAGGAATCGCCAGCACCATCTCACCAGCCGCCTATAGGCCGACGTGCCTATTACTCCTGAAAGAAGAGGGGTCTCATGTTTCCAGGATGCATACTGAAGAAAATATGTACTAACAAAAACGAGCACAAACTAATCTTGAAAAGTCCAAAATCAAAGTAGCAAAGAAATACTAGAGAACCAAAACACAACTCCAGGAGAAACAAAACAACATGACAGAGACGTCAACAATGACCCGACAAGGACTGAACAAAAACTAGCAACTTAAATACAAGCACACTGACGAGACAACGAGAAACACCTGGACAAGACACAAGGTAGGAGGGAGCTAATTGGCCGACACTAGGGAGTGGAATGCACACAGGTGGACAATAATCACTGACGAGCCAGACACAGAAACACAGAGAACACAAAACCCCAAACCAACACAGACCAAACATGACAAAGGGAAGCATTAGAAAAAATTTGTAAGTGGAGGGATAACATTTGATTTTGAATTACAGTAAACACAGTACTCATTACATGTTGGGTTATTAAGTGATAAAAATGACAACATGAAAACTCATCCCGAACATCATATTCATGTTTTAGTTGATTAATTTGTGCATCTTTGTGAACTTCAGGGAACTATTTTATTTTAGCTATTCCAGACGAATGTAAGATCAGTATACATACATATTTGTTTAAAACAAAAAAAAACAAAAAAAAAGACAGTCACTCATGTTCTGAGGCTTCACACCTCTCCACCATACTGTACATTGTACTGGTAGTACACTGCTTCCAGTACAAATGTGTCTACGCAGACTCCAGAGAATCCAGTGTAGGCGACTATCAAAATAGGAATTATTAGTCACCAAAAGGCTGAGTACGGGGAGTCTTTACCTTGCCAGACGCGCTGCTTGTCCATGTGTCCACAACAATCCTCGTTCCAGAAGGTTGCTTGACTTATTATAATATGTCCACTACGTTCCATTAGTGGGTTCAACATGCGTTCCAAAGTGATCAGTCATGAATGTAAATTATTTGAATGAACCTGCGAACGTGTGGTCAGCAAAAAGTGGGACTTCCTCGTTCACCCTCTGACAGTTAAAAAAAACACCTTCCGCCAAGTGAACAGATGATTTTCCCAGCTATGCTGACGTACCACACCCACACCACGTGACAAGCACGTCATACACCAATTAATCAGAAAACACCTCCAATACAATTATATTCACCTATTTACAATATGTGACACAATGCTGGCACCTCCATCCAGGGTGTTGAGTGATGCAGTCCAGCTCCTTGGAAAAGCTATCTATCTTCACCACTTGTGGAATTTCCTTGCAACAAATGCTCTCCCTTACTGTTGGCATTGGGGAGCATCTTCCACTGCACGAACACCTGTAACATGCAATTTGGTAAAAAATATATATATTTCTAAAAATATGAGGCTCTTTTACTGGCTGTGAAGAGTGACTGGACTTCAACTAAGTCCAAAGTTCAAACAAAATTTATGATACCCCCTCTGAGTGCACTCAAAAAAGAAATGAAATTGTCCTACCGCCCCTTTAATACCTAATGTTCAACTCAAGATGTCCAAGGGGGTGGTGGCACTGATGAGCACTGATGAAATGAGGGGCTGAAGATCCAGACACCAGGGCAAATGGAATCCGGTTCCAGAGAAGCCTTAACAAAAAAACAGTCGGGATAACCGCATTTCACAAGCTTTAGATCCAAGTACAGCAAAGGTGAACGATGAAACGTCCTCCAAGATGTTTATGTATGTTTAAGTATGTCTTTCGTCCTGCGTTCTCTTCGAGCTCTCAGCGTTCGTTGTTGGAAAACCACGGCGCAATGATGCCATGAGAAGAGAATCTTTCGCCTAGTGCATTCTTATACTGCCACCAAGTGGTGAAAGTGTGAGGTACACCTCAGTCAAGTGCACTATGATAATAGCGATTTCATGCATCAACCTATAATTGGCCAAATTAACAGGGTTACACTTACATCATCCAAATTCAGCATATTTATTGGCAGAGGTGTGTATTTTTACGAAGGTTTGCCAGTCTGTCATTCTTCGTCCGTCTATTTTTCAAGCCAAACCAAACTGTAATCATCTGTCGGTCAGTCCGTCATGTTATTTTAACAGCGCTTCCGCCAGTAAAGATCAAAGGAACGCCAGGCCGCCAATTGCCAATCCGGAAAAAAAAAAGTCCAACAATTGAAATCTATCCATCCATCCATTATCTGAACCATTCATTCATTCATTATCCATACCGCTTATCCTCACAAGGGTCGCGGGCGTGCTGGAGCCTATCCCAGCTGTCTTTGGGCAGTAGGCGGGGGACACCCTGAATTGGTTGCCAGCCAATCGCAGGGCACACAGAGACAAACATCCGCACTCACAATCACACCTAGGGGCAATTTAGACAGTCCAATCAACTTACCATGCATGTTTTTGGAATGTTGGAGGAAACTGGAGTACCCGGAGAAAACCCACGCAGGCACGGGGAGAACATGCAAACTCCACACAGGGAGGCCGGGGCCGGGATCGAACCCACGACCTCTGAACTGTGAAGCGGACGTGCTAACCAGTCGACCACCGTGCCGCCTTATCTGAACCAATTTTATTAAAATGAAAATAACAGGTGGGGGAAAGAAATCACTGCTAGTTTTACTTGCTTTACGGTTGTAAGATGTCTTTAGAGCCCTATTCTGACATGATATTAGACATGGTAAAACAAGGCCTGTCATCCACTGAAATCTCTGAGCGCTTTTTGCATGATAGTTGGAAGAAGAGGATTTTCGGCAAGACGTGAGATTTTGCAATGAAAACGGTTTGGGGCTAGTTTGAATTCCCGACGAATTTGGATTGGAGGTAGCAAAAGTCATTACTGAGGTATAATACATTTTGATTATACTTTAGGGCTATGCTATCATATTTAAGTAGTTAGACAAATATGTTTTCTGACATAAAATAACAAACATGAATTGATGGCTTGGTGGTCGTCATGCTTTATTAATTATCGTTGTCATTGTTTTGTTATAACCCGTAGCCTGTGCATGAGCAAATGTTATCACTTTTACTTTGATAGCATTAATCCTATAATAAATTGCTATTGCTTTGATTTGTCTCGCACGCATGGACACGAATAATTCCAAGCATGCGGGGGTTTTGAAAAAAAGTGTTTTTACTTCTGTAACACACAGCACATCAGTGACAGTTACAGCGAGACATGACGCAATGAGCTGCACTGCCTACTGACTTCCGGGTCAAAAGGTCAAAAACACCCTGTAGCTGTCTCAGGTTTAGTTAGCCACTGATAAAATACTGTAATACTTGTACATAAACATGTTGAAAATTATTGTACCCAAATAATAACAAAAAAATTATATACATGGGTGAGGAGCATGGATGTCATCAACTTATGTACCCAACATTGTTCAACAACAACTACCATGGGCCCAAATAAATGTTTTCTCGACATTCGGACTGTCCCAGAAGACCTTGTCTTCAACCGCAGAGGATTGGAAGTCACTGGAGTCAGGTCTCAAGATACTCTGTTGATCAACAGTCTTTAGCATGACATCCATCTCCAACTTCATGCATGCACGCAGCAGACGTCACTGGCCAAATGATATCTGTATTATACTCTGTTTCTTTATACAGGCAGTGTATCTCCGACTGAAAGGCTTGACCCTATCCAACCCCCATTACCTCATTAATTCACGCATGAAATATGCTCCATGTCTACTTATTTCTACATGAGTCAAGCTCTGGATATCTGGTACAGTGTCTCTAATTATATGCAACAAATGAAACAACTTCAAAACTTTTTCTGTAATACTACATCTATTCACTATTATCTTAATAATGCAACATTTTACAACATACTGAGTTACTTTGAACATTAACTTCAACGGTCAACACTACTTACACTATCTACGTGTGACTGAGGGTTGACCTAGTGTCGCATAGGTAAGTGTTTTGGGTGGTTGTCTGTTTCGAAAAGGATACTTTCTCATTCGTGATGGCTGTGGGTCGATCTCATCCACTTCATCAGATGACACCTCCCTTTCAGAGTCCATTTCTGCGAGGGGTGACACCTCTCTTTCAGGCTCGACCATTCGACCATCATCGCCATCTGATTGCTCATCTCCTTCATCGACGTGATCTCCCTCAATCCTCGGGTGGAATTCTTCCGCCTCCACTCTCAGCTTATGTTTAGGTTGGTCTGAGGGTTCTACTGGACGAGTGGTGATATCTCTCCAACAGCCGATGTCGTCTGAACTTCTTTCCGTATCCGTCCCTTCCCGTCTCAATTGTCTTTTCTTCAATTCTTTTGGTCTTGAGATTTGTTTCCCCTTTTCCTTTTTATCCACCATCTCCTGTTCAATAGGCAGGAAGTTACAGGGCAGTGCAAGGTTCCTGTGGAGTACTCTAGTCCTTCCAGTACCATTCTCAGGTCAAATTACATAGACTGGGCTGTCTTTCTGTTTCCTCTCGACCACAACATGGACTTGATCCTCCCAATACAACCTTTGCTTGCCAGGTCCTCCTCTGTCCTTGAAGTTCTTTACTAATACTCGACATCCTGGCTGCAGCTCTGCTCCATAAACCTTTTGATCATAGAGCCTTTTTGACCTTTCTTGTCCTTTCTGAGCAGTCTGTAAAGCCAATTTATATGCCTCCTGCATCCGCTTCCTCCACTTACTGGCATATTCGCTGTGAGAGTGAGTCTGATCAATTGGTGTTAAGCCAAACATGATATCCACTGGAAGACGAGGGTTCCGACCAAACAGGACATAATACGGGGCATAGCCTGTTGCCTCGCTCCGGGTGCAGTTGTATGCATGTACCACCTTGGCAAAAGAACTCTTCCAGTCTGACTTTGATCCCTCTGGCAGTGTTTCTCAACATGGACAAGAGTGTTTGATTAAATCTTTCTGCTTGACTGTTGCCAGTGAGGGAGTTGTATGTGACCCTTTGATGCCACTGTACTCCTCAAGTTTGGAGAATAGCTTGTTCTCAAATTCCCTGATCATGATGTAGCTTTGAAGGAAATCCACACTTGAGTACAAAGTCTCCAAAGATCTTTTCAGCAGCGGTTTTTGCAGATTTATTGGTACAAGCATAGGCCTGAGCGAACCGCGTAAAATGGTCAATCACCACTAGGATATACTCATATCCGCCTTTGCAGCTCTCCAGGTGCAGGAAGTCTTTTGAGACCAACTCAAAGGGGTATGTTGTCACAATGTTCAACAATGTGCTCTTACTTGCTTGCTTGGACGCTTCCGTTTGAGGCAACTACACACTTGTGTCACAAAATGAGTTACATCTCTCGGCATGTGTGGCCAGTAAAATCTATCACGAATGAGGCTCAATGTCCGCTCCAATCCAAGATGTCCCATTTTCTCACGGAGTTCCTGATAAATGAGTTGACGGAATGCTGCTGGAAGTACTAACTGGGATCGAGTTGCAGACTTCCGATACAAAAGACCTTCCTGGTTGACACATAACTTGTGTCTTTCTCTTAAGAGGACAGATGTGTCATCATTCTTATCCCTTCCCTTCAGGTTAGGCCACTGTCCAGTTAACACCTACTCCCTCACCTTTCCAATTACTGAGTCTTTTTCTTGTGCCTACTTTATTTTTTCTGAGGAAATTTCCGTCACTCTGGATGCCTTTTGCTCTGTTTCCACTTGGTCACATGCTGCAGAAATGCTAACTGGACACATCCATGGCTCACTTGCGTCAGATCCAAATTGGAGAATCTGTGTGATGGCTGTGATTACCTCTGGTTCCATCTCCTGTGAGCAGGACTGGATGTACTTCTCTATGTCTAGTGGCATCCTTGATAAGCCATCTGCATCTCGGTTCGCCTTCCCTGGGCGGTATTTGATTGAAAACTTGAAGTCTGCGAGCTCTGCAATCCACCTGTGTGTTGTAGCATTCAGTTTAGCTGTAGTTTGGACATAGGTTAATGGATTGTTATTAGTGTACACAGTGAAGGAAGCCAAAGAGCTTTTCTCTCCCTGGACACTTTATTTTATTTTTTTCACATTTAACTGCAAATACTTCTCCTTCACAATAGGTCACTTGTACTTTTTAATTTTTTTTGAAGGTCCATAATACAGATACTCCCTGAATCTCTCACATTTCGTTGATTTAGTGTTTGTTTGGTTAATCTCAATATTTTCTTCAAGTAACATGCTGCAACTTCATCCTCTTCATCATTGATAACACTGTCTATAGTTTCTGTAATGTTTCTGATTAATGCTCGCTTTGTTGTCACATCTTCATTGGATCTTGGCCTCAATACACACTTGCTCCAGCTGGTCAAGCTTTAAAAGCCACAATTTGTGTGCCGCGATCTCTACCAACTCTTCCAAATCCATTCTGCTTTGATGTCACCTCACACTCGCTGCTGCGCGATCACGTCATCTTCTACGCGACGCGTGCTTGTGTGTGAGTTTCCGTGAGCTTCGCGTTAATCATCCCAGCGGTGCTTCCAATATTTGTCGCACGCATGGACACGAATAATTCCAAGCATGCGGGGGTTTTGAAAAAAAGTGTCTTTACTTCTTTAACACACAGCACATCAGCGACAGTTGCAGTGATGAGCTGCACTGTCTACTGACTTCCGGGTCAAAAGGACCCCGTAGCTGTCTCAGGTGCCTTAATTAACCTTACAAATATTATTTTAGTTAGCCACTGATAAAATACTGTAATACTTGCACATAAAGGTGTTGAAAATTATTGAACCGAAATAATAACAAAAAAAAGATAAACATGGGTGAGGAGCATGGATGTCATCAACTTATGTACCCAACATTGTCCAACAACAACTACTATGGGCCCCACATTTGCAATGCAATGTTATTCTTAGAAATGTGGAATTGTTTTTACTAATTTGCTGGAAATTTAATTTTATGTGATGTCAAAGCCTAGATGACATTGATTATCAAGTTATCAGTGACTATGTGCAGATCCTGATCAAAATATACATATTGTACACCGATTGTAATGTATCCAAATGTGTGAAGAAGTTTGAATTCTTCTCTTATATTTTTCAGACAGGGCCTTCCTATGGAAGAAGAATGATGAAGGGATATTTAGCTACAAAATGAGTGCACGCTGCAGAAAAACATATTGGATCAATTCTCAAATTAATGCACTTGCCCTAGCATGAAACAAGACAGCAGGTAGACCTATAACGTTGCCCTAAATATTGTAATCATACTTTTGAAATGTTTGAGCTTATACAATACAATACAATACAATACAATAGCATTTTATTTATATAGCACATTTCATAACAGCTAGAGCTGTAACAAAGCACTTTACAAACAGTAGACAATAAATAAAGACAATAAAAGGCCGTAATACACTAGTATTAATAAATCCATAAATAAAAATATATGGGACTGAAAAATGTTTAATTGTTGACATGTTTTTTTTCTGTCTGTTTAAGGTGCCCGCAATCTCTACCCCACACCCTACCAGGCTGATTATAGACTCTAAAGGGGGTTTTAGGGGAACCACGCCCCTTTGTAGTCCCGAAATACAACGGAAGTGATGTCATTTTGTAGTCCGGAAATTCCCGTTCCCAAGCCACGCCCCTTTGTAGTCCCGAACTAACCAGGAACTGGTGTCATTTTGTAGTCCGGAAATGTTGCCCCTAACCCCGCCCCGAAACATCATGTCCGCCATTTTGCATTGCCATACGTCATTTCCGGTCGGCTATTTTACGTTGCCATACGTCATTTCCTTCCCCCATTTTGACCTCACTTCCTATTTCCCCCACCCCCTTTTTAACATAAGGAACAAGTCCGGACATGTTTTTATAGGCCTGTTCAGACTAGTTTGGACGGTGATGTCACCTGGGCCTGTTCAGACATGTTTTTAGGCCCTGTAACTGAACCTCATTGTATCACCTCGGGTATTTGTCCAGGCACGTTTTTTAGACCTCCTCCCCTCATCTATGGGGCGCTACCATACACTCGGGTCTAAACAGAAAGTAAAACAGATCTTCCTGACTGCATCATGATGGGGTGTGTGTGTGTGCGTGCGTGGGTGCGTGTGTGTGTGTTTACGTGCGTGTTACACCACAATATGCATCACAAAAATGTGTTATAGTTGAAGCATACCCCTCTGCTTCCTAATCATTCCAATACGGAGCTGACCTCCCAACCATTTGATATTCCAAATAACCCATGACCTTTCAAGTCATAAAAAATGAAGGTGTCAACGAATGACTCTGAATTAAAGTTCCTTTTCTATTACAATGCGTAAGAATGTTTCCCATCCATTCATCAGGTTAATGTACAATTAAGCCATCACAGGTTGGGAAAAGTTTTAGATGGTTTCAGAAAAGGCCTCTATTTTAATTCTTCTTCTTCTTATGCCTTTTTTCAACAAACGGTTCTCGGAGCCCGAGAAGGAGGAGTCAGAGGAGGAGGATCTCGCATGGATGATGCCATATGGCTGGTTGACTGCTTCTAGATATAAATGTGTCAAACAGTCAATCATCCACTTGTTGCAAGGTGTGTTAGTGAAATATACAATGTGACGGTTGTAAAAATGATCACCCTAGTCAGAGTCATCACTCGTGTCAATCTGTGGAGGAGGAAGATTATTATTACGACACACACTTTTATGATGTGACAAGGTTACTCTGTAACAAGAAATTTCTCTCTAGCCTTGATTACATGTTGAACCTGTATGTGTAAGATTATATACAGAAATGTACGGGCAATTTACAACTTTTGTAAGATTCAGCACAGCCCGGGGTTGACAGATATGGAAGGTCAACAATAATAAATGTGAAAGAATGTAAAGGTTGAGACTGAACAATTTGAAAAAAAACTTTATGTAGGTGATTAAACATGAGTCTACACAATAATTGCATTATTAATAAAGAAAAGAAGGTCAACAATAGCAGATAATGATCAAATACAGAGTCTATATAATTAGTCTACACATTAATTGTATTATTAATAAATATATACATTCATCAGGTAAATGTTGATGATTAAGTCCTGATTTTAAATGTTGAGGCTGACCAATTTGTAAAAAAAAAAAAAAAAAAAGTGTTCTTGAAAATACATACCTGAATGTTGATCCACGCTGGAGAATGTATCCTCATGTTCATCATTACTTTCATTTCCAGGAGAACATTGAGATGGAGAATTTTTGTTTTCGGTAGAAAATAAGATATATTTTACAAGGCTTGCTTTTTTTTCATAACAAATAATACTTCAACATTGGCTTGACAATTTTATAGAAAAGACATTCTTGAAAATATATTAATTTACCTGGATGTTGATCTATGATTGAGAATGGATTCTAATCATCATCATCATCATCATCATCATTTTCATTTCCAGAAGACCATTGAGGTGAAGAATCTCCGTTTTCTATAGAGAATAAAATAAAAACATATTTTGCAAATTCTTCTTTATTACAAACCATTTGATTAAAAAAAACAAAACATATTTACCTAGATGGTCTATAGGAGATGAATGGAATTCTTGCTTCACATCCACTTGTGTGAAAGTGTCTCTGGTTTGAGTAGCTGTTAAAAAAATAGTAAATAAATAAATAAAAAAGAAAATGTATAAAATGAGTATTATGAATCCGCTATAAATAATTTCAAAATTTTATTTTGTATATACACTTACTAGAATCAATAAATCCATAATCTAGACGTCTATCTGTAAAAAGATCAGATCTAAATATATGAAAAAAAATGTATTGATTACACACGTTTGTTATTCATGAAGATAGGTAGGGATAGAAGTATTTTAAATACTGTAGAAAATAAAATACATTTTACAAGACTTGCCTTTTTTTCATAACAAATAACACTTCAACATTGGCTTGACAATTTTATAGAAAAGACGTTCTTGAAAATATACAAACAGGGCGTGATGTCATAAAAGGGGCGTGGTTAAGGCAGGACTTCCTGTGACATCACGCCTGTCAAAAGTTTGACGAAAGTCATGTCATGTCATCTTCCAAACCGCTTATCCTATACAGGGTCGCGGGGAGTTGCTGGAGCCTATCCCAGCCGTCAATGGGCGAAGGCAGACTACACCCCGAACTGGTCGCCAGCCAGTCGCAGGGCACACATAGACACTGTCACTGAGCGGGAATCGATCCCACGCTGCCCGCACACAACTCAGGCGTGTGTACCACTACACTATCAGTGGACTTTGACGAAAGTGGTATTTTCTATTCCCTCATATAGATCAAAATGAAAAGCTTGTCATGTTTGGAGTCACCCGTAGTAGCAGTTGACGGATTCAGCAAATACGGTGTGGCTCATTCTGTGATGAGTAAAAAACAACTTTTGCACCTATGAAGAAGTGTTTAGTTAAAAACTCATACATCTTTTATGACTATACATAGTGTTTTTTTTTCTTTGCTTTGAAGATTGCATTTGGTAGTATCAGGATATAGAAATGGTGTGGGATCCTTAATCATGTAAAAAACATTTGTCACGTCTACTCTCTACTTTTATAAACTGCTCTAGGGTTAAACTGTTTATCTTTGTCTTTCTGAAAGTTATCTGCTGTGTGCTGTGAGTCACACTTCCTGTAAATTTCTTTTTGACTGTGTGTATTAGAAATGCTAAAACTATACTTTACCTGCTTTTCTGCACCTTTTAGACAGGCATCCTTAAGTGACACATGCCTGTGTGGAGGGGGCAGTAAACAATGAATTTGCAGCCTTTAAAGAGGCATTACTTTATCTTATAAACACAACATAGCGCAATGTGTAAAAACTATTTTTGACCACACTTTGTCGGAACAAATGCAAGGGTTGTTTTGAATAGTACCCGTATAATTGTAACAGAAATACCTGTGTTTAGCACAGCTTTCCCCCCTTGTTTGGCAGCAGAAAAAGTTGACATCAAATTTCAGACCAAATGTCTGCACTCAAGGACAGGCTCAAACTTGATGGAAAAATAAGTATTTTTTTCTTTTAAAACACGCTCTTTGAAGGATATATTTTGGTGGTATTTGTAGTACAAGTCAACACTAGTCTGAACTGTTTAACCTGAACAGAAACTCCTGGTTAAGAATGTTAAATGTTACTGCTCTTCAATAAAGGATCTCAGAACAGAAAAGGCATCTGACAGCTACGTAACTTCAAAGATGACATTGTCGGAAGTGTTACTTCTACATTTTGCACAGTGTACAGAGGTCTCCTACCACAATTCCACACAGGCTTCACATCCAGTCTCCTACAGTCCTTCAAAGCACGCTTTGGGGAATTTTGTAACCACTCTCGTTTTCTTAAGTTCATCACCCATCCAAACGAATGTTCACTTGAACATAGCCAACCTGAGTTACATTCCTGGTGTCTCCATCAGAGATTTTGAAGCAGAAGTGGCTGACCTGAAGGCCTAAGACATGTGGGTGAACAAGTTCAAGTCATTGAATGAAGATTTGGAGAGAATCACACGACAGTAAGCAGAGCTGGCAAGCAAGCACATGGGCAGAAATGAAAAAACTTCAATCTGAAGACCAGCTGAACCTCAAAACATGGAATGTGCTTCCTTGTCACATACCTCACATACCATACACTGCAGCGTGTGAGTATTGCTGTATTGACCATGTTCGGATCTACGTATGTATGTGAGCAGTCATTCTCACATCTTAAAAACATCTTGTCTAATCTACGATCACGTTTAATGGATGAACATCTCAACGCTTGCATGAAGCTTAACCTCACCAAGTACCAACCAGACTACAAAGACATCAGCAAATCCATGCAGCACCATAAGTCGCATTAATGGTGAGTATTATAACAACATAATTTAAAAGAAAACATTCGGAGGCTTATTATACTGATATTTAGTTGAATTTACTTTTAAAATATATTTCATAGCTCTCACTGAAACAAATTTCCAAATATTTTGCTTTCATGGCTCTCTTAGTCAAAAAGGTTCCCAACCCCTGTTTTAAGGTAATGATTGGGTTTGGTTAAAGAAAAACGTTGCTTTCGTCGATACTATTAGTGCCTTACACCAGGGGTCACTTTGATCCGGGCCGCGGCGGGCCACACAGATGAAAGAAAGAAAGGAAAAAAAAAGTACCGTACTTCCGTCTTCTTTACTATCCGAGGCTGAAAAACATTTTATTTTGAAAAGTGACCGAGTTCTCTCCGTTACACCCATCTATGACTCTTAATGCATGTCAAGTTAATATTAAAGCTAGCAAATGAATAAAATAAACAGACGTATATGGAAAGTCCCCCCCAGACGGGGAATAATTACAGGGCCGTGAAGAGTATAGACTTGTATGAACCGGTCCGTGGCAGAAAAAAGGTTGGTGACCACTGCCTTACACTATATTGACAGGGTTGATTGCTGAAAAGAGTAAAAAAAAAAATTGACTAAAACAAGACTAAAATGTCATCAGTTTCCATTGATTAAAACTAGATTAGACTAGAGTACACCAGATAGCAAAAGATGTTAAATCAATGTTGAATTTTGGTAAAGTGTTGGTTCCTGCTTGACTCCCGTGCGGATGCTTCCTGCTTGCTCTCCCTTTGGTTGCATTTTTTCTGTTTTTTTTCTTCTTCTTATCTCTACTGGCAACAACTCCTGGTTGTAGTTGATAGTAGGCTATCATTGGAGCACTTAAGGAAGAATGTCTCCAAATCAGACAGTATCGGTGAGCTGTACAGAATGTGAGCGGCTCTCTGTGAGGATAAGAGAGCTGGAGAAGAGGATTGAAACACTGCAACACATTCGTGGACGCGAGTAATTTATTGACTCTTTTGCAGTGCCTGTACAGGCTACGGAACCTTCAAATACAAATGGACTAAGTGAAACCTTCATTGGTGGGACCACATCTGGTGCCGAGCCTCCTGCTTCAGACCTGGCTGACAAACTTCCTTTAATGTGTCCAAATGACACTGGAATAGCTGGGGAACCTCCCAAACCGGAAGTTATAACTGATCTGGCCCACTGGAACAGACCAAAGTCATAAGCACCAGCCAGGAACTGGTCTGAAGTTGTCTGTCGCAGAGGTAAACCCAGCAGAAACGTTAAAGTTCCAGCACTCACTCAGCTGAAGTTTCACTGCACAATATATTTGACGCGTTAACTTCAAATGATTTGAGTGAAGTTAACTGCAATGCAAGGATTAGTCAACCCATGAGAAACAGCCCCAGAACTCAACCAAGGGCTAACCAAAGCATGAGGAGAAGCTAAAATTACATATTCATGAAGGCTAGAGCTACCACCACCTACACAAAAAAGGAAATAGACACAATTCTAATTGGGACTTAATAACACAGCATGTAAGAATGGCAAAAATGGAAAAACTAACGCTTTTAGATCTATCAGTCAAGGAACTGACAGAGATCCTGCTGACCATTCTGTCTACACATCCAGATGGCATCAAGATCATTATTCACACAGGGCCTTTTGATTTTCTCAGAAAGAAAACTGGATCTGAGATCCTGAAAGCAGACTTTTCTCTGGTGTTGGAAAGCCTGTGTCAGTATGGAACACACAGGCCGTATTCCATCTATGGGGAATGGAAGCGAACGTTTCTCCAGACTTCTTGGCCTAAATACATGGTTGTCACAGGCATGCATCGCCCATGGGTTTAAATTCACCGCTCACTTTAACATCTTTTGGAACTGCAGGGAACGCTACAGACCTGATGGTGTGCATCCAAATCTCACTGGTTGCAGATTACTTGGAGAACACTTGCATCATACTGTTGGGATGGCAAACCCAAACATGAGTGTGCAGATAAGGCCGAAGGACACAGAGAGGCAAACAACCTTCAACTCTGCCTCATCACCAGATTTACAACACATCACCCAGGGTCTGCAAAGGCTGTCTCTAAAGATATCAGGCCTCCAAAGACAACCAGCTACCAAGAAATGCATAGCACCCTCTCCAAGATTCAAAGATAACATGGTATGATATGTTAAAGGTCCTTGATATAGTGATTTTGTCACTTAATGCCATTCTCAGAGCAAGCTGGGACCCAGTAGAATCCCTACATTAAATAGAACAAGAAAGAATCGGTTCCAGTCAACTTGCAGGGTGAATCAATATAATCTATTAATTGTTCCACGTACAACTGTGAAGATAACAGAGATAAGTGTAAACACCACAAAACTAGATTTAATTAATATTATATCTCTAACAAGTCATGCTTAGTTAATGACTTTATAATTTCTCATAGTTTAGATTTTCTTTTTTGACAGAAACACGGTTAACAGAACACACAAGTGCTACTGTTCTCAATGAAGCACCACCTTTTCAATTCAAAGATTAATTCCAGTGTAAAGAGATTTCATTTGGTGATTTTATTTTTTAATATCTCAGTTTTATTTTAAGGGTGGTCCAAAAATTCATTTACAGGTCCAGGACACTGCAAGTTTTATTGATGATTTTTCATAATTATTATCACTTGTCTCTCCTGATTTCAACTGTTTTATCTTAACCGGGGATTTCAACATTCACATTGACAATATGAAGGATGGCAATGCCAAAGAATTTTCTACTATATTGGACATGTTTGATTTGTGTCAGCACGTTAAAGAACCGAATCACATTTATGGTCACACTCTGAATTTGGTTATCTCAAAAGGGGTTGATATTACTTCTGTTGTGGTTTCTGACTTGGCCTTATTGGACCATTTTTGTATTTTTGCTTGATTTACTGATTGCTCAGAATATTCAAACAACTTCTTCCCTTTTGCTAAAGAAGAGGTACATTAACGAGGGAACATGTGCTCAATTTATGGAGGCCATAGCTTTGTCACCACCAGTGAGTGTAGAGTAGGGGGAGGGTGGATCGATCCAATACCGATATTATCGATACTAAGTAAGTACTCGGATCGGATTGATACTATTGTCCTGGGATCGATAATTCGCTTTGGCTTGACTGTTGATGTTTGTTCTGAAACAGTTGTTGTAGTAGAAGTATTTTATTTTTTTATACTGTTAAAGTTCGCATTATAGTTATTTAATAATAAATTATATATATATATATATATATATATATATATACACGCAGGTGAATGTGCTCATTTACCTGCCGGTTGAGTAGAAGCACCTGTGGCTAAATCCAAACTGTGGCAAAGTTTTCACTTTCTGAAACTGTATATGCCACCTCTGCTGAAATGCCATTAGTCATCTTTCACTAAAATAGTCATGGGCAATTCTGACTAAAGTAAGACTAAAATGCTCAGACTTTAAGTCAAGACTTGACTAGACTAAAAAGAGTATGAACATGACTAAAACTAATATAAATTATATTGACAGCTTGACACCAAGACTAGTTTCTAACAAAAATAGGCTGCCAAAAACAACACAAATAGGTGCTGCTTTTTGATCCATCTATTTTCATTTTAGGCAGCTAGCTAAGATAAAGCCTTTCCTTTCTCAACAGCACTTAGGAACAGTAATTCATGCCTTCGTTACATCTCCGATGGATTACTGTAACACACTTTATTTTGTAGTCGGCCAGTCCTCTCTCAAGCGTCTCCAGTTGGTCCAAAATGCTTCTGCTTGCCTCCTAACTGGTGCTTGTAGGAGGGAGCACAACATTCCAATTCTGGTGTCCCTTCACTGGCTCCCTGTACATTTTAAGATACTTTTATCTGCTTTCAAACCTTTAAGTGGTCTCGCCACACCTAACCTCTCTGAGCTCCTCCACCCATACGCACGTGCTTCAGGTCAGCGGACCAGATGAGACTGGAGGTAGCGAGGAAAAAGCCGAGGATCAGCGGGGATTAAGCCTTGCCTTTCCCAGTCCCTCCCTTTGGAATGACCTTCCGTTAAATGTTAGGCAAGCCCCTTCTGTCATTTTTAAAACTTGTCTTAAAACACATTTTTATTCTATGGCTTTTAACTCAGCACAGGACTGCATTGTTTTCGTGTTTTTTGGTGTCTGCTGCATTTGTAACATTAATTTGTTCTCACTCTTTGTATGACTATTTTTTTTATCACTTTGTATGCAGCAAAGGTTGTTTTAAATTTCTCTATAAATAAAGTTGAGTTGGTTAAGTGGAAAAAGATTGTATATATGGATGATGATGATGACTATTATTATTTTTATAAGTCAGCAGGCATTTGCTCTCTGATGTCATACCAGGAAACATGATCGTGTCTATGAACACAAAGGAGAGAACGTCTGAGTCGAGGTCACATTCAAGCAACCAAGTTGTTAAGAAGAAAAATCATCTTTATTATTAGAATGGAGCGCACGTGGCAAGGATGGGAATCTTGCACTCACACCTCAACAACCACACAATGACCATTACTATTAGGACTGAATGCTTAATGGCAAGTTTTCTTTTGGAATAAAAATAATTCACTTTCTATTGTCTGCGATGACATGTCGAGGTAGCCCAGGTGGTGGTCCAACTGGTGGTCCAGGTGGGTCGTTTTCATCTGGAGTAATTGGTGTTGGCAGATGTTGTCCTGATGGTGGTCCAGGCGGGACAAGTGGTGGCACAGGTTGACAATTTGGTCTCCAGGTGGATGTTTTTTTATCCAGGATAACAGGGGGTTGCACCGGTGTCTTGTATTTGCCTGGGTGGCTAATTGTGATGTGAAATAAAATGTGGTCCAGGTGGTCATCCAGCTTGGAAAGGTGGGTCATTTTCATCCACAGTAACCGATGACCCTGGTTGTTAAAATGATGGATTAAAAACGGTTTCATCAGCTGGTGGTGGCACACGAGGTGTTTCAGGTGGCCAAGACGTTGGTGGTCTAGGTGGTCAATAATATGGCCCAGGTGGCCAATAAGGTGGTGGCCCAGGTGGGTAATAATGTGGTGGCCCCGGTGGCCAAGGTAGCGGTTGCCCATATGGATAAGGTAATGGTGGCCCTGGACGTCCAGGTGGTCCAGGTGGTCCTGGTAGACTAAGTCCTGGTGGCCCAGGTGGTCCTGGTGGCCCATGTGCGCCAGGTGGTCCTGGTGGCCCATCTGCTCCAGGTGGTCCTGGTGGTCCATCTGCTCCAGGTGGTCCTGGTGGCCCATCTGCTCCAGCTGGTCCTGGATGACCATCTGCTCCAGGTGGTCCAGGTGGACCATGTGGCCCTTCTGGACCCTCGGGTCCTGGTGGTCCTTCTGGTCCTGGTGGACCCTCTGGTCCAGGTTTTCCAGGTGGTCCAGAAGGTGGTCCAGAAGGTGGTCCAGAAGGTGGTCCAGAAGGTGGTCCAGAAGGTGGGCCTGAAGGTGGTCCAGAAGGTGGGTCTGAAGGTGGACCTGAAGGTGGTTGAGATGGTGGGCCTGAAGGTGGTCCAGGTGGACGAGCTGAGTTGTCATCTGGAGTAACTGCCGCTTGTCTCTTTATCTTCGTAGAAAGACAGCTGCTTCCTGTGATAAAAAGTTGAGAACTTTGTTACATGGTGACCTTTCGCTTACTCTTTGTTCCTTGAGAGTTGATAGTTTGATAACTTACCAATCACCACAAGGGCAACAGTGATCACCTTGAGAATTATCATTGTGACTGTTGTCCTGAAAGACAGTGAAAAGGAACGGTAAATCTACATCGAGAAAAAGTCTATTAGGTGAACATGATGGGAGAGCTGAATGCTTGGACAGTGTCAGTTTGTTGGGGTCCAGGTTCCATGCCTTTTCATGAGGCACCTGGACTGTCCTTGGGAAGAGGCTGATAACTCTCTGCCCATCTTCATGTCTTTGCCGTCGGACAGAACCATTGTATCAACTGACACCACAGCTTTTTAGGGAATCAAAATGTTTGTTCAGTTGCTAATTGCTGATTTATTATGCTATCATTGACGAACATGGAGCCAGCAAAGTCCACAGTCACACCGAGTCCCTGCCATACATAAGCTTTTCACTATACAAAAGTATTTGACAATAAATGCTTGCATTGTAGAACACAGTGGATACCCAGTGGATATTTGCGGTTTGTCACCCACGGATACACCGATTTGCAGATTTATTTTTCAATTGTTAAAAAATATTTTGGCGATGGGACCATCCCCCACTATTTGAAAAAAATGCTTATTGGCGGTATATCGTCATTTAATCAAGAATTTCGGGGGTTACCCAGCGGACATAAAAAGTTAAATTCTACCTTGGTGATCCTGGTGTCATATCTGTTCCAAGTGGTCATTTAAAAAAAGTATAATTCCATCTTTCTAACTTTTCTGTTCTCTAGTAATCAGCAGGAGATCATAGCTAATTTTTACAAAATTCACATGCATCTCTCACAATCTGCAAAACAAGAGATATTTGTGGAAACAAAAATCAAGCAGAACAGAGATGCAAACATTTTTGATGCTAACATTTTTGTTTGCCTTCGTGACATCTGAACAGTGGTTGCCTTCTGTAAAGCAGCTAATCAACATTTAGGAATGTTGGTGCGAGTGGAAGTTGGTCAAAGTTTAGAGACGGAAACGCAAATGGAAGCCGTTTAAAATGATTGGCGGACTAGCCTATAGGCGATTACCATTTGTTCTGGCTGGACAAAAAGGCAGATAGATGGGCGGCGGAAGGGTACCTCAGATGCAGGCGGAATGCGATAAACGGACTGGGAAATTCTTAGTCAAATGCCCTGCTCGTATTAAGAACAGGTTTCCCTTGTTGTGTTTTGTACAATGTTAGCCATTTGGGCCCCAAAAATTAATTGAACGATAAAACACTTAATTAGGTTGTTTGTTGGTAGCATGAAGTCAGCCCCAAGTGTGAATCAAGTCCAGGTTAAAAACTGAATTTATTTTCCCATGCCTATGATTGAGCTCTTATTAATGCTTTTAAATTTATTTTTAATTATGTGCTGTATAAATAAAGTTGCTTGCTTATTATTCCAAATGTGTTTAAAGCACTTTTAAATACAGCATGATGACAATTTTTAAATCTTTGATGCAAATTAAAAATATATGCTTTGTTCCAATGAACAAAAATGGTATAAATACATATTTTAAATTTTATCTTGTTTTGTTTTTTCAGTATAAACACTGCAAACTCCACACACTCCACTCTGCATGCATACAATCTTGAATCAGAAACACTAAAGAATGTCACACACATTCATTAAATATATTAGACCAGGGATGTGCAACTGGCGGGCCGCATGCATTTCAAAGGCCATCAGTCAATCATAGATTTTCGCTATTCGCTGGACGGCCGGGTCCATATCCCTCGCGGGGTTTCACTGTTAAAAGTTGTAATATCACATTTCACCACTAGATAGCAGACATTCCATAGTTGCATTGACACCATGTCTTACACTGTTCAACTTTCACTGTACATTGTTCAAACCCTTTGTTGTTGAAGGATTTATCCTTTATACCCGCACAGAGAAATGTATTCTGAAAAATGGCTTGGAGGGATTTTGATGCTCTAGAGATATCCCAGACAAGGACATACTTTGTATGCAAAGGGATAAGGTATGTACTAAATGTTAAAAGTTAGTTAACAAGACAAAATTGAAAATGTGTATTGTTGATACAATGAGAAACAGCAATGTTTCTTGTGAAGGGATGGCACTCCACTTGAGCTAGGGGGTACTATAGCTCTGACAGAAATCTGTGTAGCCCCAGTTAAGCTCCTCCAGCATTTTATTTGATATTCTACAATACATTAATAAATTATTTTCTAAGCCCCCACTGTGCATTGGTCAAGCCCGCTAGAGCTGTTCCTGCTTTTGTGTCATGGTAATTCTTCCGTCAATTAATATGTGCGTGGTAGCTTGAGGCATGAAGGGAGCAATGACTCTCGCAGTGGCTCTTCCCTTCTTGCCCATGTATTTGAACAGGAAATGCCAAAATTCAGCTATTTTAATGATGAAATAATCAACATTATTCGACTGAGAAAGAAAATCAATGTCAAACACAGACTAGAGAATTAACCACCGAAAAGTAATTCAATGTAGGGCTGCTCGATTATAAACAAATATTAATCATAATTATTTTGGTAATAATTGAAATCACGATTATTCAAACTATCAGTAATATTTTGCTACAAAACAAGAAATTGTTTAAATGTAAAACAAATAAAGACAAAATAAAATGTATAAAATTAGTTATAAAATTTAAAGAAAAAGGTGCAAATGTTTCAATTCAAGTATGATTTCCTTGTGTAATCAAACATAGTGCGTTGGATATAAATAAATATTAATAATCGTTTTTTACGATTATGCCAATTTTGTAATCGTGGAGCGCAATAATCGTAATTGTAATTGAATTTCGATTAATTGCACAGCCCTAATTCAATGTAATCATAATTAGGTTTTTTGTTGTTTTAGTTTTTTTTCTCTTCACATGCAGGGGAGAGGAGGCTCTGCTTACCCTACCTGCCCTAACTGCACGTTCCTACTTTACAACATCATTGACCAAGCTTGCCAAAGTGCATGAAGCAAGATTCACTTTGACCTTAGTCCAAAGGCATATTTTTCACTTGATTGTACAAAGTACAACACCAAATATGTCTAATAGTAATGTGTTCCCTGAAAACACTTCAAGAGGGAGAAAGTACTCACCAGTACACCTGCACTCAAGTTTGCTCTTGGAGGCTCTCTCAGGTCTAGTGCTAGTGGCAGTCCTGCTCCCAAGTTTCTTCTATCGCCTCACAGTGGTTAACGGAGGACTTAAATCACTTGTGCTGAAACCATTAATGTGAGGCCCTTGTTAAGGTGGGGCATTTAATTGTTTTTTCTTTTGTTTTCACACAATTACAATTGGTGGTTTCTATTAAGTGAGTATTGCCAAGCAGTATTTCTTCTTCATGTTGCCATGCTGTAATGCTGTAATCAGGTAATGGAGTTACTTTGAAATGAATACAGAACACAAAAGGTCACCTCCACTGGAATCTTGTACTTGGAGTCCTAGCATGTTTTTAAACACCTGGGTACAGATTTTGTTTTTTTTTCATCCGCCTGGCAACAAGGGTTTGGGTGGTGTACGTGATGAAGGCCATAGTGGCTTTGCAAAGAGAACAAGCCTGTATGTGTCGTCTATGGGTACTTACTGCCTTCGGGCAAAGATTATGTAGAGCTAACCAACCAATGCATTATTTATTAGATGAACACTCTCAAATTCTACGACTTAGTCAAATCTAAAACAGCACAAATACTATACAAAGCATACAATAACCATCTTTGCCACAGTATTCAGAAGCGGTTCAAGATTAAAGATGATTGTTGTTAAAACTTAAGGGGCACAAGTGACTTGTGTGACTTGACTGAAAAATTAAAGGTAATTAACATAAAGTAAATATGTGTCTCTGTGGGTGGCAGGGTGGTTGATTGGTTGGCATGTCCACCTCACAGTACAGAGGTCACATGTTCAAATCTGGCACCAGCCTTCATGTGTGAAGTTTGCATATTCTCCCCGTGCCTGCGTGGGTTTTCTCCGGGTACTCGGGATTTCTCCCACATTCCTAAAACATGCACAGTAATTGGACACTCTAAATTGTCCCTAGGTGTGATTGTGAGTGTGAATGTTTGTTTGTCTCTGTGTGCCCTGCAATTGGCTGGCTACCAATTTAGGGTGTCCCCTGCCTACTGCCCAAAGACAGCTGGGATAGGCTCCAGCACGCCCGTGACCCTTGGAGGATAAGCGGTTTGGATAATGGATGGATGGACGGATGGATGGATGGATGTGTCTCTGTTACAGGTGTTAATTTATGGAACAATTGTGGAAATGTATTGAAAAGGTGGGAATCACTTGCTGTGTTCAAAAGGAAGTTAAAAAATAAAGTGTTTCAAAAACATATAAATCTGGTATAAATTTGAATAATACCGTGTGTATTGTATAGACACACCTACAAAGCAAAGAGGAGCACAGAGGATGCTTTGGCCTGCCCGCTGCAACCTCCTCCTTCAGTACCTGGACTCCCCAGGTAACTTTGCCAACTCCTCTTCATGGACTTTAGTGCCACCTTACAGAAAGAATAAGAATAAGAAAAAGAATGCCTTTATTGATCCCACAGTGGGGAAATTTTCATTGTTACAGTAGCAAAGATATAGGTCACACAGGGGCGGCGGCATAATGTGGCCATTAATGTATAACATTGACGGCAAACATTTAGAATCAAACCTATGTAGATATACGCAGTAACATGTGTATATACACATGTGTATACACACCAACCTACATCTACATAAAAAATATGAGGAACACTCATTTCGGCCTGTACATAGTACAGAGGAAAAAATACTCTAAGTGACAGTGCTGCAGTGCTGTAGTGAAATGTAAGGAACAGCATTGGATAAAAATAAAACTAGACTAACAGTAGTGGGGAATGTTGAGTATTGCACGGTATTACAGTAGTGGGGAATATTGGGTATTGCACGATACGAGCTCAGGTGCAGGACTGCACAATTGCACTAATGACCGCCAGTTTGTAGAGACTACACAATGTTCTTGTTAAAGAGTCTGACAGCAGCAGGCAAGAAGGAACGGCGGAATCTCTCCTTTGCACAGCGAGGGTGTAACAGTCTGTCACTGAAGGTGCTGTGGAGTGCTGTTAGGGTGCCCTGGAGGGGGTGGTCCGGGTTGCCCAGCATTGATGACAGCTTGGCCAACATCCTCCTGTCCCCCACCGAGTCCACAGAGTCCAGGGAGCAGCCCAGGACAGAGCTGGCCCTCTTGACCAGTTTGTCCAGCCGCTTCTTGTCCCGGGCCGAGACGCCGCCTGCCCAGGTGACCGCTCCCTGGAAGATGACCGATGCAACCACCGAGTCATAAAAGTTCCTGAGGAGTGTCCCCTGAACCCCAAAAGACCTCAGTCTCCTGAGTAGGAAGAGTCTGCTCTGACTCTTCCTATAGAGGGCGTCTGTGTTGTCGCACCAGTCCAGTTTATTGTTCAGATGAACACCCAGGTACTTGTAAGTTGAGACTCTCTCAACATCTGTTCCCCGGATGTTCACTGGTGCAGGTGAAGAGTGCTGGCGCCTACCGAAATCCACCACCATTTCTTTGGATTTCCCCGCATTGATCAGGAGGCGGTTCTGCTGGCACCAGTCCACAAAACCCTGAGTAAGTTCTCTGTACTCCCGATCATCTCCGCCTGTGATGAGGCCGACAATCGCAGAGTCGTCAGAGAACTTCTGCAGGTGACAGGTAGGGGTGTTGTAGTTGAAGTCCGAGGTGTAGAGGGTGAACAGGAAGGGAGCCAAGACAGTTCCCTGTGGGGCCCCCGTGCTGCAGAGGAGCACGTCAGACACACAGTCCTGTGTCCTCACATACTGTGGCCGGTTTGTGAGGTAGTCCTGGATCCATGTGGTGAGGTGGTGCGCCACCCCCGCCCGCTCCAGCTTGTCTCCCAGTAGGGTGGGCTGGATGGTGTTGAAAGCACTGGAGAAACACCTCCTGATCCAGAAACTTCACCACCTCAACACCCCCTCCCATCTGCAAGCAGTAAGGGTAGGCTTGACCACATCCCCTGTACTCCAAATGAACACCGGGGTGCCACATGGATGTGTGTTGAGCCCTTTCTTATACATTTTCTACACTAATGACTGCCTCAGCATTTTACCCACCATGTCATATGTGAAATACTGGGATGATACAGCCATCCTTGCACTTCTCTCAGACGCCCAATCCACTCTGGACTATCACAACACAGTTACCCATTTCACTAAGTGGTGCACAATCAACCATCACCAAATCAATGTCAATAAAATAAAGAAATTATAGGTCAAGCCACCATCACCCCAGCACCCCACCATCATAAACACTCAAACAGTTGAAACAGTTGAAACATTGAAATATTTGGTAATGACTCTGGACAGTAAATTAGCCTTTGACCAGCACACTATGGGCATTCAAAAAACAAGCCAACAAACACTGTCAGTTATCCGCAAACTTTAAGGATTCTGTGTTGCACCCCACCTCTTGTTATTACTTTATCAAAGCATCATTCAACCCATTCTTTTGTATTGTTCCAAATGCTTCTTCACCATAGCCCCTTCTCCACCAACAAGCCCAGGAACTTTTTGTTCCTGGTAATATAAGTTCCTGGTAACAGAGGTTCCTGTGGCCCGGGTGGTTTGCGTCTCCACAGCATCAAATAGTTCTTGGTAAATTATGCAAATGAGACTGATGACACATCAGTGGGAGGTTGTGTTACTTCCCTACTCATTACTGACACCCTACATCAACATCATTGCAGGTAGAGAATAAATAAGTGACCTTTAAAGCTAGCATAAAATATACAAATTATATTAAAGTGTGTCAGCATGAAAATCAGAGTATTGTTGCTTAATGCTTATGTAAACCTACCTTTTTATTTACTCTTTATCTCGATAAAGCAGTTGAAAACTATTATCATTTGCAATGTCATCCAGGCTGAAAACAGTCTTTGAGGCAGTGATTTACAGACATATTTATGTACCGGTATGTTTTTTTTTTTTATGAAAAAGATTTTCCCTAATACACATAAAAGCTGAACCTATTTGTAGCCTGTCATTGAAATGAATATATATGCAAGATATAGCTTGTGCATACATCATGTTGTTTTTATGAGTATATGTATTTGTTTTTATTTTGCCATGTTTTAATCTGCTGTCTGTAGCCTGGTCAGCATTGCAAATACCATACCTGGATAAGTAAAAGTTAAATAAATAAAATAAATACATGGCTTCATTAATAGCTCTTATGGAGTTTTGAATTACAGCAGCGTGAAGTAAGTTTTGGAAAAAATATATATAGATTGAGACTTTTTATTTGTGCACATTAAAAGACAAAATACACACAAACAGAAGCCGGGCTGAATTTTCTAGTCTTGCACCCGGGCCAACTCGGCATCGTTCGCAACTTGGAAAAGTGTCTGGCTTGCCACACGTCATTTTCTTCCATAGTGAACTCCTGGCTTGCGATTTCCATTTCTGCGATTGAATCCAAGGTCCCATCCCCTACGCGATTTCCTATTGACATAATAGAAACGCAAATTTAATAACGGAATTGTCCTACAATTTACTATAAGTGAAACATCTTACTGACACGGGCAAACGCTGGATGAGGGTTGCTTCTTGGTAGCCTGGTGGAGAGCTCACACTTGTCTCAAACTTGTCTCAAACTTCTTCAGCATGTGCAACAGCTGCAAATCAAAAAACCTGCATAAAAATGTCATAGTTTAATAGTCGTGGATATAAGTCAGTGATTTATGCAGACGTTTGCATTTTATGTTCATCAGTTGGTTTTCTTTAGATATATTTATTCAGGTGCAGTTTTTTATTTAACGTGCAATATTTTCTTTTTTTCACGAGTACTGTACTTGAGTTCATAAAAGTGCAAGCTATGTTGAGGAGGCAGAGCCTTACCTTTGGCATCAGCCTGTTATTGCTATCAGTAACTAAAAAGTGCTACTGATCATTGCTGCAACAGGTGACAAACTAAATAAACGTATTTCTGTGAGTAAAACAGGTATTTTACCTTCATGCCTCAGAAACAGCAGCGCAGCACATCCAGGATCCAGCGGTTCCTATATCTAGCTTTCTATATCTAACTGGTCCAAACTTACACGCATCACAAACACAGGGGCCAGAATCATTGGTCTCCCCATACCTAATCTCACAGAATTTAACAACAGGTCTATCACTCGCCAAGCAAATGCCATAGTGCAAGATATTACCCAACCAGGGGCGGAGCCAGAACGTGGCTAATGGGTGGGCCTGGAAAAATCATGGTGGCCCTGAATATTTCTCTCACTGAACACAATCCTATCCTGACACATCGTATGTATTCAAATAAAATGACAAACTGAATAAAATGAAGTTCAGATCTTCCTTAGACAGCCACAATTATGCCATTCTTAATATTCAATAAAATAAAAAACACAGCGAAACACAAATTAAAAAATAATTTACTAATAATTCACTAAAAATTCAAAAGTATCTACTTTTTTCATGCGAGATGCGATGGAGAGTTTTGATCACTTTGTGAAAGACCTAAAGCTCATGCTCATGGACTGTGAGTATGCCAACTCTGATGACATGTTAAGTGAGATTTGGAGAAAATCTTATTTGACTGGAGAGGCGGGTGTCGACAACTCCACCCTAGCCCCCACATGAGACTGCAGGAGTGGCCTGCTGTGAGTTTGCAGCCTTATAAAAGCTGATGCCATTTTTTGTTTTAGGCCCAATGCATGCCTTTACTTCTTAACTCTTTAGGTTTGTCTCCCCCTCCGCTTTACCTTCTTTGGGCAGGTGAAGACAAAGGGGGGAAAAAATCCTTCTAGGAAATGGGAACGCACTTGGCTCTTCTAAATCCCACCCTGTTGACCTAGGCTCCCTGGTTTCGTATCTAAAGCCAACAGTCTCAAACTATGGTTTTAAATTGGACAGTGATCTTAAATTGGACCAGCAAATCAGCGCTGTTGTTAGGTCTAGCTTCTTTCATCTTAGACAGCTGGCTAAGGTAAAGCCACGCCTTTCTCATCAGCACTTAGGAACAGTAATCCATGCCTTAGTTACACCTTGGCTAGATTACTGTAATGCACTTCATTTTGGAGTCAGACAGTCCTCTCTCAAGCGTCTCCAGTTGGTCCAAAAATGCTGCTTCTCGCCTCCTAACTGGATCTATGAAGATGGAGCACATAACATAAATTCTAGCCTCCCAGTGCATTTTAGGGTTAATTTTAAGATGCTTCTAATTGTTTACAAGTCTTTAAATGGACTTGCCCCGGCATACCTCCCCGAGCTCTTCCACTCCTACACACCTTCCCGGAGCCTCAGGTCTGCAGACCAGGCGCTGCTCAAGGTGCCGAGGACTATGCAGTGACTCAGAGGGGATCGGGCCTTTTCTGTTGCTGGTCCTTTCGGGCCTTTTCTGTTGCTGGTCCTTCCCTTGGGAATGACCTTCCGTTAAATGTTAGGCAAGACACATTTCTATTCTTTGGCTTTTGATCCAACGTGAGATTGACAGTTTTCTGCTGTTTTGTGGTTTCTATTGTGTATAGTATTTTGTATTGATTTCACTTGTGTTATTGCTATTTTGTAGTTGGATGTAAAGTGCTTTGTTACAGCTGTAGCCCCCCTTCCCGACTCTAAAGCCCCTTTTCCAAACATTTCTAACTGTTGGTAAAGGTAGAAAAATCACGTCAGAGTTTGTTCCAGGTTGTAAATGTTCGCCAAACTGTCGTCAGACATTCGTCAGACGTTTGCCTATACTTTTAACTATCCATACAACTGTTGGCGAACATCTGGTGAATGTTTTGCGAACATTTACAACATTGAACAAACCCTAGCGAAAACTCTGTGAACACATTTGCTGCCTTCAAAAACACTGCAATTGTTCGCTGCTCAGTGGCATAAAGGGCTTTTCTGAGATACTCAACTCATTTTTCATTGACAAACAGATTTACATGCATATTTATGCATTGAATAAATCTTAACAAATAGAATAGCCAACAAATCAAAAGATTCTCACACTACATGCGAACGAGGCCAGCCAGCCTCAGCGGGCATTTGCTCCGCTCTGCATCCACCGTGGAGGAGGCCGTGGGCCAGCATGTGCCTAGCCTGTCGGGCCGGCCGCCATCACAGTCGGTCCGTCTGTCCACCCACCCGCCCGCCAGCCCAGCCCTGGCTCTGAGGCAGCCTTGCATGGTTGATCCTGCTCGTATGCCTATTTAAAAGCTTAAAGCGGAAGTCAATGCAACCTTTTTTTTTTTCAAATATATGTTCTATGCAGTCCGCTGATAGTGTAGTGGTACACACGCCTGAGTTGTGTGCGGGCAGCGTGGAATCGATTCCCGCTCAGTGACAGTGTCTATGTGTGCCCTGCGACTGGCTGGCGACCAGTTCGGGGTGTAGTCTGCCTTCGCCCATTGACGGCTGGGATAGGCTCCAGCAACTACCCGCGACCCTATATAGGATAAGCGGTTTGGAAGATGACATGTTCTATGCAAGCCCACTAGTTGAAAGAAGATAAGAATAAGAATGCCTTTATTGATCCCACAATGGGGACATTTTCAATGTTACAGCAGCAAATATATAGGTCACACAGAGACGGCGGCATAATGTAGCCATTAATGTACAACATTAGCAGCAAACATTCGAAAAAAAAACTATTTAAAGATACGCAGTATCTATGTATATACACTTATTCCCATGTATATACACACTTACATAGATCTACCTATACAGTATGAAGAAACACTCCTATAGCCTGTATGTAGTACAGAGGGAAAATAAGTAACAGTGCTGCAGTAAAATATAATACAGCATTGGATAAAAATACAGTAGTGGGGTATGTTAAGTATTGCACAATATAAGCTCAGGTGCAGGACTGCACGATTGCACTAATGTCCGCCAGTTTGTAGAGACTAACCAATGTTCTTGTTAAACAGTCTGACAGCGTCAGGCACGAAGGAGCGGTGGAATCTCTCCTTTGCACAGCGAGGGTGTAATAGTTTATCACTGAAGGAGCTGTGGAGTGCTGTTAGGGTGCCCTGGAGGGGGTGGGCCGAGTTGTTCAGCATTGATGACAGCTTAGCCATCATCCTCCTGCCCCCGACTGAGTCCACCGATTCCAGAGAGCAGCCCAGGACAGAGCTGGCCCTCCTCACCAGTTTGTCCAGCCTCTTTTTGTCCCAGGCCGAGATGCCGCCTGCCCAGGGGACCACTCCATAGAATATGACTGATGCAACCCCCGAGTCATAAAAGTTCCTGAGGAGTGTCCCCTGAACCTCAAAGGACCTCAGCCTCCTGTGTAGGAAGAGTCTGCTCTGACCCTTCCTATAGAGAGCGTCTGTGTTGTCGCTCCAGTCCAGTTTATTGTTCAGATGAACACCCAGGTACTTGTAAGTTGAGACTCTCTCAAAATCTGTTCCCTGGATGTTCACTGGGGCAGGTGGAGAGTGTCGGCGCCTGCAGAAATCCAGCACCAGCTCTTTGGACTTCCCAGCATTGATCTGGAGGCAGTTCTGCTGGCACCAGTCCACAAAACCCTGAGTAAGTTCTCTGTACTCGTCATCATCATCTTCCAAACCGCTTATCCTATACAGGGTCGCGGGGAGTTGCTGGAGCCTATCCCAGCCGTCAATGGGCGAAGGCAGACTACACCCCGAACTGGTCGCCAGCCAGTCGCAGGGCACACATAGACACTGTCACTGAGCGGGAATCGATCCCACGCTGCCCGCACACAACTCAGGCGTGTGTACCACTACACTATCAGTGGACCTCTGTACTCGTGATCGTCTCCATCTGTGTTGAGGCCAACAATCGCAGAGTCGTCAGAGAACTTCTGCAGGTGACAGGTAGGGGTGCTGTATTTGTAGTCCGATGTGTAGAGGGTTTACACGAAGGGAGCCAGGACTGTATGCTGCGGCGCCCCAGTACTGCAGAGAAGCACGCCAGACACACAGTTCTGTGTCCTCACATACTGTGGCCGGTTTGTGAGGTAGTCATGAATCCATGTAGTGAGGTGGTGGGCCACTCTCGTCCGCTCCAGCTTGTCTGCCAATAGGGTGGGCTGGATGGTGTTGAAGGCATTGGCAAAATCCTCATGATTCTCACAGTGCTCCCCTCCTTCTCCAGGTGGGAGAGAAAAGTGTGGAGGAGGTAGATGATGGCGTCATCCTGATACCAGGATGGTAGGCGAACTGGAGTGGGTCCATTGAGGAGCTCACCAGGCGGCACAGGTCGACATGGACCAGTCTCTCCAGGGTCTTCATCAGATGAGATGTCAGCGCCACTGGTCTGAAGCTGTTGAGCTCCTTCGGGTGTGGGGGGAGTCTTTTGCACCGGGACCAGGCAGGATGTTTTCCACAGCTGGGGGACTCTGCCCAGCTTCAGGCTCAGGTTAAACATGTGCTGGACGATCCCACACAGCTGGTCTGTGCAGGATTTGAGGAGCTGGGAGCTGATGCCACCTAGACCCGCTGCCTTCCTCATCTTCCTCAGCTGGTTCTGCACCTGAGATGTTGTGAGGGACAAGGCTGAGCAGGAGGGAGTGGTGGCTGTCTGATGTGGCCGGGAGCTGAAGACTATGGGGCACCGGACTTGGGGGGCGGGGCATTCACAGCAGGAGGGATTGGTGGGTGCTTCAGCAGGAGAGACTGGGCAGGGGCAGGCCTCTGATTGAACCTCTTGAAAAACAGGTTCAACTCATTTGCCCACTGCAGGGGCATTCTGATAAATATTGCCTTTGTATAATACGTGTTAATCCACTCGTTTTTAGCCATCTGTGGGGGCGGCCATTTTGTCTTCTGTCGACTGAAAATGACATCACAACTGCTCACAACGACCAATCACGGCTCAGATTCAGAAAACAAGGCAACTGTGATTGGTCACTGTGAGCAGTTGTGATGTCATTTTCAGTCGACAGAAGACAAAATGGCGGCCCCCATAAATTGCTAAAAACGAGTGCATTTTTCTGCTTAACATATATTCCACAAATGCAAAATGAATCAGAATGCCGTGTTTCAACTAGTGGGCCTGCCGGGAACATATGCTTGAAAATAATATGTTTGGGTTGACTTCTGCTTTAAAGCTTTGCAATTCTAAGTCCACACGGTCCGTAAACCCAGACTTTGTAAACTTTTGAGAAAACTTCGCAAGGACTCGCAATTGCATCTGCCGTTATTGAAAAAGCACTCCTGGTGGATCTGTGATATTCCAACCTGTCCATTCATTATGTCCTTTTTATGAAAGTGAGATGTGTGTTCACTTGGATAGAATATGGACTGATAAAGTCCTGCCAGCTACGGTCCTGTCATCTTGGCTGTGTGAAAAAATACACGCGGGGATCAGTAACGTGACGTCCGGAGCTCTGTCACGGTAACTTCCTCTACATGGGGACTGGCTGAAAATTGTCACTGTATATTGTACGGGAGTGTCATTGGTCCGCAGATGGCATGATTGACAGATAAATAAACAATTGACAGAATAATGTGGAATTTAATGCCTTCCGATAGGCCCTCGAGAGCGGGTTTCATGTACTACAGCAGCAAGTGACCTTCTTTACGGCCACGGCGTTGCACAGAATCACCTGCGGCTTGTATTTCATAGCAAGAATGCAAAGTGATTGACAGAAAAATCGACCTTTTTTTTTTTTTTTTAAATTCTGATAGGCCCTCGACTTCCGTAGGCCCCTGTGCTCAAGCCCAGGTAAGCCATTGGTAAGTGTGTCTCTGGTTGGGAAATGCGCTATGTAAATAAAATTGTATTGTATTGCATTGTAGATCCGCTACGTCATCACTTCGAGCTGTGTGCTGGTTGTGTCGTAATCAGACGCAACATTTGTTCATTCATTTCCACCATGCCGTTTTTACGTGCTTTGCTAAAACCATGCGTGTCACTGCCATATTTTCCGGTCTATAAGTCGTGTTTTTTTTTTTCATAGTTTGGCCGGGGGTGTGACTTATGCTCTGGAGCGACTTATGTGTGAAATTATTAACACATTATTAGCTGTATATCATTTCACATGTTATTTTAACCCACATAAAGACACATTAAGAGAAATCTTAAAAGCTATTAAAATGCATGACGAATTTAAACGGTTAAAATATAATACTTTGTTAAATAAGTAATTAAAATATTATGACAAAAAGACAATTTGACTGTCTATCAATCCATCTATACAAAATAGTGTACTGTTCCTTTAAATGTGCAGCGCTTGGCTGTGGTATTGCACCATCAGCCAGCCACACACACGCACGGAGCGGAGAGCAGAGGAGACGAACAAAGAGATAATTACGACCAAATACAAAAATACTTTTGGAGACTTGGAAACATTCTACATGGTCGGCAATAAATATAAGACTTATTTCATCAATCTACGACCATGTTGGTGAGTTTAAAGTTATCTAACAGATTTACATACTTTCTTGTAATCCTATATGTGTGGATGTTAGCTAAATATTACCATCGTAGCTCGGTGGAAATGATGTGTACTAAGCGCACAATTTTATTAATTTGATTTATATGGACATATTTATTAGCGTTACGCAACAGAGACTACTTGGCTTCAGAGGGGGAGGTGGGGGCGTTGTATAACGTAAGCATGCCGTTCAGTCTGTTGTTGCCTATTTTATTTTAAATTGTTCGTCATTTAAATTTGAAATGACATGTCTGTTCTTGGTGTTGGATTCTATCAAATAAATGTTCTCCCAAAATGCGACTTATACTCCAGTGCGACTTATATATGTTTTTTTCTTCTTCATTATGCATTTTATGGCTGGTGCGACTTGTACTCCGGAGTGACATACAGTCCGGAAAATATGGTACTATTAAAACGCAATAAATATTACTAACATGTATGTGTTTAACGCATCTTCTCGTTTGTAGATGTCCTCATTTCCGCATCCATTTTATATTTGTTTTCGAGGAGGCGTGTGTAGAATCTAGGAAGGTCGGAGTCTGATTTTGTGCTTTTCTATGACCCTACCCCTAAAGCTGACGGCGAATTGGGAAACGTCTCGGTCCTCGTCAACGTGCATTTCTAAGGGGAAGGGACAAGATGAGGCGTAAGCGGTGGTGTTGGGATTGAGTTTTACTCACTTTTGTTCTTCTCTTCTGGCCGAATGCCAGACCCTCTGCGTTCTGCTTTTTTTTTTTCTCCTGGCCACATAGGCGTGGCTGGGCCTTCACTGCGGTCCTTCGTTTTCCCTAGCCACCACATTTCTTTCAAGAATCTTTTTCTTTGTTGGCAGAACACCCAGTTCTCTCCGGTCTCTGGCATATACACTGCTACAGCAAAGATACCGGCGTAAACTACATACACCCGGGTGCTGCTACCAAGCCCGACCAACTTGTTGGCCACACCGCACGCCCAGAATTCCTTCCAGCACCTCTAAACAGTACCTGAAACTTCAAAAGCCCGGTGCAGAGCACCTTCATGTCCCACGTGACCACTTTTTTCCTTTTTTTGGTCTTTTTTCTTCTATTCCAATTTCATTTTTCTCCTCCAACTTTTACCTGCCACCTGTTGTCTTGGCCACCTCAAATGCGAGGCTCAAATCAGGATGAACTCCTCACTGCTCATGCATTCCAAGGACAATCAGTGAGTGCAAATTACCAGTGTCCAAAACAAAATTGGTGCTTGAATTGGGTTTAAACGTGGTTTAATTAGTCATGGAGTCATGTCCAAATATTCAGAAAATGAACACTATCTCGTGCCAAGATCATCGATTTTTAATTGCTTTTATTGTTCTATTCTATATTCGAAATTATTTTATCCATCCATTCATTATTCAAACCGCTTATCCTTACGAGGGTTGCCGGGGTGCTGGAGCCTATCCCAGCTGTCTTCGGGCAGAAGGGTTAGGGTTAGGGTACAACACCCTGAACTGTTTGCCAGCCAATTACAGTGTTTTAGATTAGTTCATCCTATCATATTCTCATTATTTGCTACTATTTCCGCCACAGTAAGTTCCCTTATGACATATTCCCCCCAATTCCTATGCATATTTAGAGAATAAATGCTCAACTCATAAAACTGCATTGCATACTGTATTGTATGCTTAAATAAATAATTAACCTAAAAACAAAAGTGAAACTCTTTAAATGTAGCATCCTTCTACCTAATGACGGTTATGATTATCTGAGTTTAAGCCTTTTAAATTTAGTAAAGAAAAATTCTATGTGTCCTTATAGTGGTGGGTGAGTGACCTGCAGGCATGAGTTAAATGATTAACTCAACTCAACTGTATTTATATATCACTTTAAGACAACCACGCTGTATACGATGTGTTGTACATGGAGGAAAAGTAAGTCATACACCAACAACAATAAAACAAATTAATAATGAAGACAGTAAAAAACACAAAAACAGTAAAACCGAAACCAAGTCTCATGCATAAGTCAAAAGCCAAACAATAAATTCAAAAGCCAAACAATAAAAATGCCCTACGGCCAACCACGCGAGCCGCCACCTGAGCTTGTTCCTGTTCCAGTGGTGTGAGCCTCTCGGCCGCCACCCGAGCCTCTTCCTGTTCCGGCGGCGTGAGCCCCGCGGCTGCCACCCAAGCCTGTTCCTGTTCTGGTGGCGCGAGCCTTGCGGCCACCACCCAGACCAGTTCTTGTTCCAGCGTTGCGAGCCCTGTGGGCGCCACCCGAGCCTGTTCTGCCACCTCACGTCCTGCGGCCGCCATCACTGCCTGTCTGGCCTCCTGTCTGGATCTGCTTGTTTGGCCTCCGGGTCAGCCACTGGACTGGCCCCACCAGCAACCTCTGGTCTAGTGTCCGGGACGCCCGTTGGACTGAACCTGGTGGGCCATGTTTTTTTTTATTGTCCAAGAACCTTATTTGCCCTTGTTTTTTTTAAATTAAACTATTATTTCCCTGCACTCCTGCCTTGTTTCCCTTCTTTTGGGTCCTCAACTGAGCAAAGATGGGAAGCGAGGGGGCTTGCCTCACGTTTATTGGGAGATCATTCCAAAGAGAGAGCCCGGAAACAGAAAAGGTTTGTTCCCCTCTGAGCCTGTACCTCTAATAGCGTCTGGTCCACATACCTGAAGCACCGGAGAGGTGCATAGGTGTGGAGGAGCTCAGAGAGGTAAGCTGGGGTGAGGCCATTTAAAGATCTTTAAAAAAATAATAGAATCTTAAAAAAACTCAAAAATGTACAGGGCCAACTGAAGCCAGTGAAGGGATGCCAGTGCAGCCGAGATGTGACGAACGCATGAATTACTGTTTCAAACTGCTGTTAAGAAAGGAGATACTTTACCTTAGCCAGCTGCCTAAGATGGAAAAAATGGATTTAACATGAGCACCAATTGGCCCGTCCAATTTAAAGTCACTGTCCAGTTTAAGACCCAAGTTCGAGACTGTTGGCTTTAGATAAGGAGTCAATGGTTACAAGTCAGCAGGATGCGGAATACAAGGGCCACTGGGACCAAACACCACAACTTCCGGTTCCGGCGCCGCGCGAGTGGCAGCCCGCTACAGTAACTCCGGCTCATCGGTGAGCCTTTCCGTGTGTTTTTGTTCCTTAATATTACTCTACCTCATACCTTTTTCATATAGTTGATAGTCGTAACTTGCGTGACAATGGACACCCAAACTGCGGTATTCTTGCTGCTGCTGATTGGTATTTTTTGCGCGATCGTGTCCGGCGACTTGGCTCGGAGCCGCGCCCCCATTGTTTACAGCCGGAATCAGCTGTTAGCACTCCGTGCTAACCCTGCGCCGGCTCCCGGGGCAAGACCCGATATACCCCGTGAGCTGAGGAGGAAGAGACGGGGATCTCGTGCGGGGGTTAAACGCCGGGAAAGGAGGAGACGATACCATCCCGTCATCCCGTCTGTTATCATGGGGAATGTTAGATCCCTCCCCAACAAGATGGACGAGCTAGCGGCGCTTACCCGGCATGAGAGGGACTTCCGGGAGGCTAGCCTGATGCTATTCACGGAGTCGTGGCTAACAGCGCTAACGCCGAACGCGGTCGTAGAATTGGACGGCTTCCAAATCATATGCGCGGACAGGACGCTGGAGAGTGGAAAGAGGAAAGGAGGAGGGCTGGCTGTGTTTGTGAACGATAGATGGTGTAATCCTGGGCACATCACGATTAAGGAGCAGCTTTGGAGCAGGGATATTGAGCTGCTAGCTGTTGGCATAAGGCCATTCTACATCCCGCAAGAGTTTAGTCATGTGATCGTGGTGACCGTCTATGTCCCACCAGCTGCCAGCAGCGACACAGCCTGTGATGTCTTGACTGCAGCAGTGAGCAGGCTACAAACACAGCACCCAAATGCCCTTATACTCATCTCTGGTGACTTCAATCATGCCTCCCCTTCCTCCTCTCTGCCTTCATTCACACAGTATGTCACCTGCCACACTAGAGACAATAAAACACTGGACCTTTTCTATGCCAACACCAAGGAGGCATACACATCACTGCCCCTCCCCCCGCTGGGCAAAGCTGATCACAACCTGGTGGCTCTCCAGTCTGTGTACAAACCTCTGGTCCGCAGGCAGCCAGCTGTGACCCGCACGGTTCAGAGATGGTCTGGAGAGGCCAAGGAGGCCTTAAAGGACTGCTTCAGCACAACTGTGTGGGAAGTATTCAGCGATGCTCACGGGGAAGACATTAGTAGTCTAACACTGTTACAGACTATATAAATTTCTGCATGGAGAACACCATACCCACCAGAACAGTAAGGTGTTTCTCCAACAACAAACCCTGGATCACACCAGACATAAAAGGAGGGCTTTTGCGTCAGGCAACATAGAGGAGCGGAAGACTGTGCAGCGCCAGCTGAGGAGGAGGATCAGAGAGGGGAAAAGGTCCTACAGGAAGAGGATGGAGGAGCAGCTGCTGCAGAATAACGCCAGGGGAGTCTGGAGGGGCCTGAAGACCATCTCAGGCCACGGACAACCCAAGACCCGGACTGGAGGGGACCTGCAGTGGGCAAATGAGCTGAACCTCTTTTTCAATAGGTTCGATTAGATGCCTGCCTCCACTCAGTCTCTCCTGCTGCAGCCTCCACCTACTCCTCCTGCTGGGCGTGTCACCCCCTCCCCCCTTTTCTCCACAGTCTCCAGCTCCCAGCTACACCAGATAGCCACCACTCCCTCCTGCCCAGCCTTGGCCTTCACAACATCTCAGGTGAGGAACCAGCTGAAGAAGATGAAGGCGAGGAAGGCAGCGGGTCCAGATGGCATCAGCCCCCAGCTCCTCAAATCCTGCGCAGACCAGATGTGTGGAATTGTCCAGCACATGTTCAACCTGAGCCTGAAGCTGGGCAGGGTCCCCCAGCTATGGAAAACATCCTGCCTGGTCCCGGTGCCAAAGACCCCCCACCCGAAGGAGCTCAACAGCTTCAGACTAGTGGCGCTGACGTCTCACCTGATGAAGACCCTGGAGAGACTGGTCCTTGTCCACCTGCGCCCCCTGGTGAGCTCCTCAATGGACCCACTCCAGTTTGCATATCAGCCTGGCATCAGTGTGGATGATGCCATCATCTACCTCCTCCACACTTCACTCTCCCACCTGGAGAAGGCGGGGAGCACTGTGAGGATCATGTTCTTTGATTTCTCCAGTGCTTTCAACACCATCCAGCCCACCCTACTGGGAGACAAGCTGGAGCGGGCGGGGGTGGCCCACCACCCCACCACATGGATCCAGGACTACCTCACAAACCGGCCACAGTATGTGAGGACACAGGACTGTGTGTCTGACGTGCTCCTCTGCAGCACGGGGGCCCCACAGTGAACTGTCTTGGCTCCCTTCCTCTTCGCCCTCTACACCTCGGACTTCAACAACAACACCCCTACCTGTCACCTGCAGAAGTTCTCTGACGACTCTGCGATTGTCGGCCTCATCACAGTCGGAGATGATCGGGAGTACAGAGAACTTACTCAGGGTTTTGTGGACTGGTGCCAGCAGAACCGCCTCCTGATCAATGCGGGGAAATCCAGAGAAATGGTAGTGGATTTCGGTAGGCGCCAGCACTCTTCACCTGCACCAGTGAATATCCGGGGAACAGATGTTGAGAGAGTCTCAACTTACAAGTACCTGGGTGTTCATCTGAACAATAAACTGGACTGGTGCGACAACACAGACGCCCTCTATAGGAAGAGTCAGAGCAGACTCTTCCTACTCAGGAGACTGAGGTCTTTTGGGGTTCAGGGGACACTCCTCAGGAACTTTTATGACTTGGTGGTTGCATCGGTCATTTTCCAGTGAGTGGTCACCTGGGCAGGCGGCGTCTCGGCCCGGGACATGAAGCGGCTGGACAAACTGGTCAGGAGGGCCGGCTCTGTCCTGGGCTGCTCCCTGGACTCTGTGGACTCGGTGGGGGACAGGAGGATGTTGGCCAAGCTGTCATCAATGCTGGGCAACCCGGACCACCCCCTCCAGGGCACCCTAACAGCACTCCACAGCACCTTCAGTGACAGACTGTTACACCCTCGCTGTGCAGAGGAGAGATTCCGCCGTTCCTTCTTGCCTGCTGCTGTCAGACTCTTTAACAAGAACATTGTGTAGTCTCTACAAACTGGCGGACATTAGTGCAATTGTGCAGTCCTGCACCTGAGCTCATATCGTGCAATACCCAATATTCCCCACTACTGTAATACCGTGCAATACTCAACATTCCCCACTACTGTTAGTCTAGTTTTATTTTTATCCAATGCTGTTCCTTACATTTCACTACAGCACTGCAGCACTGTCACTTACTTAGAGTATTTTTCCTCTGTACTATGTACAGGCCAAAATGAGTGTTCCTCATCCTTTTTATGTAGATGTATGTTGGTGTGGATATACATGTGTATATACACGTTACTGCTTATATTTACATAGGTTTGATCCCGAATGTTTGCCGTCAATGTTATACATAAATGGCTACATTATGCCGCCGTCCCTGTGTGACCTATATCTTTGCTGCTGTAACAATGAAAATTTGGGATCAATTAAGGCATTCTTATCTTATCTTATCTTATTTTCTTTTCATTGAAATTCAAGAAATTTGGTGCCATCCAAATCTTGATGTCCTGCAGACAGGACAAAAGTGACGTCAATGAGAAAGCATATTTTTTGCTCAGCGGAACATAGATCTGACAGTCATCTGCATAGCAGTGTAAGGAAATTGCATGTTTCCTTAAGGTGGAACCCAAAGGGAGCAGATACAATGAAAACAGCAGAGGCCCCATAACTAAATCCTGTGGAACAGCGTATGAAAATGGAGCAGTGCGGGACTCAGAGCAACCAAGGCTAACACAAAAAATGTTCTGTCAGCCAAATAGGATTCAACCACTCAAAGACGCTACAACTCATGCCCACTTGGCGCTGCAAACAAGAGAACAGAAATCTGTGAGCCACCGTATGAAATGCTGCAGTTATATCTAAAAAAACAGACACACATAGTCTCCAGTGTCATTTGCCAGGAGAATGTCATTAAAAACTGGAAACAGGGCTGACTCTGTGCTCTCTTGAAACCTGACTGGACGACCACCATGACGTTATGTTCATCCAAGAAAGATTTTAACTACATGTGCATCACTTTTTCCAGAAATTTTTCAATAACAGGTAGATTGGAGATGGGTCAAAACACAGCATGTTTAAATTGTTGGGGTACTACACCAGAAGACTGCTGTTGATAACGGCCAAGACTGATTCAATACCTGGGAGAACGTCTTTAAAGTGACAGTGTGGAATTTTTAGATTTTTCAAATTAATTTATTTTGAAAACCTATTAATTTCAGTAATATGCAAAAAAATATTCTATCACATCAATGTACATTTTTTCATAAAATCATCTCGAATTATATAGGCCACATCTCCCCTACAGGAGGCTGCCATGTCTCGCCGCCATCTTTCTTCTACGGGTACCCGAAGGAGACAAAACTAGCGAAGGATGCGGAGGAACTGAGTCAGAAGGGGAGCCAGATGGCTTAGTCTGGCAAACCACATCATCTAAAAATGTCAAGGAAACCATTTCAAAAGAATTTAATGCTGCTGAACATTGGACATGGACAGAGTGTCTGTAAAAACTTGATCAATGAAAAACTGCCGGAATCTCTTGCACATTTCTGGTGACGAGTCTGAGCAAATCGGCTAAGGGGGTTTAAGTACAGAATCAATAGTTTTAAATAGTACACATGGGTTGTGACAGCCTGAATAAGGCTTGATAAATACTCTCTTTAACTGTGATCTGGTAGTTACGCCAGCGGTCTTTCTAAATTTGATCAGAGACCTGCAGCTTGTCTTTTTTCCACTTGCGTTCGGCTTTGCGGCACTCCTGTTTAGCTGTGTGAGTTCTGTAATTAAACCAAGGCTCAGTTCTTAATGGACCCCCACCTTACCCTCACCTATGGTCACGAGCTGTGGGTTGTGACCGAAAAAACAAGATCCCGGGTACAAGCGGCCGAAAGCCAGATGAGGTGGCTCGGACATCTCATTAGGATGCCTCCTGGACGCCTTCCTGGTGAGGTGTTCCGGGCATGTCCAGACTACGGTTAGGCGACAAAAACAGGAACGGATAACACTGATAAAATTGACATTGGCCATACATATTCGCGCTGTATGCCGTACAAGTTTGAAAAAGTGTTTCCACCTGTACAAATTACGCTGAAAGCGTACAACTTGACAGGTATGCATACTGCATATAATTAAAGGAATCAACAATGCTGAAAAAGTTCTTTTCCCATGTTTTTTCTGGACAGCAAAAATGAATATTAAGCCCCCCCATGAGGAGAATATGATCATACTTGAGCCTAATTTCAACAAGAAGATTTGAAAAGTAATTCAAAAAGTCCTTATTGTATTTAGGAGGATGGTAAATGACAGCGCAGAGCACAGGAACTTCAAAGAAATCAGCTTCCAAGCAGGTTATTGATGTGGCGAATATCCATCGTTTACACTTAGAATTGCTTTTAAAAATACTCACCATTCCTCCACCACGACCTGAAGTCCTCGGGAAGCCCAAGAAGACACAGTCAGGTGGCAACAAATCAAATCAAGCGGTTTCCTCACGAGTACCTGTCCACGTCTCCATCAGACAGAGGAAATCTAGGTCATTGGAAGGGAAGAGTCAGACGAGGGGAGAGCCGACGACTGGTTTCAGGCATGTGTCGACGGGGTACAGGACGCAATGAAATCCGTGCGATCGGGAATGAGAAGAGGTTGAAGCGTGTTTCAATTCCCGTTTTAGCTTCTCCAGCTGACTGCTGAGTTTATCGCGGTGGGAAAGAGCATGCATGAATGTAATAGGATTCAGCCTGTATGTCTGCCGGAAAAGGGGGCAGAAAGGGTCTTCTCATTACCATTCTCGAATGCACCTGAACGTCCGACATATTGTTGAATTGTTATTTCATATACGTTTGTTGTGACAGCAAATTCAGCCGCAATCTTTTGACATAGTTACCGAAAATATTTCAACACGTGATACAGTCGCAAATGTAGTTTTGATGCGGACTATGAGTGTGTAAGATGACTGTTAAGAGAATATCTAACATCCTGTCAAGTTTAACGCGATCACATAAAGTAATTTTATGCTGATGGTGTTGTTAGTTATGTTTCGCCAATGTTTACTTGCTTTGACAATTTTGGAGTTACAACGTTTCAGCCTGGCACCAGCAATATGTAATATGAGGCGATCATACATGTATTTCTGTCCATAGTCATAAGCCCTCCAAAAGAAAACATATTTACAATGTGGCCCAGGACAACAATGAGTTTGACACCCCTGACTTGGAGCGAAAGGCCCTGAACTGGTCGCCAGCCAGTTGTAGGGCACACACAGACACCAGACACCATCACTGAGCAGGAACCAATTACACACTGCCCGCACAGAAGTCAGGCGAGTGCACCACTACACCATCAGCGACCATTATTACAATAATAATAATAATCATCATCACAATAATAAATAATTATCATCATAATAATTATTTGTATTATAATTATTACTATTATTAGTAGTAGTGGTAGGAGTAGTAGTACTACTACCGTTTTGCTGATGGTTGACGAATAACAGACGCTCAATTTTTAGTAAAATGCCCAGCTCTGGTATTAGTAGTAATATATAGCGTCATTATATAGTAAGATTTGAGAACACATTTTGAAGGTTTTGGGCTTATCTCAGGCTAGGTACACACTGCAGACAAATGTGACCCTTATCAATCAATCAATCAATCAATCAATCAATCACATTTTATTTATATAGCACTTTTCATACATAAAAATGCAACTGAAAGTGCTTTAAAACATTCAAAGCAAAACATAGAATTATCTTCAATCAAAAGAAAAGATAAATTATTTAAAAGTTGCTGAAAGCCAAACTAAAAAGGTGTGTCTTGAGCTTCCTCTTAAAAATATCAACAGTCTCTGCAGACCTGACATCCTCTGGCAGGCTATTCCAAAGGTGAGGACCAAAATGGCTGAATGCAGCCTCGCCATGCATTTTGGTCCTCACCCTTGGAATAAATAAAAGGCCGGCGCCAGAGGACCTCAGGATCCGCGAGGGCTGGTATGATAAAAGCAAATCAGATAAATAAGATGGCCCAAGACCATTAACACATTTATAAACTAATAAAAGTACTTTAAAATCGATCCTGAAACACACAGGGAGCCAATGCAGCAATTTCAAAACTGGCGTAATGTGCTCCCGCCCTCTGGTTCTCGTCAGCACCCGAGCGGCTGAATTCTGCAGTAGTTGCAGTGGTGAAATGCTCTTTTTCGGGAGGCCGGAGAGCAGGGCATTACAGTAATCTAAACGACAGGAAATAAAGGCATGCATCAGCACTTCCGTGTTAGCCTGAGAGAGAAACGGGCGGACTCTGGCGATATTCTTAAGGTGATAAAAAACAATCTTGGTTACATTTTTAATATGAGGAATAAAACTGAGCTCAGAGTCAAAAATGACGCCAAGGTTCTTCACACAGTGTGAGGGATTAAAAATGTGTAGTTTTGGTAAAAGCTTCTCTCTCTGACCTTCGGGACCGATAACTAAGACCTCAGTCTTGTCCTCATTGAGCTGTAGGAAATTATCTGCCATCCATGACTTGATATCTAAAATGCAATTTAAAAGGGTATCAATGGGTCCTGTGTCATCAGGAGACACGGCAATATACAGCTGCGTGTCATCAGCATAGCTGTGAAAGCTGATGCCGTGTCCCCTGATGACATCCCCGAGGGGAAGCATATAAAGATTAAAAAGTAAGGGGCCTAAAATCGAACCTTGAGGAACCCCACATTTAATTTCATGAGTTTTAGAGGAACAAGTATCCATACTTACAAAGAAATATCGGTCTGTGAGATAGGAATAAAACCAGTCAAAAACAGTACCAGAGATGCCCACTAGATTTTTAAGTCTATTTAATAAAATTTGGTGATCTACTGTATCAAAAGCAGCGCTTAGATCCAGTAGCACCAAGACTGTGAGTTTTCTCACGTCTGCAGTGCACCTAATATCATTTAAGATCCTTAAAAGAGCAGTCTCCGTACTGTGGTTCATCCTAAAACCAGATTGATATTTCTCCAAAATATTATTTGTATTTAAAAAATGATTCAACTGGATGAAAACCAGTTTTTCTAAAATCTTACTTAAAAACGGTAAGTTGGATACGGGTCTGTAGTTATTAAAAACGCTCGGGTCAGAACCGCTCTTCTTCAGAAGGGGCTTCACCACCGCCGTTTTAAAGGCAGCGGGGAAGACGCCTGTCTGAAGAGAGCAATTGACTATATTTAAAATTTGTTCTTCAAAAAAATCCATAAAATGTCTTAAAAAGAAATGTGGGAATTGGATCCAAAAGGCAGGTTGTTGGGTTTACCTGGGAGAAAACTCGAACAAGTGTCCTTGCATCAACCAGGGCAAAACTTTCCAGTGTTTCCTCATGTAAATATGATTGTCCGGGTTTATTAAAACTTGTGTTTTGACGGGCTAAAAGACTGGATCTTATGTCATCGATTTTACTTCTGAAGTGGTCTGCAAAGTCCTCACAGAGAGCATCTGTTGGTCTCTGTGGGGACTTATAAGATAAGATAAGAATGCCTTTATTGATCCCACAGTGGGGAAATTTTCGTTGTTACAGTAGCAAAGATATAGGTCACACAGGGGCGGCGGCATAATGTGGCCATTAATGTATAACATTGACGGCAAACATTTAGAATCAAACCTATGTAGATATACGCAGTAACATGTGTATATACACATGTGTATACACACCAACCTACATCTACATAAAAAATATGAGGAACACTCATTTCGGCCTGTACATAGTACAGAGGAAAAAATACTCTAAGTGACAGTGCTGCAGTGCTGTAGTGAAATGTAAGGAACAGCATTGGATAAAAATAAAACTAGACTAACAGTAGTGGGGAATGTTGAGTATTGCACGGTATTACAGTAGTGGGGAATATTGGGTATTGCACGATACGAGCTCAGGTGCAGGACTGCACAATTGCACTAATGACCGCCAGTTTGTAGAGACTACACAATGTTCTTGTTAAAGAGTCTGACAGCAGCAGGCAAGAAGGAACGGCGGAATCTCTCCTTTGCACAGCGAGGGTGTAACAGTCTGTCACTGAAGGTGCTATGGAGTGCTGTTAGGGTGCCCTGGAGGGGGTGGTCCGGGTTGCCCAGCATTGATGACAGCTTGGCCAACATCCTCCTGTCCCCCACCGAGTCCACAGAGTCCAGGGAGCAGCCCAGGACAGAGCCGGCCCTCTTGACCAGTTTGTCCAGCCGCTTCTTGTCCCGGGCCGAGACGCCGCCTGCCCAGGTGACCACTCCCTGGAAGATGACCGATGCAACCACCGAGTCATAAAAGTTCCTGAGGAGTGTCCCCTGAACCCCAAAAGACCTCAGTCTCCTGAGTAGGAAGAGTCTGCTCTGACTCTTCCTATAGAGGGCGTCTGTGTTGTCGCACCAGTCCAGTTTATTGTTCAGATGAACACCCAGGTACTTGTAAGTTGAGACTCTCTCAACATCTGTTCCCCGGATATTCACTGGTGCAGGTGAAGAGTGCTGGCGCCTACCGAAATCCACCACCATTTCTTTGGATTTCCCCGCATTGATCAGGAGGCGGTTCTGCTGGCACCAATCCACAAAACCCTGAGTAAGTTCTCTGTACTCCCGATCATCTCCGCCTGTGATGAGGCCGACAATCGCAGAGTCGTCAGAGAACTTCTGCAGGTGACAGGTAGGGGTGTTGTAGTTGAAGTCCGAGGTGTAGAGGGTGAACAGGAAGGGAGCCAAGACAGTTCCCTGTGGGGCCCCCGTGCTGCAGAGGAGCACGTCAGACACACAGTCCTGTGTTCTCACATACTGTGGCCGGTTTGTGAGGTAGTCCTGGATCCATGTGGTGAGGTGGTGCGCCACCCCCGCCCGCTCCAGCTTGTCTCCCAGTAGGGTGGGCTGGATGGTGTTGAAAGCACTGGAGAAATCAAAGAACATGATCCTCACAGTGCTCCCCGCCTTCTCCAGGTGGGAGAGTGAAGTGTGGAGGAGGTAGATGATGGCATCATCCACACTGATGCCAGGCTGGTATGCGAACTGGAGTGGGTCCATTGAGGAGCTCACCAGGGGGCGCAGGTGGACAAGGACCAGTCTCTCCAGGGTCTTCATCAGGTGAGACGTCAGCGCCACCGGTCTGAAGCTGTTGAGCTCCTTCGGGTGGGGGGTCTTTGGCACCGGGACCAGGCAGGATGTTTTCCATAGCTGGGGGACCCTGCCCAGCTTCAGGCTCAGGTTGAACATGTGCTGGACAATTCCACACAGCTGGTCTGCGCAGGATTTGAGGAGCTGGGGGCTGATGCCATCTGGACCCGCTGCCTTCCTCGCCTTCATCTTCTTCAGCTGGTTCCTCACCTGAGATGTTGTGAAGGCCAAGGCTGGACAGGAAGGAGTGGTGGCTATCTGGTGTAGCTGGGAGCTGGAGTCTGTGGAGAAAAGAGGGGAGGGGGTGACACGCCCAGCAGGAGGAGTAGGTGGAGACTGCAGCAGGAGAGACTGAGTGGAGGCAGGCATCTGATCGAACCTATTGAAAAAGAGATTCAGCTCATTTGCCCACTGCAGGTCCCCCTCAGTCCGGGTCTTGGGTTGTCCGTGGCCTGAGATGGTCTTCAGGCCCCTCCAGACTCCCCTGGCGTTATTCTGCAGCAGCTGCTCCTCCATCCTCTTCCTGTAGGACCTTTTCCCCTCTCTGATCCTCCTCCTCAGCTGGCGCTGCACAGTCCTCCGCTCCTCTATGTTGCCTGACGCAAAAGCCCTCCTCTTCTCCTTCAGGAGAGCTTTTATGTCTGGTGTGATCCAGGGTTTGTTGTTGGAGAAACACCTTACTGTCCTGGTGGGTATGGTGTTCTCCATGCAGAAATTTATATAGTCTGTAACAGTGTCCGTTAGACTACTAATGTCTTCCCCATGAGCATCGCTGAATACTTCCCACACAGTTGTGCTGAAGCAGTCCTTTAAGGCCTCCTCGGCCTCTCCAGACCATCTCTGAACCGTGCGGGTCACAGCTGGCTGCCTGCGGACCAGAGGTTTGTACACAGACTGGAGAGCCACCAGGTTGTGATCAGCTTTGCCCAGCGGGGGGAGGGGCAGTGATGTGTATGCCTCCTTGGTGTTGGCATAGAAAAGGTCCAGTGTTTTATTGTCTCTGGTGTGGCAGGTGACATACTGTGTGAATGAAGGCAGAGAGGAGGAAGGGGAGGCATGATTGAAGTCACCAGAGATGAGTACCAGGGCATTTGGGTGCTGTGTTTGTAGCCTGCTCACTGCTGCAGTCAAGACATCACAGGCTGTGTCGCAGCTGGCAGCTGGTGGGACGTAGACGGTCACCGCGATCACGTGACTAAACTCTCGCGGGATGTAGAATGGCCTCATGCCAACAGCTAGCAGCTCAATATCCCTGCTGCAAAGCTGCTCCTTAATCGTGATGTGCCCAGGATTACACCATCTATCGTTCACAAACACAGCCAGCCCTCCTCCTTTCCTCTTTCCACTCTCCAGCGTCCTGTCCGCGCGTATGATTTGGAAGCCGTCCAATTCTACGACCGCGTTCGGCGTTAGCGTTGTTAGCCACGACTCCGTGAATAGCATCAGGCTAGCCTCCCGGAAGTCCCTCTCGTGCCGGGTAAGCGCCGCTAGCTCGTCCATCTTGTTGGGGAGCGATCTAACATTCCCCATGATAACAGACGGGAGGACGGGATGGTATCGTCTCCTCCTTTCCCGGCGTTTAACCCCCGCACGAGATCCCCGTCTCTTCCTCCTCAGCTCACGGGGGATATCGGGTCTCGCCCCGGGAGCCGGCGCATGGTTAGCACGGAGTGCTAACAGCTGATTCCGGCTGTAAACAATGGGGGCTCGGCTCCGAGCCAAGTCGCCGGACACGATCGCGCAAAAAATAGCAATCAGCAGCAGCAAGAATACCGCAGTTTGGGTGTCCATTGCTACGCAAGTTACGACTATCAATTATACGAAAAAGGTATGAGGTAGAGTAATATTAAAGAACAAAAACACACGAAAAGGCTCACCGATGAGCCGGAGCTACTGTAGCGGGCTGCCACTCGCGCGGCGCCGGAAGTCGATCAGAACTAGTTAAAAGTTCAAAGGTGGAGAAGAGAACCCTGGGGTTGTTTTTATTGACTGTAATGAGGTTTGAGAAATAGGAAGATCTTGCCAGTTTTACTGTTTTATTGTAAGATTTCAGTTGTTCGCATAAAATTTCATAGTGTACTGTAAGTTTACTTTTTCTCCACCTCCTCTCTGCACTCCTGCATTTTCTCTTTGATATTTTGATAGCATTGTTTCTCCACGGGGGTACAGTCTTTGTTTTTGTTGTTTTAATTAAAAGTGGAGCTACTGAATCTAATGATGATTTAAGATGTAGGTTAAAATTGTCAACAATAAGATCACAGGGTGCAGGTAAAATGTCAGCAGGAGTGTTTTTTAAGATCTCGATAAAATTTGCTGCCACCTCAGAAGATAGGTAGCGTTTCTTCACTGTTCTGACCGGGACTGCTAGATGGTTAAAACTGGCGATGTTAAAATAGACACAGTAGTGGTCTGACACTGCCAAGTCAACAACAGAGGACACACCAGCAGACAAGCCATAGGTTATAACCAAATCCAGGGTGTGTCCTCTGTTGTGAGTTGGCTGCAAGACGTGCTGTTTAAAATCCAAGCAGTTTAAAAGGTTTGAAAAATCTCTGGATAGTGGGTCCGAGATGTTGTCCATGTGTATATTAAAATCGCCAGTTATTAATATCCTGTTATAACTGGAATATAAAATGGATAAGAATTCTGAAAATTCTGTAATAAAAGAAGTGGAATGATGGGGAGGTCTATAGACGGTAATGCAGAGAATAGGGGGACTGCTAAAAACAAAGGCATGGTGTTCAAACGATAAATAGCTGCTAAAAATGATCTCCTTTGATAAAAGAGTATTAATAAAAATTGATGCAGTCCCGCCTCCTCTTTTGCCATCCCTTGTAGAAAATAAAAAGTTAAAATTTGGTGGGCAAGCCTCGTTGAGAGCAACTGGAGCATCTGTACCAAGCCATGTCTCAGACAAAAGTATACCATGTAAATTATTGTCTAAAATCAGGTCGTTTATGATAAAAGTTTTGTTTAAAAGGGAGCGCACGTTCAGCACGGCCAGATTAATTATTGTGCTGGACGTGCGCTCATGGTGGTACGAATGAGCAGTATTAACATATACTAGATTACCACTGTTAAAACCACGTTGTTTGTGTGTGCAAGGGAAGCGTCTGCCGGTGATGGTTTCAATGGGAAAATTGTCCGATAGTGGTAATGATAATGAGGGCCTGCAGGGGGAGCTAGTGAGGGTGGTGGTACTGTGAGCAGCTGGTATTGGCCTGTAAGTGATGGTAGTGACATTGTCATTGCAGCGTTTATGAGTAGAAGAAGAAATATGATTGGTAAACAAGAGTCAGCTGGGAGTGGAATTGGTTACGACATGGTGGATGTTAGCGGCTAAAATCTTGCTACCAAGAGAGTTCGGATGAACACCATCCGGCTGGTAAAAAGACGGGCGATTCCAGAATAGGTTAAAGTTGTCAATAAAAGCAAAGTCAAGGTGGCCACAAGTGCGTAGGAGCCACGTGTTCAAGCTTAAAAGGCGGCTGAAGCGCTCGGCTCCGCGAGACAATGCCGGCAAAATGCCACTCACCCAGACCGAGAGACCGCAGGTTCTTAACAAGGCAAAGAGGGCGTGAAAGTCTCTCTTCGTCTGCTCAGACTGTCGGCGTATTGTCTCGTTTGTCCCAACGTGAACGATGAGCCGGGTAATGGATGATGGCAGAGAGTCAAGAACACCCGGCAGGATGTTAACTATGTCCATGACTTTCGCTCCGGGAAAACAGCGGGTGACGCAGCCGGGATAGTGAGTACGTCTAATGGTGCTGTCGCCAATTATAACGGTGGTCGGTGGGTGACGTGAGGAGGGAACGCCAAGGGACTCACCACCGGCGGAAGATTCACGACCCCACTGTCCAGGATGGCTCCGCCGAGGCCGAGTGAAGACGGTGGATGACACCGATGAGTGTCGCCGATGATGCTGGTGATGACGACCACCCTTGTACCGGGACACCGCGTCCCGGAGCAGCCCGACGCGTGAGTGCACGGCCGTGTCACCGGCGGACCCGCCCAACATGGGGTTCCCGGCCGAGGTCGTCGCCGTGGGTGGCGGGGAATCCGAGGGAGCCCCTGGGAGCACAGCCCCAGCGTCGGACGCAGCAGTCGGCGTCTCCGACTGCTGTAGTGCAGTGATGGGAACAGGAGACTCACTCGCCAGGGCGGCGAACCGATTCCCCAGGACCAGTTGGGGGCGGTGGGGTTGCTCCCCGGCCCTCCGGCCGCGGGACACCACCTTGACCCAGGTGTCACTCTGCAACGGTGTCGAGCAGGATGGCCCCGGGCAGGCAATTGGATCCCACTTCGCCGTGTCCGAGAGGCCAGCCGCCTCAGCCGTCATTGTCGCCGACAGGATTTCACGAGCGCGCCTTCTCATGACCACCGCGGAGAGTTCGGGGAAACGGGTCGCGAAGCAAGAGATGACCGATTCCTTCTCATGGAGCTCCTCTGAGAGACGACGAATATCCCTTCTTAGGTCAGAGATTGTCTTATTTGCCTTCTCCAGCAGGCCATTGTGTTCGTCGCTGTCGTCTGAAGGCATTTTAATACACTAGCTCCAAGCTAGCCCCAAGCTAGCCCGTTTCCGTCTCACGCTAGCTGTATGCTAGTCCGCGAGATCAAGCGACCCAGAGATTAACAAAAATTTAAATAAATAAAAAATAAGATAAAAATACTCTCCAAAAATTAAAAAGAGTAAAAACGCAACGCGCAGGTGAGGTAGATTCGAAGGCGAAAGTGCAGAAGTGCAATCGATACCATCCACGTCCAAACTCTGACGTGGCAGGAGAAACGCAAACGGAAGTCAACTTATGCAACCTGTATCGGATTTTTTATGTGACGGTCTGAACGGCTCAATTCCAATTTTTTTCAAATCCGACCTGAGTCGCTTTCATATGTGGTCCTAAATCGGATACGTATCTGATTTTTTGCAATGCAACTGCGGTCTGAATGGCCAGGTCACATATATCTGACATTGACGTCATCTGGAGCCCAAAATGCGCTCTGCGCAACCTGAGGGAAAGTGCTGGCAGCAGGGGGATTGAATCTGCAAAGTTGTTTTGAGTAACAGTATTGACTTTATATTTTACTTTAATTTAATCCCAGTTGAAATATGAAGCATAAAGTCGACATTTATGGTGATAGTAGTAATAAACCCATGGTTCAGATCGATTCATTTTTTGTGCACATTTTATGACGTGACGTCATCGTTAGTGATGTTTCCATGAAATGAGATTGCCTCGTAATTTCCCCCAAATACTGTATTTATTTCTACCTCCTACCGAATCGCTTCACTGTATAAATGCACGGACACGCTGGACCACATTTACTTCCGCAAACAATACGTCGTGAGTGACGTAGTCTTTTCTGCGCATGCGGGTCACTTTGGCGACGGATGTTTTCATACAGCAGAAAAGACCAATATCTCATTTATAATGTAATATGAACGCTTACACAAAAAAAATCTGATTTAAAAAAAAAAAAAATCTGAATTGAGCATTAAGACCTGCGGTGTGAACCTATCGTCAGTCTCAACTTCCAAAAGCCTTGGTCTTGTCTTGTCTTGTTTCAAACTGGCCGGAGTGAATTTCATTCAGACTGGTTAATACCAGCAGTGACCAGTAATGTGGCTAAAATGGTCACAAATCTGGAGGGCACCAGCGTGAACGGATAGTGCTTTGTGGTGACTGCAGTGTGCAAGCACGGATAACGTCAGTCAACTCATTCACCCACGCTAGTTTCTCTTGGCTTAGGTTCAAATGGACATCAGAGATGTCATAAGGCACGATATGCCTCATCGTGGCATTTTATTGAAACAATGGAGCGTCATACTCCAACGGTTGATTGAAGGCACTCCGGCAAGATAAAACAGCACAGTTAAGCACTGTGTATTACATAAATGGGGAAATTAAGTTGCCAGAAGAAACAATGAACTATCTACTCGACATCCTTTCACCAGTTAATCTACTCGACATCCTTTCACCAGGTAGTCGAGAGGTGGATCTATGGGATTTGGTGACAAATTTACGACTGAATTACGAGGATTTTTTCGTCCGTTTTTGTCCAAAGAATCAATCCAAAACGGGCGTGGTGCCCCTCGAAGCGATCGAGAGTTAGTGTAGGCATTAACTCAAATCGTCGTCTATTTATTGAATAATATTTCAATCAATCAATGACATTTTATTTATATAGCACTTTTCATACATAAAAATGCAACTCAAAGTGCTGTAAAACATTCAAAGCAAAACATAAAGAGATCCGTTCACACCCCCCCTCCCAACAAACCCAAGACAGATATCCACTAGTACATCAGCACTCACTCACACACACCCACACAAAGTGCACAACCTGATAAAATGTGTTAAAAAGACATGACAAGGCACAGAGAAACCATATGAGGAAAGGGTACCCAAGGGGAGCTCATCCGCGCTGAGGGGAATGACAGCCCACGGCCACAGGGGCGCCACCACCACAGAGACCCCTAGCCCGGATTAGACAGGCGGACCCCACACAAAGTGTCGAGGCCGCCGGTCACCCGGACCCAAGGAGTCCCTGCGATGACAGCCCATGTGGGAAGGGCAGCCACCCCTCCCTCAACACGGACGCCCCCACATGAAGAAACACTGGAGCTAAAAGCTGACAACAGCAGAGAACAACAAAACTAAAAGAGAGAACAATAGTATAGTCCAAGAACTAAAATCAGTAAGATAAGATAAAAATAATCTTCAACCAAAAGAAAAGTTAAATTACTTAAGAATTGTTAAAAGCCAAACTAAAAAGGTGTGCCTTGAGCTTCCTCTTAAAAATGTCAACATTCCCTGCAGACCTGACGTCCTCTGGCAGGCTATTCCAAAGGTGAGGACCAAAATGGCTGAATGCAGCCTCGCCATGCATTTTGGTCCTCACCCTTGGAATAAATAAAAGGCCGGCGCCAGAGGACCTCAGGATCTGCGAGGGTTGTTATGATAAAAGCAAATCAGATAAATAAGATGGCCCAAGACCATTAACACATTTATAAACTAATAAAAGTACCTTAAAATCGATCCTGAAACACACGGGGAGCCAAGGCAGCAATTTCAAAACTGGCATAATGTGCTCCCGCCCTCTGGTTCTCGTCAGCACCCGAGCGTCTGAATTCTGCAGTAGTTGCAATGGTGAAATGCTCTTTTTCGGGAGGCCAGAGAGCAGGGCATTACAGTAATCTAAACGACAGGAAATAAAAGCATGCATCAGCACTTCCGTGTTAGCCTGAGAGAGAAACGGGCAGACTCTGGCGATATTCTTAAGGTGATAAAAAACAATCTTGGTTACATTTTTAATATGAGGAATAAAATTGAGCTCAGAGTCAAAAATGACGCCAAGGTTCTTCACACAATGTGAGGGATTAAAAACTTGTAGTTTTGGTAAAAAGTTTCTCTCTCTGACCTTCAGGACCGATAACTAAAACCTCAGTTTTGTCCTGATTGGGCTGTTGGAAATTATCTGCCATCCATGACTTGATATCTAAAATGCAATTTAAAATGGTATAAATGGGTCCTGTTTCATCAGGAGACTCGGCAATATACAGCTGTGTGTCATCAGCATAGCTGTGAAAGCTGATGCCATGTCCCCTGATGACATTCCCAAGGGGAAGCATATAAAGATTAAAAAGTAGGGGGCCTAAAATCGAACCTTGGAAGAACCCCACATTTAATTTCATGGGTTTTGGAGGAACAAGTGTCCATACTTACAAAGAAACATCAGTCTGTGAGATAGGAATAAAACCTACGGCTGCGGGACACCAACTCGACCCAGGTGTCACTCTGCAGCTGTGTCGAGCAGGACGGCCCCGGGCAGGCAATCGGATCCCACCTCACCGTGTTCGAGAGTCCAGCCGCCTCAGCCGTCATTGTCGCCGACAGGATCTCACGAGCGTACCTCCTCATAACCACGGCGGAGAGTTCGGGGAAATGGGTCGCGAAGCAAGAGATGACCGATTCCTTCTCCTGGAGCTCCTCTGACAGACAACGAATATCCCTCCTCAGGTCAGAGATTGTTTTATTTGCCTTCTCCAGCAGGTTATTGTTTTCGTCGCTGTCGTCTAAAGGCATTTTAATATACTAGCACCAAGCTAGCCTGTTTCCGGCGTAAGCTATCTGTATGCTAGTCCGTGAAATCAAGCGATTCACTGATTCACGAAAATTAAAAAATTAAAAATAAGATAAAAATAGCCTCCAAAAAAGTAACAACGCAATGCAGGTGCAGATGAGGTAGACTCAAAGGAAAAAGTGCAGAAGTGCAATCGTTACCATCAACACGTCCAAGCTCTGACGTGACCGCTCCTCTTGCCACCTAATTTAATACTAGTATTTGCTACATCGGTGTCGAGTGCACATTATTTAATATATGAAGGAGCTACATTAAAAATGATAGTCCGATTTACCAAATTAGTGATTGACAGTTTGATTCAAACACACAATTCACACTATATTTCTGTATATGACAATGATTCTATACGAGACATACTACAATGGTCAGAAACAGAAACATAGCCTAAATAAATGAAGAAAAACGAAAATCAAAACATTGGGAGGTAAGGGAAAATGGGGAACTGATAATATGTGTGTGTGTGTATATGGCTGGAGGCCTTGCAGGTTTGGTGTGTTGGACTTGCCGGCCGCTGATTTTGATTTCCCTGATTACTGCCACTATTTAAGATGCACTGGGATGCCAACACATCACTGGATTGTCTACGCTCTGAAAGAAGTTTGAAGCTGTTTTGTCCCTTTGCGGAGCTCTACCTTGAGTATACGAAGTGTATGTTTAATTATCTTTTCTCTGACCACAGTTCAAGCATTGCCATCATCGCTCTCGTGAAGCCTGCCTTCAGATGGTTAAGCAGGCACCTGTGGCCCGCTTGCCCCCCCACCAGAACTCCACTCCAACCCGATCACACTGGACGTTCAAATAAAATTTTTTGACCACTTACCTGCCATTCCCTGTTTCTGCATTTGGGTCCTCTACTCCCCCACCACGAACCTTGACACTTTGTTCCTGATGTTTAAAGTTGAAATACCTTTTTACAATAAACTTATTCAAGGGAGACCCATTTTGGTGTGGTGAATGTTATTAGAGTTATATAAAGCACATACGCTGTGTGCCGGTGCGCATGAGCACTGGAAATTCAATATTGCGCTCCACTTCAAGTCTGTTATTGCACTTTTGCACATTAAAGCCCATATCCCACTAAGGGGCGAACGTTTGGGAGTGTTGCAGGAGAGATGGTTATCTCCGTATCGCTCCCCGGCGGCTTCAACAGTCTGTCAAAATATAGTATGTACTTACCCGAAAGCGGCCCATGGTGCAAAAAAATGAGTGGTCAGCAGACAGCTGCGCAAGAGAACTGGGCCAAGTAAGCTAGCTGATCACAGGCTACCATACTAAAAGTCAGAGGTAGGCAATCAATTTTTCGAAACGGGCCATGCAACTCATTTGTGTTAAATATGAAATTAATGTGTTTTTATAAAACAGTCAATCGTATTGTTGTAATAAGCTGCCATTGTGTTGACGTGGTTTAATTATGTTGTTGGAATTAGAATATAAAAACTGAAAACTACAGTAAAAAAAAAAAAGTTTAGTCAAGGCGGCAAGGCTCAGTGGTAGAGTGCTCGTCTCCCAACTTGAAGGTTGTGGGTTTGATGATCAATCCTGGTCACAATGTTGAAGTGTCCTTGAGCAAGGCACTGAACCGTAATTTGCTCCCAGTGGACCTGGCATCGCCCTGCATGGCGGCAGCCCCCCATTCATGTATGAATGTGTGTGTGTGAATGGGTGAATGTGAGGCTTTGCAAAGCTGTAGATCACAGGTGTCAAACTCATGGCCCTGGGGCCAAATGTGGCCCGCGGTATCATCACGTGGCCCCGCGAAGAGAAAACATGTGCGCCTACATTATATTTCTTGCAATTTGTCTTCAATTTGAACAACACTGGGATATGAAATATTGCAATAGTTTTTTTTTATACCAATCCCTCCTTTAAAATAAATAGAAAAAATGTTGAAGAAACATTTATTTATTGGCTTCTGATTTTAAAATTAGTTATCAATCACTTTGTTATGTGTATGTTATAATGTAAGGGGATGATACATTTAAAGTGTATGGGTTCACAGTCATAATGTCAATCCAAGGGACACCATAACTATGATGTGGCCCGTGCCAAAAATTTGTTTGACACCCCTGGTGTAGATGAAACGCTATGTAAGCAATGATCCCTCTAATTTTCCACGTGTCTGAGCATGCAAAGCAAATTCCCTGAGCGTTCCTTGGACCACGGTGAGCAACACCAGCTCACGGGGGCCAAACCAGTATCACACCTGTCACACACCTGCGATCATATCAAGTTACATGATGTAGGTACGTCACAAAAAATTCAAACCACCTATGTATTAAAATAGAACATATGATTAAATAAACCTTTATAACAAAATAGAATATTGCATCGAATAGATGTTTGTGACACAAATAAAATCAGCCCTAGTTTGTTACTTTTATTTTAGAACACAGGTCATTTGAAGCAAGTCTCAATATATCAATATGGTCCCACAATGTCCCCTCATAATTAATGGAAAACCTGCCATTTAATAAAGCACTAAACTTTCTCATCACCTGACCTCTGAAATGCGAGAGAGAGCCTCATTTGAGCGGCTCGTAAACTACGCCCATGTTTGGACTTCCTGAATGGAGAGGTGGGCGTGTCGCCTGCAGCACTCGTCAATTGTGAGTGTGTGTGTTTAAATGTATGCTTCAAACTATAGTAGAACAACAGAGTGTGCACCCTCGGTCGCGCTACTGAAACTTTAAGGGAAGTGTGAATAGTGTGGTGTCCTGTTTGTACATTAAACTTCGGTGGAATTGAAGGAATGATTGCAGAAATGTAATGCGTGTGCGTGGAGCGTGACAGCGTCACCGTGTGTGTTGAGAGATTGAGAGCAGTGCGCAATTACGCACGCGCGCTGCTGAGAGGGAACATTGTATGTAAGCGCATTCGATTTACCATTTACTGTATATTAAAATGACATATCTGCACATAATGATAAACCTTGCTCAGATGTGCCATCTTTAAGTTCATCCATTAGGTCAGTGGTTCAGGATAAATATTAGCACCAAACAACAACCACGGTGCTTATTTGAGAACCATGCCAAACTTTGTACGTGCACCTCTAGCTATGTATAACGAAGCGCTGAAGACCCAAAAAAAGTTTTCTTAACCATTTGCATTGCATCGTGAAAGACAGCAAGCCTTTTTCAACACTTTAGATTGGTCAGTAATGTGTAAAAATAACACTCACGTGTGTAGACTGACCAATACTGTAGATTTTGGAAAAAATATTAGATTAATCAAAACTGTGACTGTTTTGGCCCTACGCCAGCGAAAGGTAGGTTTATTCTTTATTTTGGTTATTTTTGGGACAAGTGGTATAGATAATGGATGGATGGATGGAGGGTTATTATTGGTTTATTTTCAAGACACCATTTTATTGATTAGTTTGATTAAAAAAGAAGAACGTAGAATTAGATTAAATCAAATTAAGGAAATTAAATAAAATGTTATTATATTAATCAGATGGGTTACGTTGTACTTTTGGAGAATCATCAACACGAGTGTGTCAGTGAGGGGGTACTCATAGTATGACAGAAAGACTCAAAGGTACACAAGCCCAAAAAGGTTGAGAACCACTGCTGGGCGATTGATTCTGCCGAAATAGTGGAACGGTGTCGTTCCTGCTCTGATGTTTTCCATTTTGCCTCACAGCTGCTAATAAAAGATGCAACTTACTTTGTACGCCTCTTGGAAAGGTCACGGTGCCACTTGATGCATTTAATTGATTTTCCTTTTGTTCTCACACAGGTACAAATGCTGGTTTCTATTAGGCGGGTCTTGCAGAACAACATTTGTTCTTCATACTTGCAGGCTGTAATTAATCAATTACCAGAGTTGACATTTCTTCATACTTCCATGCTGTTATTAATCAGTTACCAGAGTTAGTGTGAAGAGAACACAACAGGTGTCTGGCAACATCAAATTTAGTAAATGGCCTTCTCTGCTTGCCACATTGACTTTTTCCCATGAGCTCGGCAGTCTTGATCGGCCTCTGTGAAATCAGCTTGATTAATGTGATCAATAAAATAAAATTAAAAAAAAATAATTTGATAAAGCCTAATGTTGCTTTGCAAAGAGGACAAAGTTGTTTGTCTTCTGGTGACTTCTAATCCTCATACCACAGCACATTCAATGAGATCATCAGGTGTGCTGCCAAACATTATTTCAATAGTATTTTTAAATGTATTATTATTATATTAATTTATTATTATTGTCTGTATTATCTGGGGCAGAGTGGGGCCGTGTCGTCATTGTCATTTGTTTGGCTGCAAGGAACTCCACTGCACATGTCCACTTTTTGGTTTTAGATGAGTCAGACAGAGCCGCCCGCGTCGCCAAAGTCATAAAAATACAATATATTGTGGCGCTCACGAGTCAGAGAGAGTAGAGTACACTTTTATTTTACGTAAGCAAAAGAACAAGCTTACAGACACCCACACAATTACAGGTGTAGGCAAGTCATTGGTCGGCACACCATGCACAATCACGGTGTCGCGTTAAAACTAAAGTTATCATGGAACAACAAACTGAATAGCACACTAGCAAATAATGGAACAGCTGAAACAAGGACTTCTGAAATAATTGACACAAAACATTCATGTTAAATGTTATTTACAAGCTGTAGATTGGCAAAAGCATGCTGGAAGTGCATCAGCCTCCCAGCGCCGCTACACAGCCCCCACCTAGCCGGTTGGATGTCCTCAGCAACTGCAGCGTCCAATATGTAATCCCGCAAATGAGCAGGGGGTCGGTGTCCATTGTGGTGGCCCCCAGCTAACTTCCGAGAAGTTCAGTATTCTGATTAATATTGCAGTGTTGGAGGAAACTGATGTCCCTCTGTCTGTTCCTCCAACATGGCCTCCCTCTCTGGTGATGCCCGTGGTCGATATGGGGCGAGCCGGTCACGATGGAAAACCACCACCCGATACACCACATCAGACAGTTTCTCAAGGATGGTGCACCGCCCCATCAAGTGGCTCATGAGCTTGGGAGACAAACCCCTCCATCTCTCCGTACTGTAGACCCAAACGTGTGCGTCCACGTCGAAGTCTTCCCCTGTGCAGCGAACGTCATACGCCCTCTCCTGACGACAGCCGGCTTGGCCAAGGGTCTGTCGGGCCACATCATACACCTCCTGAAGTCGGTCACGCAGCTGGCCATAGTAGTCCATGCCGGCCTCGCTCTCCACTTCCGGCTCAGGAGGGGGCCTGAACACCAAGTCAACAGGGGTCTGAAGCTCTCGTTCAAACAAGAGAGCTGCTGGGGTGCATCTCGTAGACTCTTGGACCGCTGTCCGGTACGCCCACAGGACCAGGAGCAAATGCAGGTCCCAGTCGCGTTGCTGGCGGTTGGTTAAGATGGCGAGCTGAGAGGCCATAGTGCGGTTGAACCGTTCCACCAAGCCATCACTCTGGGGGTGCAGTGGCATGGTGCGGGTCTTCCTGATTCCGAGTCTCTTGCAGACCTCGTCAAAGACCTTGGCCTTGAAGTTCCGCTCCTGATTGCTGTGCAATTCCTCTGGAGCACCAAACCGGCAGAACATCTCATTCACCAGGTGTTCAGCGGCGGTGGTCGCACTTTGGTCAGGCACGGCATAAGCTTCAGGCCACTTGGTAAAATAATCCATTGCCACCAGGGCGTAGCGGTTCCGCTGATCTGTGGTTGGAAAGCCTGGTACTGCTGCAGAGGGGCATGCGAGCGCTGGGTTGGCCCATTCCGCGCTGTGCAGGTGTCACAACGGTGCACGTGTATCTCTACGTCCTGGCGACACCCTGGCCAATAGAAACGGGAACGGAGGCACAGCAGAGTCTTTGTGATGCCGAAGTAACCAGTTCCAGCCGAGCCACGGACAAGCCAGAGCACTTGCATCCTCATGTCACACGGCACCAGGGGTTGGAGGATGTTGCGGGTGCCGGCCGAATTCCTCCACCGGTGGTAGAGAAGCTGGTCGTGGACGACAAGGCCGGTCCACTACGAGTGGAGTGCCTTAGTCACTTGGTCGAGCTGGAGATCATGGCTGAGGACATGGTCTGCCTCTTGTGGGCGTTTTACCTCCACCAGATCGACTTCTGCCATGTCTGTTGTTTGGTGCTCATTCTTTTTCCTGACCAAGCAATCTCATGGATGAACTTAGTGGAAGTCAACCCCAAAATGTTCTTTACAATAATATGTTCTATGCAGCCCTACTAGAATAAACACATTATTCTGATTAATATTGCATTTGTGGAATATGAATTAAGCAGCAAAATCCACCCATTTTTATCCAACTCAGGAGGCAGTTTTTGTGCCACTTTCTGTCAACCAAAAAAGACATCATAGTTTCTCTGGGCTTAGGTAACGACCAATCATGGCTCACCTGGTTTCTGAAGCTGGCACTTCTGGGCAATGGTTATTGTTAATATATGGAGATATGTCATTTTAATAGTATTTAATATAACAAACTTTTTTCAGTTGTTTTTTTTCTTCCAGCTCCATTTAGAAGGTTGTATTGTTATCCAATCAGAATTTTTGCGATGTGTTGCCATTGTCAGAGCTTTCTGCCTTGGCAGAAACAGATTGCTGGCTCTAGTCCCGCCGACCAGAACTTTCTAAATGCATTTGATTGGATTAAGAATGATCAGGGTGAAGGCCCACGTCTCGTAGGCACTGAATGCAGTGCACGTCGCTGTTGACAAGATGACATGGAAGGGGTAACAAAATAGTTTGAAGTTGTTTGGTTCAATTGATGATGCTTGCACTCCCACTAATGTGAGCACAGCGGGAGCGCACATGTGTTTTTGTTCGCAGCTTTGCATAAAAACAACCAAAATCGGCACTTCTGTTATCAATATCGAATCGGTATCGCGATATTTGGTCCTGTATTACTCGGTATCGGATTGAATTAAAAAAAAAAATCACTAGTATCGCCCATCCCTAGTGCTGAAAGACTTGGATCCAAGAGGAGTGTCATTAAAGGCCTAGATAGACCAAAACGACGTTGGCCAACAGTGACAGACGCTTACCCCCTGTGGCGTCAGGCCGGCTGTCAGCACATCACACTGGAAAAATACACCACATCGACAGACAGCGACGCTAACCATTAAGGCACCTACTGCGCACATGTGGGATGTAATACGCTTCCATACCATTGGCGGCAGTAGTCAGACGGCGCATTCAGACGCCACGACGCTTCACTACCTCCGACGTCAGTTTGGTCTATCAAAGCCTTAAAAGGCATGCAAGATTCTGAGACAACGAAGCTACTTCTCCAAAGGGCCACATTTTATTTGGCATATGGAAAACTGAAAATTTCTATCAATGGGGCTATTGATGGTTTTTCAATGAAAATAATGTGTCGTCTCAATGCCTACACAACAAGTAGTGACCAGAAATTGGTTGGAGATTACTACCATAGAGTTGTGCAGAATTTAGGGGGTTGTCCTTGAATTGTTAGTGGTGATCTTGGAACTGAAAATGGTCATGTTAAAGGCTTTCAGCATTTCCTGGTCCCCATACCGCCAGGCAGCACCCTCGACAGTTACTTGGATGGAGCCAGCACTGCCAATCAAAGAATTAAATATTGGAGGGGTTTCTTCGCATGGAGTTCTGGTTATCCATCTTCACAGACCTCAGAGACAATGGCTTCTTTGATGGTGGATTTCTGGACAAAAGCCTCCTACAATTTTGTTACATGGGACTTAGGTGGATGACGCTGCCTAAGTTTGGAATAGCCATTTCATCAGGCCCTCAACGAACATGAATGTCCCCAGAGGTCGGCCCAGCGGGATGTATACTTTACAATGAACAAGTTCAACTGTGCAAAAACCAGTATGTCTTTCGTCTGACAATGCCTTGTGATCCGGATGTATTTGTACTGTGTGCTTTCTTAATGTGTTTCAGAGCATATTACTCACCTGAGGCAGACCTTTGAGGAAGGAAGACCTTCGAAGGACCAGCACTGGAGGTGCTTGTCGTTCTCCTAGGGATGCAGCCAAACTGTTGAAAGTAACATTATCAAAAGCACCCATAATATCCAAAAAGACACCAAGGGCAAGTGTCTTTTTCGTCATGTTTCTCTCAATCTCCAACACAAATTAATGCAGAGCTGTTTCCATTGAAATGCTTGCCTTAAAGCCATACTGTGTTGGGGAGAATCTTGCCTGTAAGTCATGGACCTCATTCAATTTGTAGAGAATCATTCGCTTCAGCCACTTCAGTTGAAATGACAGTATTATCATTTGGTAATACTTCAAAGAAGCTATTCTTCCCCAGTTTTGGAAGAAAGACATCTCGGATATTTCTCCAAGCAATTGGTACATAACTGTACTTTAGACTTGCCCAGAATAATAAGCCATAGTATTTTTTAATGCGTTGCCAACCCAAGGCAGGATATATACCATCTTGTCCCGGAGCCTTGAAATGCTGGATTTCATCTATTGCAACTTTCATTCGCTCTTCCGAGCGACCAAATCATCATTTATAGAAGTAACAAACATGGGACGTCAACCGGTGGTGAACCAACCCCCCCTTCTCTGCAGCGGACCTGGAACACACATACGACCTTCTGAACTGCCGACAGCTCAGACTCTTGGGCGACATTCCAGGGCCCAATAGACCAACGGCATGGTTTGGACAATACAACCACAGATAACAAGGAGTTGTTGTCTGGCCAGACGATCGCAAGAATGCAAGAACCAGCAAAAAAGACACTGAACCCCCTGTGTCTGTATTCAAACAGCACGTCTCTGAGGGAAGTGTCAGGGAGATCAAACGCAAAGCTGACGCGGCCAAGTGCCGCTGCCACCAACTGGAATATACATCCAACAAGCGAACCACACATTACTAGGGCAAGTGCGACCCCTAGCGGCGAGTGTGAAGATGGACTTGCCAGCGCCCACAGTTGGAATCTAATTAAAACTATATTTTAATGTGCGTTCAATGTGGTTGGTTTTGATTTGCCTCCACAGGTTGCATGTGAAATGAAAACAACATCCAACACATGCTGATTGATTCATATTGCATTTTTCTTGTGTTCGATGTGAACACTTGTGTTGATGCAGTTACCAAAAAAAAAAAAAAAAAAAGCTTTATGCGTTCCATCACCCCGGGACAAAGCCAACCTGCTCTTTAGATGCTTCTCCCTCAAATGGTTTTGAGACATAAATCAAAACTAGAGCTGCAAGCAGCTATAAAGGGCCCTCGCAGCCCTGGCAACGTTGGGGTATCGGCTTGTCGGGATGCTCGCACATCGGAACTGAATAATCGAAAGTATCATGTTAATCAAGTTACAGCAGCTTTTATAGTCAAGGTGAGTCCAAACTTTAAACAAAATTCAAAATGGCGGACTTCCTCTTATGTTTATTATATGGCGCCAAGAGGCTTTTTTGTTGGTCTCTTCCTGTTTCATATACTACCAAATTTTCATAGATGTAGATGAAGCGTACAAACGGGGCCGCTTTTTAACAATATTCCAGGGGGGGGGTAGCGAGCCATCTTTTAAAGATTGCACAATTGAACAATTAATTATTGATTAATTTACTAGGCCTTCTACGTGTGCAAAGTTTCATGGGTTTTCGTGCATGTTTACATTCTGAAAATCAGCATTGTTTTATTGGCAAACTGGGCATTACCATGACAACAGCTTTTTGTGAAGAATCTCAAACTTCGTGTTTTAACATCTTGAAGGCGTAAACGCTCTTCCGAGCAAATATGAGGGAGATCTGGCTAACCTGCCACCAATTTTTTTTTTTAAAGAATTAAAGGAGAAATTATTGGTCTTGATACATATACCACTAAAGTTTCGTAGATATAGGTGAAACGTACAACCGGAGCTGATTTTTTTTTTAAATCTAGGGGGCACTAGCGAGACATTTTTTAAACAATCGCGACGAAAAAAAAAATATATATATGATTTTACCGGGCCTGATGTGTGTGCAAAGTTTCATGCATCTTTAGACCATCAAAATCAGCGTAGTTCTATTTGCAAACTGCCTGTTGCCATGGCGACAGCTTTTAACAAAAAATCACAAATATCGTAGGTTAATATCAGGAAGGTCTACAGAGTCTTCCGAGCAATTCTGAGGTGGACCTGGTTAACCTTCGAGGAGAAAAAGATCAAAGCATAAAACATGTACTTCCTTTAGCCAGTAGGTGGCGCTACCACTTCGATGAAAATTAAGTTCGAAGATGTCTTCAGGCTTCGACTTTGATCAAATGTCAGTAGGTTTTTAGAAGAAATTATGTGAGTCAGGTTCCAGCAGGTATTGTAAGCAGAGCAAATTCATACTTTAAACTTAATTCAAAATGGCCGACTTCCTGTTTAGCTTAGCATATGGCTCTAAGAGACTTTTTTTGTAGGCCTTGAACTGTTACATATACCACCAAATATTCGTCGTTCTAGGTGAAAAATACAACAGGGGGTGAATTTTCTTAAAATTCTAGGGGGCGCTAGTGAGCCATTTTTTACAAATTGCACAAAAAATTAAGAAAATATTGATGATTTTGCCAGGCCTGATGTATGTGCAAAGTTTCGTGAACTTTTGAGCATGTTCAGACCCTCAAAATGAGCGTTGTTTTTTGGGCGAACTGTGCCATGGCAACAGCTTTTCTCAAAAAAATCACAAATTTTGTATTTTAATATTCGGAAGTCCTAAACACTCTTCTGAGCAAAGATAAAGTGGATCCGGTTAAACTGCTAGGATAGAAACGTCAAAGAAAAAAACAGGTCTTTCCTTCAGCCACGACGTGGCGCTACCACTACAACGAAAAAAAAGTTCATAGATGTCTTCAACCTTTAGCAATCATCAAATGTGAAAAATTTCGAGAAGTTTGGATGATCTGAGTCAAGTTAAAACTTTATTTATTGTCACGTTGAATAACCAGATTTTGCGGCACTGTCATGGCCATGCCCTTCGTCAAAAAGTCACAATATTCGGTATAAAGCAAGAACAATGTCATGAGGCTTTTCTGACAAATTTTCAGTCGGATTCGTACAACGGGCTCCGTGCAGTAAATAGAAATGTAAAAAATGTCAATTTTTGTAACCACTAGGTGGCGCTATATGTATAATGGAATGACCTTTTTTGTATGTCTTGGGGTGCCGCACGTGCCTGCCAATTTTCGTAGGCCTAGGTCAAACGGGCTGGAAGTCTATTTTGTTTTCCTACTCTAGGTCGCGCTACAGAGCCATTTTCTGTGCGTCGTTTACGGCGACTTTAAAATATCAAATTTTTTGCCAGGCCCGATGAGACTGCAAAGTTTGATGAGTTTTCGTGCATGTTTAGAGAGGTTCAAATATGCGATCATTTGGTCAGAAAAAATAATAATAATAATAATAACTAGAGCTGCAAGCAGCTATAGAGGGCCCTCACAGCCCTGGCAACATTGGGGTACTGGCACGTTGGGATGCTCGCACATCGGAATTGAATTATTTAAATTATCAAGTGGATAAAGTTAAAAAGCAGCTTTTGTAGTCAAGGTGAGTCCAAACTTTAAAGTAAATTCAAAATGGCGGACTTCCTCTTAGGTCTATTATATGGCACCAAGAGGCTTTTTTGTAGGTCTCTTTCTGTTTTATATACTCGCAAATTTTCGTACATGTTGTTGAAGCATGCAATCGGGGCCACCTTTTAAACATTTTCTAGGGGTTGGTAGCGAGCCATCCTTTGAAAGATTGCACAATGGAATAATTAATTATTGATTAATTTACCAGGCCTTCTATGTGTGCAAAGTTTCATGAGTTTTCGCGCATGTTTACATTCTCAAAATTAGCATTGTGTTATTGGCAAAATGCGTTACTATGGCAACACCTTTTTGCAAAAAAATCTCAAACTTCGTGTTTTAACATCATGAAGGCCTAAACACTCTTCTGAGCAAATATGCTGGAGATCTGGCTAACCTGCAAGGAGAAAAACATGAAAGAATAAAACATGTACTTCATTTAGCCAGCACTCCCACTACGATGAAAAGTTAGTTCGTAGATGTCTGCAGGTGTAGACTCCTAAAATGTGTGAAATTTTGACACGATATCATCATGTGGATCACATTACAGCTGCTTTTAAAATCAAAAGTCAATATGATTCCAAATTGTAAAGTAAATTCAAAATGGCAGACTTCCTGCTAGGTTTAGCACATTACTCCAAGAGACTTTTTTGTAGGTCTTGACCTGTTAGATATACCACCAAATTTCCATAGATATAGGTGAAACGTACAACCGGTGCTGATTTCAAAAAAATTCTAGGGGGCACTAGTGAGCCATTTTTTAAACATTTGTGAAAAAATATTATTTCACCAGGCCTGATGTGTGTGCAAAGTTTCATGAGATTTCATGCATGTTTAGACTGTCAAAATCAGCGGAGTTTTATTTTGCGAACTGTCCGTTGCCATGGTGACAGCTTTTTATGAAAAATCACAAATATCGTATTTTAACATCAGGAAGTTCTACAGAGTCTTCCGAGCAAATCTGAGTCCGACCTGGTTAACTTGCAAGGAGAAAAGGATCAAAGAATAAAACATGTACTTCCTATAGCCAGTAGGTACCAATACGATGAAAAATAAGTTCAGAGATGTCTTCAGGATTGGACTTTTACCAAATGTCAGTAGATTTTGAGAAGAAATTATCATGTGGGTCAAGTTCCAGCAGCTATTTTAATCAGAGCAAGTTCATACTTTAAACTTATTTCAAAATGGCTGACTTCCTGTTTTGTTCAGCATATGGCTCCAAGAAACTTTTTTGCAGGCCTTGAACTGTTACAAATTTTCGTAGACCTAGTTGAAAAGTACAACCGGGCCTGAATTTTTAAAAATTTCTATGGGGCGCTAGCGAGCCATTTCTAACAAATCGCACAAAAAAAAAAAAATCTAAAAGTATTCATGATTTCGCCAGGCCTGATGTATGTGCAAAGTTTAGTGAGATTCCGAGCATGTTCAGACCCTCAAAATGAGCGTTGTTTTTTTTGGTGAACTGCGTGTTGCCATGGCACAAATAACAAATATCGTATTTTGACATTAGGAAGGTCTACAGAGTCTTCCGAGCAATTCTGTGGTCGACCTGGTTAAGATGCGAGGAGAAAAAGATCAAAGAAAAAAAACATGTATTTCCTTCAGCCAGTAGGTGGCGCTACCACTATGATGAAAAATACGTTTGTAGATGTCTTCAGCTCTTGGTTATCATCAAATATGAAATATTTCAAGAAATTTGGATTATCTGAGTCAAGTTAAAACTGTATTTATTGTCACGTTGAATAATCAGATTTTGCGGCATCGTCAAGGCCACGCCCTTCACCTAAAAGTCACAATATTCAGAGTAGAGCAAGATCAATGTCTTGAGGCCTTTCTGTCAAATTTTCAGTCGGATTTGTTCAATGGGCTCCATGCAGTAAATAGAAATTTAAAATGACAATTTTTGTTGCCACTAAGTGGCGCTATATATATAATAGAATATCATTATATAGATGTCTTCAGGTCGCAAATCTTTACGTACAGGTGAAATTTGGGATTTTTTTGAGCATGTGCAGGGGAGTTATTAAGGATTTTCTCCTGTATGACGAAGGATAAAATTTACGCCGAATTTGATGCCCCTCCCCCATCATATAGTTTAGCGAAAACTCCCAAAAAAATTCCCAGTGTTTGCCCCAGGTCTTAAGATGATATATCCGAAATTTGAAGTCAATTGGAATAATCCTCCGGGACATGGGTGCAAAAGTATGCACCCTGTAAATGTGCAAAAATGGTACAAAAATGGACATTCAAAAATTCATAGCTCACTTCCTGTACACTTTAAACTATGTCTGTAATGGACTTTTTTCTACATCTCGGGGTGCTACACGTGCCGCCAATTTTCGTAGGCCTAGGTCAAACAGGCTGGAATTCTATTTTGTTTTCCTTCTCTAGGTGGCACAACAGAGCCATTTCTTTTGTGTCGTTTGCGGCGACTTTAAAATATCCAATTTTTCACCAGGCTCGATGAGACTGCAAAGTTTGGTGAGTTTTCGTGCATGTTTAGGGGTTCAAAAATGCGATCATTTGGTGAGAAAAATAAAATAATAATAATAATAATAATAATAATAACGAGAGCTGCAAGCAGCTATAAAGGGCCCTTGCAGCCCTGGCAACGTTGGAGTACTGGCACCTTGGGATGCTTGCACATCGGAATTGAATTATCAGAATTATCACGTGGATAAAGTTACAGCAGCTTTTGTAGTCAAGATGAGTCCAAACTTTAAAGTAAATTCAATATGACTGACTTCCTCTTAGGTTTATTATATGGCACTAAGAAGCTTTTTGTAGGTCTCTTTCTGTTTTCTATACTCTCAAATTTTCGTACATGTTGGTGAAGCGTGCAACCGGGGCAATTTTTTAAACATTTTCTAGGGGGCGATAGGGCGATTAATTTACCAGGCCTTCGTGTTTTAATATCATGAAGGCCTAAACACTCTTTCGAGCAAATATGAGGGAAATCTGGCGAACCTGCCAGGAGAGAAACATGAAAGAATAAACCATGTACTTCATTTAGCCACTAGGTGGCGCTACCACCATGATGAAAAATAAGTTTGTAGATGTCTTCAGCCCTTGGCTATCATCAAATAGGAAACATTTCGAGAAGTTTGGATGATCTGGGTCAAGTTAAAACAGTATTTATTGTCACGTAAAAAAATCAGACTTAGTGGCACCGTCAAGGCTACGCCCTTCGCTGAAAAGTCACAATATTCGGCGTAGAGCAAGATCAACGTCTTGAGGCTTTTCTGACACATTTTTAGTCGGATTCGTTCAACGGGCTCTGTGTAGTAAATAGAAATGTAAAAAATGACTTTTTTTTTCGCCACTAGGTGGCGCTATTTGTGTCTGAAATATTATCATATAGATGTCATTAGGTCACGACTCTTTATGTACAGGTGAAGATTGGGATTTTTTGGAGCATGTGCAGGGGAGTTAGCAACCGCCAGAGCTGCATTCCGCTTGGCCAGCTGGTACCCGTCAGCTGCCTCCGGGGTCCCGCAGGCCAAAAAGGCCCGATAGGACTCCTTCTTCAGCTGGACAGCATCCCTTACCGCTGGTGTCCACCAGCGGGTTCGGGGATTGCCGCCACGACAGGCACCGACCACCTTGCGGCCACAGCTCCGATCGGCCGCCTCAACAATGGAGGCACGAAACATGGTCCACTCGGACTCGATGTCCCCCGCCTCCCCCGGGACGTGGGAAAAGTTCTGCCGGAGGTGGGAGTTGAAACTCCTTCTGACAGGGGATTCTGCCAGACGTTCCCAGCAAACCCTCACAATACGTTTGGGTCTGCCAGGTCGGACCGGCATCTTCCCCCACCATCGGAGCCAACTCACCACCAGATGGTGATCAGTTGACAGCTCCGCCCGTCTCTTCACCCGAGTGTCCAAAACATGCGGCTGCAAGTCCGATGATACGACTACAAAGTCGATCATCGAACTGCGGCCTAGGGTATCCTGGTGCCAAGTGCACATATGGACACCCTTATGCTTGAACATGGTGTTCGTTATGGACAATCCGTGATGAGCACAGAAGTCCAGTAACCGAACACCGCTCGGGTTCAGATCGGGGGGGCCGTTCCTCCCAATCACACCTCTCCAGGTCTCACTGTCATTGCCCAGGTGAGCATTGAAGTCCCCCAGCAGAACGATGGAGTCCCCAGGTGGAGCGCCCTCCAGCACACCCTCCAGGGACTCCAAAAAGGGTGGGTACTCTGCGCTGCCGTTTGGGGCATAAGCACAAACAACAGTTTAATTTAGATTAATACATGGCAACAGCTTTTTGCGAAATATCTCAAACTTCGTGTTTTAACATCATGAAGGCCTAAACACTTTTCCAAGCAAATATGAGGGAGATCTGGCTAACCTGCAAGGAGAAAAACATGAAAGAATAAAACATGTACTTCATTTAGCCAGTAGGTGGCGCTCATTACGATGAAAAGTTAGTTCGTAGATGTCTTCAGGTGTAGACTCTGATCAAATGTGTAAAATGTTGACAATATATTATCATGTGGATCACATTACAGCTGCTTTTAAAGTCAATGTGATGCCGAATTGTAAAGTAAATTCAAAATGGCGGACTTCCTGTTAGGTTTAGCACATGGCTCCAAGAGAAATTTTTGTAGGTCTTGACCTGTTAGATATACCACCAAATTTTCATAGATATAGGTGAAACATACAAGCGGGGCTGATTTTTCCAAAAATTCGAGGGGGCGCTAGCAAGCCATTTTTTAAACAATTGTGAGGTAAAACAAAAAAAAAAGATGATTTTACCAGGCCTGATGAGTGTGCAAAGTTTCGTGAGATTTCATGCATATTTAGACCGTCAAAATCAGCATAGTTTTATTTGCTAACTGCCCGTTGCCATGGCGACAGCTTTTTACGAAAAATCACAAATATTGTATTTTAACATCAGGAAGGTCTAATATATGACATAGGTACAAGCATTAGAATATGGTTATTTCTTAGAAAGAAAGGTCAATTGTCAAATAAAAGATTCGTATTGGGTTTATGAAACCATTGATTATATTGATACATTCGACACAACACAGTGGGAAATGGGATAAACATTTTTCCTTTATAAAGCATCCTTATAGGGCTTTTTAGATAATGTAACCCCGTGGTTCTTAAACTTAAACGTCAAAATACAGTTGTGAAGTAAGTCCTAGCGTTCATATGCAATGTGAATTTAACATTACTAGATATTCCCACATAGTTCTTAAAAGTTACATAACTATTCATAAATGTACTGAGATACTTCATGAAAGTTAACTTCATATTTGTAAATCAATAAAGTAAGACGTAAAGGTTACCCCAATACTCCAAGATGAAAACAAAAATATCGTCCAAGTGTACATGTGCAATGTGAATTTAGATTAATACTTCTGGATGTCATCAAGTATTTCTTAAATTTTATCTAACTATTCATAAATGTACTGAGATACTTCATGAAAGTTACCTCAATATTTGTAAACCAATAAAGTAAGATGTAAAGGTTACCCCAATACTCCAAGATGTCCAACATGTGCAATGTGAATTTAGATTAATACTTCTGGATGTCATCAAGTATTTCTTAAATTCTATCCAACTATTCATAAATGTACTGACATACTTTATGAAAGTTACCTAACCTAAATATCTGTAAATCAATAAAGTACAATCTAAAGGTAACCCCAATACTCTTAGATGCAAACAAAATATGGTCCATGTGTTCAGATGCAATGTGAATTTAACATTCCTAGATGTATCCAAATTTTTTGAAAAGTTACCTAACTATTCTTAAATGTACTGACACTCCATGAAAGTTACCTCAATATCTTAAAATCAGTAAAGTACGACCAAAAGTAATCCAAATAATCCAAGATGTAAACAAAATATGGTCCATGTTTCCAGGTACAATGTGAACTTTGATTAATACTTCTGGATGTACTGAAGTATTTCTTAAATATAAAAATCCCCTATGTACCCACATATTTCTTAAAAGTTGTCTAACTATTCTTAAATATATAGAGATACTTCATGAAAGTTACCTTAATATCTGTAAACCAATAATCCTAGATGTAAACAAATGGTCCACGTGTTCAGTTACAATGTGAACTTAACATTCCTAGATGTACCCAAATATTTCTTAAATATAAAAAAATATCAAAATACTCCATGAAGACCCCTAAACATTCTCTAATATACTGACATAAACCCTGAAAGATACCCTATAACAATCTAAAAGTTACTTAAAGTTACAAAAGTAATCTAAGTACTTCTAGATGAACACCAAATATCTATTTTACCTTTTACTTTTACTGAAACTATACTAAATATAGGAAAAATTAATAACATAAATCATGCTTCAGAATGTATGAATCCCAAAAATGTAAAACAAATTGTATATGAATAAATGTTTGAAGGCAAATTTAAATAACTGTCTGTAAGTGTATTAACTTGAAATTTGATACTTTTGCCCTCAACACATAATTGTTTCTACAAATGTGTCAAGGTATCATGTTTTCCTGCCTTAGAGGAGACTAGCAGGTTTGTCCACTTTGCAAAGCCACAATGGCCTTAATCACATACACCAACCAGCTCCTTGACACGCCGGTTAAAAAAATAACAATAATAATAACATGCACCTAGTTGTTTAAAAAAATGCCAAGTACAACCACATAATATTCTAGCGGCAGTGACCTTTTTTGTGCTCTATTGACTTCAAAGTGACTCAATTATCTGATGAATTACAGCATGGCAACATGAAGAAATAGTGCTTGGCAATGCCCATCTAATAGAAACCACCGACTGTCATAATAAAAATCAATTAAATGCTCCACCTTAACAAGGGCCCCACCTTAATGGTTGGACAAGAGATTTAAGCCCTCCGTAAACCACTGTGAGGCGACAGAAGACACACGGGAGCAGGACCGACATACCGCAAGATACGAGAGGGACTCACAAGACCAACTTTGAGTGTGCTTGGTGAGTACTTTTCCCATCTTGAAATGTTTTCAGGGAAGACAACATTAATGTTGGACATATTTGGTGTTGCAATTTGTTCAATCAAGGGAAAAATCTGCATTTGGACTCGGGTCAAAGTGGACATTGCTTCATGCACTTTGGCAAGCTTGTCCAATGAAGTTGTAAAGCAGGGACATGTAGTTAGGGCAGGCAAAACCTCCTCTCTTCTGCATGTGAAGGGAAAAAAAACAACAAACAAAAAAAACTAATTATGATTACATGAAATTATTTTTCCATTTTAGTTCTCTTGTCCATGTCTTACATTGATTTTCTTTTTCAATCGAATAGTGTTGATTATTTCATCATTAAAGTAGCTGAATTTTGATATTTTCTTTTCAAATACATAGGCAAGAAGGAAGAGCCACTGTGGGAGTCATGGCATATTGTGCATTATTTTCACAAATATGAACTCAATCAAAATTGTAATATTATTGAGGTACTATGCCTTGCATGTCATTACAAATAGGTGAAAAATTATTAGGGCTACTCACGCTGTAGTAGAGGGCGGTAAAAGACCTGGTGCAAATGCAACTAAAGGCATGTCTGCTATCTGGTGGTGGATGGTGGTATTACAACTTTAAACTGAACATTGGAACCCCCCCTGGGGGATATGCAGCTGGCCGGCCTGCGAATAGCAAACATTTATGGATAACTGATGGAAATTGAAATACATTGCAGGTTGTAAACAATTCCAAAATTAAAACAGAATGCCGATCTACCTCCAATATACATTTTCTACTGAAGATGAGCGTTTGCCCCCAACCCCCCCACCCCACCCCACAAAAAAAATGGTATGATTGGAAAAACTTGTGAATAAGTGAATTCACAAGTGCCCAGTTGCGAGTTGTCGTTGGTCCACTGTGGTTATAGAATAAATAATAATCAATAAAATGTTTGGCGTTGATTATTTTGTCAGTTTCTTTTTGGTGCCGCTTACAGCACTTTTTTATCATTAAATAAATTGTTTTGCTATCCAAACCCATTCCTAAATGTTTTTTACCTGCTTTATAGAATGGAACCACTGGTGAGATGTTAGAACAGGGGTGGGTAAATCCATTCTTGGAGGGCCAGTATCCTGCATGGTTTAAATGTCATCTTGCTGCAACCCACCTCATTCAAATGATCAGGATCATTATCCAGCTTCTGGCTACCTTGCTGATTATATGATCATTTGAATCAGCAGGACACCAGCCCGCAAGGACTGGAATTGCCTACCCCTGTGTTAGAGTCACAAAGGCAAAAATATTAGCATCAAAGTCTCCGTTCTGCTTGATGTTTGTTTCCACAAATTGCTATTGTTCTCGAGATTGTGTGAGAAGCGGGTGGATTTTGTAAAATTTAGCTACTCTCTTGCTGATAAAGAACCGATTATTAAAGAACGGAAAAAAGGTAGAATTCAACTTTTCTAATGGGCCAGATGGGCCACCAGGACCACCAAGGTAGAATTACTCATATTTTGTTGACTGGTTAACTAAAAAAAAATTCTTGAATAAGTGGCAATATACAGTACTGCCAATAAGCATTTTTAATGAAAAATGGGAGATGGTCATAGCCCTAAAATATATATTTTTTTAAATTAAAAATCTGCAAATCAGTTAATCCGTGGATGGAAAACAGTGAATATGCGGGGCATCCACTGTGTTCTACAATGCAAGCATTTATTATTAAAGACTTTTGTGAGTGAAAGGCTTTTGCACGGCGGCGGCTCGGTGTGACCGTGGACTTTGAAGTGCACAGTTGCTACTGGCTCCATGTTCGTCAATGACAGCATAATAAATGAGCAATTAGCAACTGAATAAAATTTTTGATTCCCTAAAATGTAGTGGTTTCAGTCGATACAAGGGTTCTGTCCGACGATGACAACATGAAGATTGGCAGAGAGTTATCAGCCTCTTCCCAAGGACAGTCCAGGTCCCGTATGGCAAGCCATGGAACCTGGACTCCAACAAACTAACACTGTCCAAGCAGCCAGCTCTCCCATCATGTCCACCTGATGGACTTTCTCTCGATGTACATTTATCATTCCTTTTCACTGTCTTTCAGGACAACAGTCAAAATGATCATTCTCAAGGTTTTCACTGTTGCCCTTGTGGTGATTGGTAAGTCATCAAAGTCTCAACTCCAAGGAACAAAGAGTAAGTGAAAGGTCACCATGTAACAAAGTTGTCAACTTTTTATCACAGGAAGCAGCTGTCTTTCTACGAAGATAAAGAGACAAGCTACTGATATTGACGCTTTAAGATCACCTCCAGGTCAATCTGGACCACCTTCAGGGCCCCCTTCAGGGCCTCCTGGACCAGAGGGTCCACCAGGGCCACCTGGGAAAGAGGGTCCAGTGGGGCCAACTGGTCCGCCGGGACCACCTGGAGCAGATGGGCCATCAGGACCACCTGGAAAAGATGGGCCACCAGGACCACCTGGAAAAGATGGACCACCAGGACCACATGGAGCAGATGGGCCACCAGGGCCACCTGGAGCAGATGGGCCACCAGGACCACCAGGACCACCAGGACTACCAAGTCGACCTGGACTACCTGGACCACCTGGACCTCCCGGGCTACCACTACCTTATCCATATCATCAGCCACTACCTTATCCACCTGGGCCATCACCACCTTATTGGCCACCTGGGCCACCACCACCTTATTGGCCACATGTGCCACCATATTATTGACCACCACCATTTTGACCACCTGATGCACCCAAATTTTATGCTTATGAAACACGTTTTGATCCATTATCTTAACAACCAGGGCCACCCAGACCACCGGTAACTGAGGATGGAAATGACCCACTTGGAGTACCACCTTTCCAAGCTGGACCACCAATTGGACCACATTTTATATCACTATTAGACACCTAGGCCAATACAAGACACCAGTGCAACCACCTGTTACCCTGGATAAAAAACACCCAACTGGAGATCAAATTGTCAACCTGCCACACCACTTGTCCCATCTGGACCACCACTAGGACAACCCGTGCCAACACCAATTTCTCCAGATGAAAACAACCCACCTGAACCAGCACCCTGCCAACAAGGACCACTGCCCGGAACATCTGTTACTACGATGAAAACAATAACCTTCAAACATAACCTTTCAAACCTGGACCTACGCCCCCACCAGGACCTTTCTGGCCACCACCAGTTACTTCGGATGAAAACGACCCACCTGGACCACCAGTTGGAATAAAATACTGTCCACCACCTGGGCTCCCTGGACATGTCACCCCAGACCACAGAAATTGAATTGTTTGTATTCCAAAAGAAAACTTGTCATCAAGCAATCAGTCTTATCGCAATGATCATTGTCTGGTTGTTGAGGTGTAAATCTAGGATTCCCATCCTTGCCACCTGCGTTCAATTCCAGTAATAAAGATTATTTTTCTTCTTGACGATTTGGTTGCTTGAATGTGACCTAGACTCAGACGTTCTATCCTTGGTGTTCATAGACATGATCACATTTCCTGGTTATGACATCAAATTGCAAACGCCTGCTGCCTTGTAAAAATAATGATAATCACAATCATCCATACGTATATATTCCATTTACCCAACTCAAATCAACTTTACTTATAAAGTACTTTAAAACAACCTTTGTTGCATGCAAAGTGATGCACATGCAGTAAATATAGTCATACAATAACAAAGGCAGTGGAAACAATAAATTGATAATACAAATGGAGCAGACACCCATAAACACTAAAACAATACCGAGTCTTATACTGAGTTAAAAGTCCATCCATCCATCGATTATGCAAACCACTTGTCCCCATGAGAGTTGCTGGCGTGCTGGAGCCTATCCCAGCTGTCGACAGGCAGTAGGCGGGGTAAACCCTGAACTGGTTTCCAGCCAATCATGGGGCACACATAGACAAACAAACATTCACAATAGAATAAAAATGTGTTTTAAGTTTTAAAAATGGACAGAGGGGCCTTGCCTAACAAATAATGGAATGTCATTCCAAAGGGAGGGACTGGGAAAGGGAAGGCTTAATCCCCGCTGAGCCTCTGCTTTTTCTTCGCTACCTCCAGTCGCATCTGGTCCGCTGACCTGAGGCACGTGCGTATGGGTGGAGGAGCTCAGAGAGGTTAGGTGTGGCGAGACCACTTAAAGGTTTGAAAGCAGATAAAAGTATCTTAAAATGTACAGGGAGCCAGTGAAGGGAGGCCAGAATTAGAGTTATGTGCTCCCGCCTACAAGCACCAGTTAAGAGGCAAGCCACAGCATTTTGGACCAACTGGAGATGCTTGAGGGAGGTTTTGCTGACTAAAAATAAAAAAAGTATTTTACAGTAATCCATCTGACATAGAATGAAGGCATGGATTACTGTTTCTCAGTGCTGTTGAGAAAGGAGAGGCATTATATTAGCCATCTGCCTAAAACAAAATGGATTAACAGCATTACCAGTGTTGTTTTTGGTGGCCTGTATTAGTGTTAGTCTAGTCCACGGGTCTGCAACCCACGGCTCCGGAGCCGCATGCTTCATCCTTATGTTGCGGCTCTGCGTGGCTTGGGAAAATAAATTATAAGTGTCCGATTGAAGTGCAAATTATTTGTCTTGAAATCATGCATCATGTCATTGTAGTAAGTAAAAGATTTTGCCCACTTTCATATGTGGTCCTATATTGGATACCTGTCATATTTTTTTTGCAATGCGACCGCAGCTTGAACCTCCAGGTCGCATAGATCCGACATTGGCGTCAGGAGCCCAAAATGCACTCCGCGCGGGCGGAGGGATCAGTGCTGACTGCGGGGATCGACTCTGCAGTGGTTTTGAGTAACCGTATTGACTTTAATTTAATCCCACTTGAAACATGAAGCATAGGGTGGACATTTATGTTGATAGTAGTAATTGAGCCACGGCTCATTTTTTACACGTGGTTATGACGTGACGTCATCTTAAGTGACGTCTCCATGAAATTAGATCTGAAAAACCTTGCCTCATCATTTCCCCCAGATACTGTATTTCTACTTCCAACTGAATCGCTCCACTGTCGAAATGCCTAGATACGTTGCACCACATTTACTTCCGTAAACACAACATGAATGACGTCGACCATCTCTTCTTCTGCGTATGCGGGTCACTTTAGGGGCGCAATTGTGTTCACACAAGAAATGAGACCGAGGTCGCATTTATAATGTAATATGAACGCTTACACAAAAATAATTGATTTTTTTTTAAAAGACGGCATTTTACTGTCCTGCGCAAGGATGAAAATGACTTCCCAGCCCCGATTTGCAGATGCTGCATGGGTGCAAAGTTTCAGGAGCAGAAGTCCTATTAACCAGGTAAAATAAATATTCAGGCAGTTATTTTTCAAATATTTATTTTCATTGTTCAGTGAAATAGTGCTTTTTTCCACAGTTTTTTTTTTAATTCAGGCAGTTGGATAATTTAAGTTCAGCTTTTGAATTCATTTGAAAGGGACCTTCAACTCTGCGCTTTTTTGTGTATTTCGATTGTGGTCCCTTGATTGTGTACATGTCCATATGCCTGCATGTTCATGTTAATGTGTACATAATGGCCGTGGAGAGAATGTGTGGGTGTGCCCCCACACATATAAATTGGCATGAGGGATTAAATTCAAAATACAATACAAATATCAACATTAACAGTATTACAAATGACAATATGCAGTTTCAATAGACAAAATCGCTCCTCTACTTTGAGCCATGTCAATCTGTCAAAATGTTTAAGGAGGAGGTGAGTTCTGGGGTGCAGGTGGAGAATTACTTAGATAATTTTTTTCCTGAGCAAACTAGACTTTTTCCGGGGCCTAGTTTTAGGATAGCAGAGTACCAGGGGGAACAGGCATAATCATTGTAACTGCACCAGAGCTCCTGCTAAATTTTCCAAGGCTTTTTTGTTTAGGAAAGTGAACAGTCTTGAAATAAACCACACTTACTGATTTGCTTTTGAACACACCTTTTGTGCCATTGTTTTCTCCTGATAATCTGCTATCCAAAACACAGCCAAAAGAGGTCAATTAATCTTTCTCTGTGATTTCACAATCCCACAACATTACTCTAAATCATTAGTATTTTGCTAATCTAAAAATGTTCACAAAACTTTTTTCCGTTTTTCCTGTTTTTCCAATTTGTAGTCTGTTATCTATCAGTCATTTTGTCCAGATTTGAAACTAATTGTGCAACATCAGCAAAAAGGAACAGATCACTGTTTCAGGCTGCTTTCATGTCATTTATTTTCATACACTTTTTGGTCTAGTCAAGTTTTAGTTGACTAAAATCTGAACATATTCATTTTACTTTAGTCAGAATTGACGTGACTATTTTAGTCTAGTAGTAATTGACGAAAACTGATGACATCGTAGTCTAGTTTTAGTCAAAGATAACTGATGATATTTTAGCAGAGCTGGCAAATCCAAGTCTAACAAGTAAAAACCAGTGCCAGAGTTTGGATTTTGCCACAATTGCTTTTACTCAGTTGGCAGGTCAAAGAGTTGTTCTCACTATTCCTTGAACAAAGTGTGACCATTAGGGGTGGGCGGAGTGAGCGACTCAGGCACACTTTTAGCCCCTCCCTGACAGAGAGGACGACGGGAGAGTGAGAGAGCGGCCGGAACCTAAAGCAATATAGAGCCAAACAAGAATCGGAGCTCGGTGTGGAATTTTTTTTTACAACAACAGAAAAGGACAGTGCCAAGTGTGATTTGTGTAATAAAGTGCTCTGCTGCTGTGGTAATTTACACAAACATATGAAAAAAGCTCACCCTACAGAGAGCAACGAGCTACAAGCGAAGTTGAGGGAGGAGGAGGAGAGGGGATATCCCCAAGCCAGAACATAGACATATAGACATAGCTAGGACTTGTGATCTCGCGAGAAAGATGAGTCAGTATCGAGTAATTGTCTCTGGCCCCTTGCCTGCGAGAGGCAATGATGAGAGGTTTAACAGATTATTCTCGCTTAACCGGTGGCTGGCTAGCTTTTGTAGTGAGCAGGGACTGCAGTTTGTAGATATTTGGCCTTCTTTCTGGGGCCGACCCGACCTGCTTCACCCTAACTGGGAAGGCGCCATCACTCTTTCTAGGGAAGGCGCCATCACTCTTTCTAGAAATATAGATTACTGTTACATAGTTTTTTATTTAGATTAGAGCCGTACACACCACATATTCCTGCATCACACAGCGATGTTGTTTCTACTGAGGTGGTGCAATATGATAATAATAGTACTCGAGAGCCGATAAATAACTACCATATTCCGACAGTCGTACCCTCCCGCCGCGCTTATAGTTGTTCGAGGTACAATACAGAACCCAGGGAACGCAATTTTATTAATATTATGATTAGGAATCCTATTATGGGCAATTATCCGGATAAACCTATTTTACTGAAACTTGGTCTGTTTAATATTAGATCACTCTCTTCGAAAGCCCTGTTGGTTAATGACCTCATAAGAGACCATAAACTTAACATGATTGGGCTTTGCGAGACCTGGTTAAATCCTGCTAATTTTTTACCGCTAAATGAGGCCTCGCCTCCAAACTTTGTTAGTTCACATGTTGCGCGCCCTCATAAGAAAGGTGGGGGTGTAGCCCTTATTTATGAATCTGATTTTAAACTTAGCACGCATTCTAGCGACGCCTTTAAAACATTTGAAGTGCTCACTATGCGATCTACAGCCTCATTGCCGTTTTTTCTCGCAGTTATTTACCGTCCCCCCGGCTCGTACACTGGATTTTTAGATGAGTTCTCTGAGTTTTTGGCTGATTTGGTAACTCATGCAGATAATATAGTGATTATGGATGACTTTAACATTCATATGAATCTCCCGTCGGAACCACTTACAGCGGCGTTTCATACAATATTTGGTATTAACCCGAGGATTAGCATGCTCAAATGTAATGGTATTACCGTATACTACTGTTATGTCTGACCATTACTTTATAAAATTGGAAGTGCGGGCTCATTACCATCGCCCTGACCACAATCAAAGCTTTAGCAGCCGAAATATTAGTTCTTCAACCACCGCTGCGCTGTCTGAGCTACTGCCCCTGGCAACTGCTTCGTTTCCGAGCTATGTTGGTTCGATTGACAACCTCAGTGATGATTTTAATGCTGCTTTGTTAAATGCGCTTGACTCTGTTGCACCATTAAGACATAAAACTCGTCCTAAACGGCCTACTCCGTGGTTTACTGAGGAAACACGCTCACTTAAACAATCATGTAGGAAGCTAGAGCGCAAATGGCGTGCGACTAAACTTGAGGTCTTCTATCAGGCATGGTGTGATAGCTTACTAATATATAAAGAAGCACTCGCCTTAGCCAAAACTAATTACTTTTCCAGATTAATTGTTCTAAATAAAAACAATCCTAAATATTTATTTGATACAGTGGTAATGCTAACGCAACAGCTGCTGACCTCCAATAGCTCCTCTCATTCTTTAAAACCGCTGTTATTCAACCTCTGCTTAAGCGGCCAAACCTTGATCCAGAGAACCTCAGTAATTATAGGCCGGTTTCAAGTCTCCCATTTATTGCGAAAATTCTCGAAAAAGTTGTCGCACAACAACTTAGTGACTATATGGCCGGTAGTAATCGATTTGAAATTCTTCCGTCAAGATTTAAAGCCCATCACTCTACTGAGATGGCTCTTGCTAAAGTGACTAATGATCTTCTCTTAGCTATGGACTCCAACACCTCATCAGTACTACTCTTACTTGACCTAAGTGCTGCTCTTGACACTGTCGATCATAACATACTATTAGAACGCCTTGAAGGATGTGTTGGTATCTCAGGCTCAGCACTTTCTTGGTTTAATTCTTACCTCTCAGAAAGGACGCACCATGGAATTCATGGCAATGCGACTTATGAGTTTTCTGAAGTTACATCTGGAGTCCCGCAGGGATCCGTAGTATGACCCCTGTTGTTTAGCATCTACTTGCTTCCGCTTGGTAATATTATTCGTAACCATAACATTAGTTTTCATTGTTATGCTGACGATACCCAATTATATATGCCGCTCGAGATAACAAACCTGGCTAATTGCTGTAATTTAGAGGCGATCTTGCCGAGATTAAACAAAGGATGTCTCTCAATTTTTTGCTTTTTAACTCCGATAAAATCGAGATGTTGATTATTGGCCCTGCTCGTCATCGGCACCTATTCATGAACGCCACTCTCAGGCTCGATAAATGTACTATTACCCAAAGTGGCTCAACAAAAAATCTTGGGGTTATATTCGACCCAACTCTTGTCTTCAAATGCACATTAAGAATATTACTAGAACCGCATTTTTCCATCTCCGTAACATTACTAAAATTCGTCCAATTCTGTTGAATAGTGATGCAGAAATTTTAATCCACGCGTTTGTTACGTCTCGCCTCGATTATTGTAACATTTTGCTCTCTGGTCTTCCCATGTCTAGTATTATAAGTCTGCAGTTAGTCCAAAATGCCGCAGCAAGACTCTTGACAAGGACAAGAAAGTTTGATAATATTACTCTGATATTAGCCAATTTGCATTGGCTCCCAGTCCACTTGAGATGCGATTTCTAGGTTTTGCTACTTACCTACAAAATACAGCACGGCTTAGCACCTTCCTATCTTGTCGACTTAGTGATACCGTATGTTCCGATCCAAAACCTTTGGTCACAACATGCTGGCCTTTTAGTGATCCCGAGAGCCAAAAAGAAGTTCGCAGGCTCTAGAGCGTTTTCTATTCGGGCACAGATGCTTTGGAATGCCCTACCCGCGGATATTAGAGGCACTACCTCAGTAGAAATGTTTAAAAAACTATCCATCCATCCATTATCTGTACCGCTTATCCTCACAAGGTTCGCGGGGCGTGCTGGAGCCTATCCCTGCTGTCTTTGGGCAGTAGGCGGGGGACACCCAGCCAATCGCAGGGCACACAAAGACAAACATCCGCACTCACAATCACACCTAGGGGCAATTTAGAGTATCCAATCAACTTACCATGCATTTTTTTGGAATGTGGGAGGAAACCGGAGTACCCGGAGAAAACCCACGCAGGCACGGGGAGAACATGCAAACTCCACACAGGGAGGCCGGAGCCGGGATCGAACCCACAACCTCTGAACTGTGAGGCGGACGTGCTAACCAGTCGACCACCATGCCGCCACGTTTAAAAAACTACTTAAGACTTATTTGTACGAGTCTGCATTTAGTTGAACTGTTTGTTTTGGCCTCTTTACTGCCGCTTCTATTCTTTTTCTGCCCCCTTTTCCCAGGCTTGGGAACTAGGTGATGACGACCGAATTGGAGGTTACTGTTTCGATCCAACAGCAACTGACTGCTACAAGATCGGAGGCACTCGGAGGCGCTGTTATGGAGATTTCTACATTGACGACCATTGGGCCCCTGCTCACTTCATCGACGTCATCTTTCTGCAGCACTTCATTTGATTAACTTTCACATCACTTTAACAAACACTGTATTGTATTAAAATGTGTGTTCAATGTTTCCCACTCGGCATCCATTGCAGCCTGATCATTCTGGAAGGGGGATTCCCCCATCTGTAGTCCCTTCTCAAGGTTTCTCACTTTTCCCCAAATGGGATTTTTTTTTATAGTTTTTCCTTGCCCTCTTGGGGGTAAAGATCAGCGGATGTCGTGTATATGATCCGGTGCATATGTGAAGCCCTTTGAGACTTTCCTGTGATTAAGGGCTATATAAATAAATTTGACTTGACTTGACTTGACTTGACAAGGGATGACTGCATCACCCACAGCCAGCCCCAGGGACTGACTGCATCACCCACAGCCAGCCCCAGAGACTGACTGCATCACCAATCAGGGCAGAGCAGGTGAGAGCACCCACACACACAACTTAAATGGCCACGACACAACGTGGGCCGTAACAGAGTTAAACAGCAAAAGCTACCTGTTTTTAGCTATCTGTAATTTAATAATTACAGACCTGTATCCAACTTACCATTTTTAAGCAAAATTTTGAAAAACAGTTGTTTTCTCCAGTTAAATCATCTTTTAAATACAAATAATATTTTATAGAAAGATCAATCTGGTTGTACGATGAACCACAGTACAGAGACAGCTCTTTTAAGGATTTTAAATGATATTAAGTGCACTGCAGATGTGAAAAAACGCACAGTCTTTGTGCTACTGGACCTAATTGCTGCTTTTGATAAAGTAGATCACCAAGTTTTATTAAATAGACTTATAAACCCAGTGGGCATCTCTGGTACTGTTTTTAACTGGTTGTATTCCTATCTCACAGACTGGTGTTTCTTTGTAAGGGTTTCCCCCAAAACCCATGAAATGAAATGTAGGGTTCACCAAGGTTCAATTTTAGGCCTAATACGTTTTAATCTTTATATGCTTCGACTTGGGGACGTCATCAGGAGACACGGCATCAGCTTCCACAGCTACGCTCGTGACACACAGGTGTATATTGCCGTGTCTCCTGATGACACAGGACCCATTGATACCCTTTTAAGTTGCATTTTAGATATTAACCTCCTAGGGCTTAGTGGCCACATATGTGGACAGCAAGCTTGTGTCCACAAGTGTGTGCACTGTGGAACAGTGGGTGTTTTGGACACATATGTGGGCACTGACACTACCATCTTGTGGTCTCAAAAGAGTATTACATACTATAGTCAAAATACAGTATACAACATACAGTACAATTGTGGGGGACTAGACAGGCTCTCTTCTATGCCTTAGAGTTGCAACACAATACAATACAAAAAATTAAAAGATTATGCTTAGTTTTTCTTCTAATTAGGTTCCAATAAGCCCAAATAGCAAAAATAAATAAAAGAAATGTAAAAAAAAACAGCTTGGGCCTTAGGAGGTTAAGTCATGGATGGCAGAGAATTTCCTGCAGCTCAATCAGGACAAAACTGAGGTTTTAGTTATTTTGCCCTGAAGGTCAGAGAGAGAAACTTTTACCAAAACTACAAGATTTTAAACCCTCAGAATGTGTGAAGAATCTGGGCGTCATTTTTGACTCTGAGTTCAGTTTTATTCCTCATATTAAAAATGTAACTAAGAGGGGTTTTTATCACCTTAAGAATATTGCAAGAGTTTCTCGTTTCTCTCTCAGGCTAACACGAAGGTGCTGATGTATGCTTTGATTTCCTGTCATTTAGATTATTGTAATGCCCGGCTCTCTGGCCTACCCAAAAAGAGTACAGTTACGTACTCCAGAACTCAGCCGCACGGGTGCTGACAAGAACCACAGGGCATTAGCACATTACTCTGGATCGCCATGTCTATCAGCATTGATTTTAAGGTGCTTTTATTAGTTTTTAAATGTCTTAACGGTCTTGGGCCATCTTACTTATCTGACCTGCTTTCATCATATCAGCCCTTGAGTATCCTGAGGTCCTCTGACACCGGCCTTTTAACTATTCCTAGGATGAGAACCAAAACACACGGTGAGGCTGCATTCAGCCATTTTGGTCCAGGGCTATGGAATAGTCTGCCAGAGGATATCATCAGGTTCACAGAGACTGTTGCTATCTTTAAGGGGAGGCTCAAAACATACCTTTTTACTTTGGCTTTTAAAAAGTTTATCTTTTTCTTTTGATTGAGGACTATTTTTACCTTATCTTACTGTGGGATCAATTATTCATATAATAATCACAATCATTTGATAATCATACATTTGCTGCTCATGATGCTTTCATAAATTAATCGGAGGTCAGGTGAAGTCACGCTAACGATTGCTAATATGAAGGTGATTGCTGAAATTTCCTGCCACATTGTATTGATGTATTGAGTAATTTTCCACCTACATGCAGACACATAGACAGACAAGTAGAAGACGTTTCAACTGCCCTTTTGCTCACCCCATCCTTTAGAGTTGGAACGCCCATGTATGTAGGGATGTGAGAATAAAAAGAAGGGAGACGGGGAGACTTTTTTAGAACGCCTGTGAGAATTGTATTGTACAGTTCTTCTCCGTTCTCCTTGCAAGCTTTAACATTCAAAGAGAGTGTCTTCATCTCCTTATTTTATGTTGTTTTCATAAATGTCTATCTGATGAAGCTGACACTTACTTATTTTAGTTCTTAGATGATATTATTGTTTTGTCTTTTAGATTTGTTGTTTTCTGGTGTTGTTAGCTTTCAGCTCCAGTGTTTCCACATGGGGGGCCTGCGCGAGAGGGGTGGCTGCCCATCCTGCATGGGGCGTCATCGCAGGGGCTCCTTAGGTCCGGGTGACCGGGGGCCTCTACACTAAGTATGGGGTCTAACCGGTTAATCTGGGCCGGGGGTCTCTGTGACGGTGGTGCTCCCTGTGGCTGTGGGCTGTCCCCTCGGCGTGGATGAGGCCCCTTAGCGTACCCTCAAGCCTCTTTTTGTCCACTGAAAACGACCACCAATCATGGCTCAGCTTCAGGAAACAGGTAAGCCGTGATTGGTCGTTACCTGAGCCCTGAGCAACTGTGATGTAATTTTTAGTCGACAGAAGGCCGCTCACTGAGATGGCTAAAAACGGGTGGAATTTAGTGCTTAACTCCATCCATTATCCATTATCCATACCGCTTATCCTCACAAGGGTCGCGGGCGTGCTGGAGCCTATCCCAGCTGTCTTCGGGCAGTAGGCGGGAGACACCCCGAACTGGTCGCCAGCCAATCGCAGGGCACACAGAGACAATCACACACACTCACAATCACACTTAGGGGCAATTTAGAGTGTCCAATCAACAGTGCTTAACTCATATTCCAAAAATGCAACATTAATCATAATGCTGTGTTTTGACTAGTGGAGGCGCATAGAACATATTTTTGTCAAGAATATTTTTGGGGTTTGACTCCCTCTTCCTCTTGTCAATATAAAGTAGTAGACTATACAGTAAGTCCCTAATAGTACAGATGAAAGCAACATTTTCCTTCAGCCAAACCTAATTGTAGTCTCAAGGACACGCTAAAACATGTTACATGCAGTTGTTCATTACTAATTATTGCCATTTCAAACAAGATAAAGTTATTCAGTTGATTGTGAACATTTATTTTTCATTGGCAGACATCACGTTTGATTTATACGGAACTAAATATATGTTCCAAGGACCCAAAATAAAAACAATTATTTCCTTCCATTTGATTTTTTTTTACCTCATGCCCTGCAGGTAATATTCTTTGAGTCAAATGTGACTAGCACATGCACATTGAAAAATCAGCATTTTGCGCCTTTTGACATTGTCCAAAAAGACAGGTAAGTAAAACATTCATTTATTTTCCTAAACACTTATCCTCACAAGGGTCGCACAGTAAGGTAAGTTTTATTTCTTGAGCACATTTCATACACAAGGCAACTCAATGTGCTTCACACAAGCAATGAACCTACACACATTTACAAACACAACAGTTAACAACATTCAAAAAGCAAAGCAGAGAAAACGACAAAATGATTAGAATGTAAATTGGCATCATTTAAACATATTAGTAGAAAAGTTTAAAAATATTGAAAAGTAAATGAATAAAAGTGGGTTTCTAAAATATATATAAAAGAAAAAAATGATTTAAAATTGTTTAGAGAAACTTAATCAAAGGTATGAGGGAAAAAAAGCTAAGTTTTTAACCTGGATTTAAAAGCATTTACATTGGGGGCTGACTTCACTTCTGTTGGCAGCTTATTCCATTTGTGTGCAGCATAACAGCTCAATGCAGCTTCTCCATGTTTACCTTGAATTCTGAGCTCCACTAATTGACCCAAGTCTTCAGAGCCCTACAGGGTTTATACTCAATCAGCATTTCATTCATATATTCAGGACCCAAACCATTCAGTGATTTATAGACAAGTAGCAAAATTTTCAAATCTATTCTACAGTTAATTGGGAGCCAGTGTAAAGCCTTTAGGACTGGAATAATATGTTCCAATCTCTTTGTTCTGGTAAAATCCGAGCTGCAGCGTTATGAATGAGCTGCAGCTGTTTGATGCTCTTTTGAGGGAGACCAGTCAGAAGACATTTACAATAATCACGTCAACTGGAGATGAAAGCATGGATAAGTTTCTCCTGGTCTGCTTGTAGCATGCAACCCTTCAGTCTGGATATGTTTTTCAACTGGTAAAAGGCTGTTTTAGTGATTGATTTGATATGATTGCTGGAAGTCAGGTCTGAGTCTATCAGCACCCAAAAATTTCTGACTTGGTCTTTGGTTTCTAAAGACAGTGACTCCAGGTGTTTTCTAACTGGAATCCTCATTTATTTTATTGCCAAAAACAATTACATCTGTTTTGTTTTGGTTTAGCTGAAGGAAATTTTGGTTCATCCATTTGTTAATTTGTGTTTGCACAGTGACATAATATGCTGATTGAAATGCTGTCAGTAACATTAAGGACGGGAGCGCATAACTGCGTTTCTAGCACTAGAGCCGGGAGAACCTGTTGCGTCTTTCTACCCTTAAAGCCGAGAGAGCGTACATGTAATTTTCTTTTTATTATTTAATTATCGGTCTCTTAACCAATAAAATGCATCAGAATATACACGTGACGGTGTCGTAAGCATGCGGAGGATGTTTCTTAATTCTTGCGAGTCATAATGGCTGTCGCCCGTCGATCGCGGGAGCTCTGAAACGAGTAACGGCAGTGATATAGATGACGCGCTTGTGGACTTTGAAGCAGTAGAACCAGTCAAACGTGATATATAGTTAAGATGTGTTTGTAGACAATGACAATATCGACGTCTTTGTAACAGAATAGAGGATGTAATTACCACTTTTTTAACATTAAAAATAATGCTCCTTTTGCACTGATTTATTTGACTTATGTTCCATCTTCGATTGAAACAGTAAAGATTAATAAACTCGGGCCTGCGTGTAAGCCACATGTCTAAGGTCTCAAAATCTTTTGAAATTATGTTTTTGTCTGCTACAGGGGCTGAGATATTAATTATTTTGGAGGTGTTTTAATTTCTGGGAAAACTTCAGGTTTCCAAGGGTAATTTCAAAAATGACCATAGGTTTTGTGGAGCTCTTGAGCCAGGCGCTTTAGGCTATAATGCTAAAGCTTCTGTAATGGATGCGTCACCCCCAGATGCTTCAGTCCACTTACTCCTGGCACGGGATACATAAGACAATCCAGTCTCCCCCTCCCCTATCCAGCAGCCCCGCTGTCAAAGGCCGGGTGTCGCCCAAACCCATGATGTCAGACATAGACTCCAGGCTTCTCAGATCTTGGAAAGAAAAGTTAGTTCCGAAAATGGACATGTAAAACTCATGCTTTTAGTAGCTTCTGTAAATTTTTGCATGAACACAGACCCTGCACTGGGCGGGGGAGGGAGTTTCTCTGCCAAGCAAACACAATCTGTTATACTGAAAGGTGTATAAATATGGATATTGGGATCATTAATGGATGGTAGAAGTGGTGCCTGAATGGATAAATGTTTTTCTTGCCTGGAATTATAAGGTTCCCTTGCTGTCCGCTTCTCCAAAGGTGGGGGTTGCTGTGGTGACATGGGTGGTGTGTGTGTCTGTGCCGCTTGCCCTGTTATAGAATCTCCTTCAGACTCATCTTCCGTCTCAGCTTTCTCCCTCAGCGGGGCAGATATACGCACAATGGTTGTGTTTTTAGAAAGCGAAGTCTTATCCAATATTTACTGGGCTACATATGACATGGCCAACTACAAGTACCGGGACAAGAAAAAAAGAGACCAGGCTTGGGGAACTGTGAGCGAGGAGCTTATTATACCTGGTATGTTTTTACTTTCTTGGGTTTTTACAACTGCTGAACTTCACCAAGACAGCAATATTTCTTTGCATTAGCTACTAAAATTACATTACAACTAAAGTTACGTATTCCTCCAGCAGGACAATCAAGCGACATCCTGGTGTGTCACTCACCGGTGTGCTGGCTCTGACACTGGGTCTCATCACTTGTCGTACTAGTAGAACATGCGCTTTATCTCCTGTTGAAAAATCTCCTGCGCAGTTGGGTAATTAGTGGCGTGTTTGAAGTGTTCGGAGTCAATTTTTGTCGTTTGCCAATTTCGCCGAGCAGGTTGATATGAACTTTGGCCGACTCCCTGTACACTTTAAAGTTCGTTTTAAGATTTTTTTTTTTGTTTGTTTTCTAATCTTTAACTCATTCACTGCAATCAACATATTTATTTGTCTTTTCACAGTCCAGCCATTCAATCCTAGGAACTTATTTATATATTTTTTCAAATGTTTTCAAACATTAGGGTAAAAGAGGGTCTAAAAATGTCTGGCATTGAATGAGTTCAATGGTCTCGCCCCACCTTACCTCTCTGAGCTCCTCCACCCATACACACCTGCTCGGTGCTTCAGGTCAGCAGACCAGACGCTACTGGAGGTACCGATGACTAAGCGGAGACTCAGTGGGGATCAAGGCTTGTCCGTTGCCAGTCCCTCCCTTTCGAATGACCGTCCGTTAAATGTTAGGCAAGCTCCCCCTGTCCATTTTCAAAACTCGTCCAAAAACACCTTTTTATTCTATGGCTTTTAAACTCAGCATGAGCCTCTGCATTGATTTAGTGTTTGGTGGTGTCTGCTGCATTAGTATTATTAATTTGTTTTGTGTCTTGTTCTTGTATGGCAATTCTTTTTTTACTGCATGCACTGCACTTTGTATGCAACAATGCTTGTTTTAAATTGCTCCATAAATTAAGTTGAGTTGGATGAATGGAAGAAGATGTTCATATGGATGTAAAAACTTTATTATCAGAATTGAATGCAGGTGGCAAGCATAGGAATCTTGCATTTACACATCAACGCCCACACAATGATCATTATGTTTGGGATTGAAAGCTTGATGACAAGTTTTCTTTTGGAATAAAAACAACTCACTTTCTATGGTCTGAGGTGACATGTCCAGGCAGCCCAGGTGGTGGACTGAAAGTTGGTTCAACTGGTGGTCCAGGTGGGTCATTTTCATCCGGAGTAACTGGTGTTGGCCAGGTAGATCTTGGTGGGGGCCTAAGTGGTGGTCCAGGTCTGAAAGGTCATGTTTCAGGTTGATTGTTTTCATCCGGATTAACAGATGGTCTGGGTGGTGTTCCAGGTTGGCTGGGTGCCTGTTCAGTTGGGTTGTTTTCATCTGGAGTAATTGGTGTTGGCAGGGGTTTTCCTGGTGGCGGTCCACAAGTGGTGGGGGTAGGTTGCCAATTTTTTTTCCAGGTGGGTGGTATTATCCAGGATAAGAAGTGGCTTCACTGGTGTCCCTGGTGTTAATATGATGGATATGGATCAACAACTGTTTCATGAGCTGTTGGTGGCGGTACACCATGACGCGGATAAGGTCGCTGTTGCCCATATGGATAAGGTAGCTGTTGCCCATATGGATAAGATAGCTGTTGCCCATACGGATAAGGTCGCTGTTGCCCATATGAATAAGGTAGCTGTTGCCCATATGGATAAGTTAGCTGATGCCCGTATGGATAAGTTAGCTGATGCCCATATGGATAAGTTAGCTGATGCCCAGATGGATAAGGTAGCTGGTGCCAATATGGATAAGGTAGCTGATGCCAATATGGATAAGGTAGCTGATGCCGATATGGATAAGGTAGCTGTTGCCGATATGGATACGGTTGTTGTTGCCCATATGGATAAGGATGCTGTTGCCCATATGGATAAGGTTGCTGTTGCCCATATGGATAAGGTAGCTGTTGCCCATATGGATAAGTTAGCTGTTGCCCATATGGATAAGTTAGCTGATGCCCATATGGATAAGGTAGCTTATGCCAATATGGATAAGGTAGCTGATGCCAATATGGATAAGGTAGCTGTTGCCCATGTGGATAAGGTAGCTGTTGCCCATATGGATAAGGTTGCTGTTGCCCGTATGGATAAGGTTGCTGTTGCCCATATGGATAAGTTTGCTGTTGCCCATATGGATAAGGTAGCTTATGCCAATATGGATAAGGTAGCTGATGCCAATATGGATAAGGTAGCTGATGCCAATATGGATAAGGTAGCTGCTGCCGATATGGATAAGGTTGCTGTTGCCCATATGGATAAGGTTGTTGTTGCCCATATGGATAAGGTTGCTGTTGCCCATATGGATAAGGTCGCTGTTGCCCATATGGATAAGGTAGCTGTTGCCCATATGGATAAGGTAGCTGTTGCCCATATGGGTAATGTAGTGGTATCCCGGGAGGTCCAGGTGGTCCAAGTCGTCCTGGTGGACCCTCTGGTCCAGGTTGTCCTGGTGGATAAGTTGGTGGTGGAGTTGAATGCACTTGTCTCTTTATCTTTTCAGAAAGACAGCTGGTTCCTGTGATAAAAAGTGGAAGTGGACAACTTTGTTACATTGTGACCTTTCATTTACTCTTTGTTACTTGGTAGTTGAGAGTTTGATGACTTACCAAACAGCACAAGGGCAACAGTGAACACCTTGAGAGTGATCATCGTGGCTGTTGTCCTGAAAGACAGTGAAAAAGAACGGTAAATGTACATCGGGAGAAAGTCCATCAGGTAAACATGATGGGAGAGATGGCTGCTTGGACAGTGTCAGTTTGCTGGGGCCCAGGTTCCACGCTTCGCCACGAGGTACCTGGACTGTCCTTGGGAAGAGGGTGATAACTCTTTGCCAAACTTCATGTCGCCACCATCGGACAGAACCCCCATATCTCTTGAAACCACTACTTTTTAGCAATGTGTTTTAATTGTAAGTTAACAACAATATTTTTGTTAGTTATATCCTTATTGCTGAAGAAAACAAAAGCGCTATTTTAGTTGTGTTTTATTTTGTGTTTTGTTTTGAATCATAACCATTAGTCTAAGCGGCGTGAAACCTTCGGCCTCCTCTTGTGTCTGTCATGTACAGAGAAGTAGAGAGAGACATTTTTTTTCCTCACTCAACTGTGCTAATTTCAGGCTTTTCAAGTGTTAATGAGGTGGACAAAGTGGGGGATGTAACCAACTAAACATGGCAATGTTTGTCACTCACTGGGAGAGAGGATTCTTTGCACTCACCCAAAGACACTAAGATAGTTATTGATAGAACACGTGGGTCCAGAACAAATTTCTCTTTTGGTTTGAAGAACAATGTTAGCCATTTGGGCTGAAAAAAAATCCTTGAACAATAAAAGGTTTATTGTTGGGAGCATGAAGTCAGACCCAAGTTTGAATGGGTTCAAGTCCAGGTTAAAAACTATGCTTATTTTCCCATGTCTTTAATTGAGCTCTTATTAAGTATTTTTATAATTAAATCAAATTTTAAAAATCTTATTGTGTCACTGTAAAGCCTTTTAACTGATTTTAGTCAGCTGGCTTTCATTTCTGCATTTGGTATTAAATGTCTTAAGTTCTTTTATTTTTAAATGCTTTTAAATATTGTACTTGTAATGATGTACTTTATAACAAAGTTGCCTTGCCCTTTCTTTGCCTATCATTCCAAATGTATTTAAAGCATTTTTTAAAATTCAGCATTATGACAATTTAAAATCTTTGATGCAAATAAAAAAAAACACGTTTTGGGAGGAAAATGTGTATTGGAGCTTGATCAGCATTCTGGTTTAATTTTGGGGGGTTAACAACAACCACACCGCCTCCCCCAACCGCCCCAATGAATTTCAATGGCCATCAATTATGTGAGTAATTGATTTCGCTATTTGCAGGCCGGCCAGTTGATACCCCCTGCGGGTATATGTTTAAACTTGTAATATCACCATTCACCACTAGATAGCAGACATGACTTAGTTGTATTTGCACCAGGTCTTATGCTGCCCTATACTACAGCGTGAGTAGCCCTAATAATTATTGGTCGATTTGGAATGACATACAGGGCATGACATAGTACCTCAAAAATATTATAATTTTGACAGAATAAATATTTGTGAAAAAATGCACAAAATGCCTTCTTACACCGGCCGTTGGTCTGCTGTTCATCCGTTTTGTGCCGTACTTAATTGGGAATTTTTATGCACGAGAGCCCTTTGCACCGGAATAAAAAAAAACAATCACAGTGGTTAATTTTTTGATCGTTCAAACCCTTTGTTGTTGAAGGATGGATCTTTAATACCCGCAATGATAAATGTATTCTGAAAAATGAAATATGTTAAGAGCACGTATTTTGCACATATGCATCTTTTGTCCATATTTAAAATTGTGTTTTTGTCATACATCTGGCACGAAATGTGTGGTCCTATGTGACCCCACCAATGGTTCTGATGAAAAATTGTGGGCCCCCCATCATTTACGTTGCCAATGCCTGTATTAGATAGACTGTTGAACATCAGCATATACAGTAATTGTGTGAAAAAACATGTGTATTGTCAATATAAAGAGAAACAGCAATGTCTCTTGTGCAAGGATGGCCACCAGAGCTATGGCGTGCTATAGCTACAACAGAAAGCTGTGTAGCCACAGTTAAGTACCTCCAGCATTTTATTTGATATATTCTAAAATACATTTATAAATGGTTTGGTCAAGCCCACATTTCCCCCGGGAGAAAAATAAATCCTGGAGGTGTGCCTTCTTTTGTGTGAAGGTAATGTCTCCGTCAATTAAGATGTGCGTGGTTGCTTGAGGAATGACTCTCACAGTGGCTCTTCCCTTCTTGCCCATGTATTAGAACAGGAAATACCAACATTCAGCTATTTTAATGATGAAATAATCAACATTATTCTACTGAAAAATAAAATAGATGTCAAACACGGACTAGAGAACTAAAACGAAAAAATAATTTAATAACATAAAATAATAATAAATAATAAAATAATTTAATTTAATCGGAATTATGTGATGCTGTTGTTTTTTTTATCTTTACATGCAGGGAAGAGAGGCCTTGCCTGACCAAATTGTGCATCCCTGCTGGTCATTGGACACGCTTGCCGAAGTGCATGAACCAATATCCACTTTGACCTGATTCCATTTTCCCTTGATTGAACAAAGTGCAACACCAAATATGTCCAACATTAATGTTGTCTTCCCTGAAAATATTTCAAGTTGGAGAAAGTACTCACCGAATGCAATCAAGTTTGTTCTTGGAGCCCCTCTCGGGTCTTGCGTTAGTGTCAGTTCTGCTCCCGTGTCTCTTCTGTCGCCTTACTGTCGTTAACCGAGGGCTTAAATTGCTTGCACGTCCGCCATTAAGGTGGGGCCCTTGTTAAGGTGGGGCATTAAATTGACTTTAGTTTTCACACAATTACGGTCGGTGGTTTCTAATAGGTGGTAATTGCCAAGCAACATTTCGTCTTCATGATGCCATGCTGTAATTCATCAGGTAAATGTGGTCACTTTGAAGTGAATAGAGCACAGAAAAGGTCACCGCCGGGCCGTTAGAGTCTTATACAATTGTACTTGGAGTAGTAGCATGTTTTGAAACAGCTGGTTTCGTTTAGTTTTTTTATCCGCCTGACAACAAGGAGTTGGGTGGTGTACGTGATGAAGGCCATTGTGGCTTTGCAAAGAGAACAAACCTGCTTTTTCTTTTCTTCAAACTTCTACTCAGCCCATAATGCCAAGTGTATCTGAATGCAGACCGCACGGAACGCCCCGCTTGACACGGCACGCCCCGAAGACCACGGCACAGAACGCCCCCATTGACACGGCACGCCCCCCACCTACCCTGCCCAGTAACGACACCCCCCCCTTGCCTGCTACAGGAAGTCTCAAAGGACAAAAGGAATATGGGAAATGTAGCATGTGTACTAAATGCTGCATGTATTAGCCCAAGAATACCATTTTAATCTGTTTTAAATACTGTATTTAAAAAAGCAAATTTTCATATACAAAGCTATGTGATATTTTGCAAGACGTTATTCCAGTTTTTATTCCTTATGCAGTTAAGGCTTTTCTATTTTACATATTTTCTCCAAACTTTTTCTGAACTGTAGTTACCTTTAATTTTAAAGTTATTTTCTATACAAAACTGTTTGGGAAAGTATTTCATTCTCGTTTTGTTCACAAAACTAGGCAGTTTTTTTTTGGTATTGTATTTCATTTGTCTTTTTTTACAAGTTCCTCGACCAACAATTTATTTTATACCTATGTAGCTTTTATTGAATGTACATGCTTTTATCTCTTCAGATATCCACTCCAAAAAAATTCATCAAAAGCACATTTATGAATTTGCAGATAGGATGAAGCAATCGTTGCTGCAGCATCTGCGAGGATTGTGGTCTGAAGTGAACCCCATCACTTCTCCTCTCTTTCCTCGTCCCCTGAAGCCTTTGTAGTCTTTATAAATTTGGCTACACTGTCCACACGCGGTGAGGTTGTAGGGGATTCGGTACATGTCCCAGAATCTCAGTGAATATATACCTCAATCCACGACACCTAATGACAAAAAAACAAGAGTGACATATGTCTTTATACCGATATATCAATTATATCAAATAAAATTATAGGCTCCAGCACGCCCCACGGGGGCGGCACGGTAGTCGACTGGTTAGCCTGTCCGCCTTATAGTTCAGAGGTCGTAGATTCGATCCCAGCTCCGGCCTCCCTGTGTGGAGTTTGCATGTTCTCCCTGTGCCTGCGTGGGTTTTCGCCGGGTACTCCGGTTTCCTCCCACATTCCAAAAACATGCATGGTAAGTTGATTGGACTCTCTAAATTGCCCCAAGGTGTGATTGTGAGTTTGGATGTTTGTCTCTGTGTGCCCTGCGATTGGCTGGCAACCAATTCAGGGTGTCCTCTGCCTACTGCCCAAAGACAGCTGGGATAGGCTCCAGCACCCCGTGACCCTTGTGAGGATAAGCGGTATCGATAATGGATGGATGGATCAAATAAAATTCTCTCTCTCTCTCTCTCTCTCTCTCTCTCTCTCTCTCTCTCTCTCTCTCTCTCACACATGTAAAACACTATACACGCACACACGCATATCCCCACACACATTCATCAACTTACTGTCTAGCCAGTGAAAGTGTGCTTCCTCTCGGAATGAGTCCTCCTTGACAACCTCCCAAAATCGAGTGCAGGACAGGGCCAGGTTGAAGATAGCACATTCACCATCATGCAGAACAACGTTGAGAAAGATTTTCCGTAAAATCTCCTCCAGTAGCTGTGAACATACAGGATTAATTTTACACTAGCTGGTGTTCATCATCAGCAAGATCATCATCATTATCCACTTCTAGCAAGGTAGCAAGGGTAGTGCAATGATCAGCTTGATCAGCATTTTTGATGCTCTCACACAATTATATATATATATATATATATATATATATATATATATATATATATATATATATATATATATATATATATATATATATATATATATATATATATATATGTATATATATATATATATATATACATATATATATATATACATACATACCAGCTGATAGAAATAAATAATTGCATCATTGTGATCGATCACTACCGTAGCCCAGCCCTTTTTTCCAGTTTCATAGTTTCACGCTTCACAGTAAAGGGTTTAACCTATTATTTTTCAATGGAATTTATTTTGAACAAAAAAAATAAACTAGGGGGGTTGTGAATTTTATTTTTCACTTTTGTTAATTTATTACAAATTATTACTAAGTCACAGTTGAGTTTATGTTTTATATTTAATGTTATTCTCTCCTGAAGAGTGACTGTTCTGCCTGTTGTCAGAAGAATGTGAAATGCCGTTCTTTAATATTTTCGGTCATCTACTGTAAAGTTGAATAAGTAAAATCCAAAATATACCAACATAAATACAAACACATGTGCTTACTGCTTATATAAAATGTCTTAACATTTGCCACCACCGAGTAAAACTATGTTGTGATTCATATTCCATTGTTATATTCACGCTAACGTTATTAAATTGCTACACTGTGCTGCAACCACAAACAGATGTATTCGGTCTACTTATAATTAGACCATGTTGCTCCGTATGTAAAATTACGTTAGCGCGACATTACGCACTTTGAGCCTCAAGGGAGGAATTGAAAGGAAAAAAATAGCATTCCTCCACAATCATTTAATTCTTTTCAAGGAAGTTTTTTGAGGTTATAAACACAATATTTTTGCGATGGAAACCATTTTTTCCCGTGTCGTCTTAGGGCTCCACACGGACTCAAACATATGAATAGTATTGCTATTTGACCCAGAGCTATTTGTTGCATTTTTAGAAGTGTGTTATATCCTAACATTCATTAAATAAAATACAGTACATTTACAATTCACCACTCACATTCTGCTCACGAGCCGTCATTTTGTCAACTGTAAAATGTGGGTACCGGTCACTGCAAGACACTAGACTGCACTACACTTAGAACTACTTGGTCACATTACTCCCACCCATTGGGTATAGGGGTGTGGTGTTGCCGTAGGCATTTCGTGTCCTGGTGAGAAGGGGCATTCCGTGCCCTGGCGAGAAGGGGCGTTCCGAGCCCTGGCGAAAAGGGGCGTTCCGTGCCGTGGTCTGCGATCTGCAGTCAGACCCCTCTCCATAATGTCAGCTTTTGCCATATTAAAACCCATAAGGAATTTATCACCAATAGGTGGAGCCACTCTACTACTACAGCACAAGTACGGAGAGACAATGAGAAATGTAAGGTTTCCCGTGGTATGATAGAACTGATAAAATGACAATTTTGCAAATGATGATGAGAGTCCTAAGGCAATTTAAAGTGACCAGTAGTGCGGTAGGCAAGACCATGCAAATAACACAATGTGGACAAAGTCGGTATATTGGAACAAAGCATATTTTTTAAATTTGCATCAAAGATTTAAAATTGTCATAATGCTGAATTTTAAAAAATGTTTTAAATACATTTGGTATGATAGACTATATACCGACTTGTCCACATTGTGTTATTTGCATGGTCTTGCCTACCGCACTTCTGGTCGCATTAAATTGCCTTAGCATCATTTGCAAAATTGTCATTTTATCAGTTCTATCATCCCACAGCAAACCTCACATTTCTCATTGTCTCTCCGTACTTGTGCTGTAGTAGTAGAGTGGCTTTACCTTTTGGTGATAAATTCTGTGGGGCTTTTAATATGGCAAACACTGACATTAGGGGCTGAGTAGAAGTTTGAAGAATAGAAAAAATTATTTTGGAATAGGGCTGTAACATAATGAAATGTGTAGGAAGTGAAAAGCTGTTTTCTTTCCAGCTGCATATTGTGAATAATTGATAACTTGACTTTGTGAAATTGGTCCATTTTGCTTTCAACACATGATTATTTCTTCTAATGTACTATGGTATAGTGTTTGGTACTTACTTACTGCCTGGAGGAGACAAGCAAGTTTGTTCTCTTTGCAAAGCCACAATGGCCTTCATCACGTATACCACCCAACTCCTTGTTGTCAGGAGGATAAAAAACAAAACGAAACCAGCTGTTTCAAAACATGCTACAACTACTAAGTACAATTGTGTAAGACTCTAACGGCCCGGCGGTGACCTTTTGTGTGCTCTATTCACTTCAAAGTGACCACATTTACCTGATGAATTACAGCATGGCAACATGAAGACGAAATGTTGCTTGGCAATACCACCTATTAGAAACCACCGACTTCTACTTCCTGCTTGCATAGTGTGGAGACGCTGCTGCTCAGCTCCTGCTTTGCTTGCATTCTTTTTGCTGATAACTGTGTTGTTTTATCTCTCTGTGCTTCTCCTGGATTCTTTTTACATCTGTGTGAATGTATTACTTTTTCGTTTTTAATACAGCTGACGGGGACATTTTTTTCAACATTTTCCATTGCCTCCTCACGATAACGTCACAGCCTGCTAATTAGCACAAGATTGCTAGTAGCAACAAGGATAGAAGCAAGATGCCTCCAGTCTCCACAGAAGACTACCACAAACACCTTCAGAAGATGGCAGTGCTGGAGGCAAAAATGCATCGTCGCAAAGTGTTTGTGGAGGTGAACGGAAAATCAGGCAATGAGATTACGCTACCAGTGTCTCCAAACAGAGACGAGCATGCTAACAGACACCTAGCTCCATCCACCAGCCCTCCCTTGAATTTGCTGGGAGCAAAGCCAAAAGTGAGGAGTTTTCGCCCAACAGCCAGACCTGACCGCGAACAAATTAGTGTCATGCAAGAGGTCGCATCAACACCAAGAAATCAGTTGTAGTGATTGTTTAGTATTAAATATTAATTTAATAAATGGATGGCGATTGGGGTTAATGCCTGCACTAAGTCTAGATCGCCGCTAGGGGGCACCACACCCGTTTTGGGTTGATTTTTTGCACAAAACAGACGAAAAAGTCCTCGTAATTCAGTCTTAATATATGAAGTCGCTACATTAAAAATATGTAAATCCGATTTACCAGAGTAGTGATTGAAACTTTGACTCAAACACACACAATTCACACTAGGTTCCTGTAAATGACAATGATTGATTTTCTACACCTATTGAAATCTAGATGAAACACATTACAATGTTCAGAAACAGAAATAGAAACACAATAAAGAAATCCTATGCTAAGGCAAGTCTAAATAAATGAAGAAAAATGAATATCAAAAGATTGTGAGTAAAGGGGGCGGCACGGTGTACAACTGGTTAGCACGTCCGCCTCGCAGTTCAGAGGTCGTGGGTTCGATCCCTGTGTGGAGTTTGCATGTTCTCCCTGTGCCTGCGTGGGTTTTCTCCGGGTATTCCGGTTTCCTCCCACATTCCAAAAACATGCATGACAGGTTAATTGATCACTCTAAATTGCCCCTAGGTGTGATTGTGAGTGCGGATGTTTGTCTCCGTGTGCCCTGCAATTGGCTGGCAACCAATTCAGGGTGTCCCCCGCCTACTGCCCGAAGACAGCTGGGATAGGCTCCAGCATGCCCCGCGACTCTTGTGGGGATAAGCGGTATCGATAATGGATGGATGGATGCGAGTAAAGGGGCATTGGGGACCAGACGATGTGTGTGTGTGTGTGTGCGCGTTCGTGTGTGCGTGTGTGTTATGCGTGCGGGTGTGCGTGCAGGCGCATGTGATGAGGGGTGAGCTGGCGTACCAAGTTAAGGTCAGCTGACTTGTGCAAAGCTCTGTTGATTCCCAATTGAATGATGCACCAACTGTATACCCTGTAGGAAATTGTAAGCTGCACTTACAGGTGTTGGTTGTTGTCGCTCAAACGAGGAGGGAGGAAGCGTTGCCGCGGGGTGACGTCAAAGGGGAGCAAGAAGAAGAAGGAAAAATCTAGTCCAAAAATGTCAACGTTCAACCAAGGAAAATTGATTGCAACGGCCACGGAGGTTCTGCGGCTCTGCACGCGGCGTGGTTCGGACCAGGTGGTGCTACCCGTTCCGGGCACACAGACGCTGGTCGTGTGAGCGCTTCAGCTTTTTGCCGGATGCACGCTGTGATTCCCGTTTTGAGGGAAGTGGCACACCTTTTGGGGATGGGGCCGCGCTGTGCTGGCTAGGTGGATGCTAGAACCATCGGATCGGACCAAACAAAATTTTGAAGGTCCCCATGTGTGCCGTGGTTGGTCGACGGGCAACTCAAAAAGTAACAAAAAGGAGCGAATGTTCTGACCCGGGATGGATCAGAGGGTGGCTGGTGACAGAGGAGAGTTAGTAGCCACCCTAAAAAAAAGTGTAGGAAGTTAAAGGGAGGTTCTCCAGAGAGTGAGTCTCAGAAACGTTTTTCAAGAGAGTGTTCTTCAAGAGAGAGAAGTTTTTCCAAGAGGTTTCAAAGAGAGTTTTCTTTCAAGAGCGAGGTTCAAGAGAGTGAGAAATTCTGCACGGCCTCTATATGGTTCCCGCATAGGGTGACCATATGGCCCGATTTGCGCGGGACTGTCCCGCATTTTATTGATTTTTAATGCGTCCCGCAAATTGACTCACTGTCCCGCCTGTCTTATCGGCACCAATTTTCAAACGTCTAAAAGCGTGTTTTTTATTAAACGCCTGTGTGAGGAGAGCAGAACACACAGTGGAGGCTATGATGGGCGCGGGTCTCGAGCTGTGTGTGTGTGTGTGTGTGGGGGGGGGGGGGGGGCGTGTATGGTGTTCAGGCGGGTGTGACTGTGTGCGGGACTGTGAGAGGCAGGGGTATGCTGTCAATCAAACAGCCGGCCGGGCGCACATGCAGGCAATAGTTGTTTTTAAAGATACGCCTACCAAAAACAAGCATTTTAGCGACGCGTTCCAGTAATTTGTGATAAATTAATGAAAATGGAGGACTCTAAGGAAAGTAAGAAGACTGTAAAGAAAATGAAATGCAGTTAAAACAAGGTCTGGGAACTCATTGTCCGTGGGTGAAGCCAGTGAAAGACAAGTCAGATAAAGCTTTCTGTGAAATTTGTGGCTGCTGTAGCTGTTATGGAGAAAACTGAAAGACTTGAGTTGTGATGGACATAACCTAAAGTGTTTCATCAGTGCTTTCCTTGCTTCTGGAAGTGCATAGTGCTGCTATGGTGGACACGTTTGTTTACAACTGAATTGATTGTAGTTATTATTGCCTGCCTAGTTTTGATTTATACTACTTGTTTTAATTTCGTTTTATGCTGCGGATGTTTAATTTGAAAATAATTTGAATTGCAGTAGTTGTAGCCTGACTTTATCTCTTTGAATTGTATTTGTTACTGTAGTAAATTGTTACTACACTTCATGCTCTACATGTTGACTTGAGATTTGACAAGGTTCTATTGTGTGAGTGTGACTATTGTCATGTCATGTCATCTCATGTCATCTTCCAAACCGCTTATCCTATACAGGGTAGTTGCTGGAGCCTATCCCAGCCGTCAATGGGCGAAGGCAGACTACACCCCGAACTGGTCGCCAGCCAGTCGCAGGGCACACATAGACACTGTCACTGAGCGGGAATCGATCCCACGCTGCCCGCACACAACTCAGGCGTGTGTACCACCACACATAAAGTTAAAATATTATAAATGAAATTATTGTTGAAATAATTTCAGCCTTTATTGTGAGCTTCTATTGCAAGGGTGGAACTATGGGTGGGCCTGGGTGTGCACAGGCCCACACAGATTGATAGACTGCCCACCCAGAGAGATTCATTAAGAAATTATTTTTGAATTTGTGTTTCGTTGTGTTTTTTATTGTATTGAATATTAAGAATGGCATAATTGTGGTTGTCTAAGGAAGATCTGAAGTTCATATTATTCATTTTGTTATTTTATTTGAATATACGTTGTGTCGGGATAGGAGGAATGTGCTCAGTGAGAGAAATATTCAGGCCCACCCTGATTTTTCCAGGCTCACCCATTAGCCAAGTCAGGCTCCGCCCCTGTCCTATTGATATTAATGTCTCATAGATTTACCTTTTTACTAACTTGTGTTGTATTTTTGTAACTGCAGATAATAACAACTGCAATTCTGTGTTCTGTGTTGTTATTTGTAGATCTATAATTCCTATTTTGTTACAGTTTATTATATTATGTGTTACTGAACAGTTGACAAGCTTTGTCATATGCATTTTTGGTGTCCGTCGCGAGCGTCAGCTGCGTCCCACATTGTCCCCCACAAGCATACTCTGTGTCCCACATCTGATGAGTTTGGATCCGGTTACTCTCGTCCCGCATGTTAATAAAGCTGGCTGCATCCTTCCCCCACGTCTGGACAGTGGCCGAGGGAAGCGATTTCCCAAAGTTGTGAAAATAATTTTTTAGAGCTTGGCACACGTGAGCAGTAAAGTTAAAATACCTGTTGTTGTGGGGTTTTTTTTGTAATCACTGAACAACAGGTCGGTCGCATTACGGAATGATGCAACACATAATAAAGTTGTTGCGGGTTATTTCTTGCACAAGTGGTCAAAAATCAAACACAACTACAAGTGCAATATAATTCAAACATCATGCATTGGGTGTTGTTTTCATTTCATATGTCCTGTGGAGGCAGATCAACACGAACACATTGGACGCAAATTAAAACATCATTTTAATTAGTTTCCAGTTGCAGACGCGGGTCAGTCCATCTTCACACTTGCCATAGGGGTCGCACGTGCTCTAGAAATGTGCCGTTTGGAGGTTGAAATGCGTATTCCTTGGTGGTGGCGCCGAAGGGGGCGTGTCCTGTGGGTCTGATGTCTCGGCCAGCTCCGCCAGAGATGGCTTGATTGAATAAAGACCCAGGGGGTCCGGCATCTTTATGCTGGTTTTGGCCTTTTTGTGACCTCCTGCTAATGTAGCACATCCTTGCTATCTGGGGTTGAATTGGAAAGGCCATGCATTGGACTTCCTTTGGCTCCGTCAGGTTGCTCCAAAGGCTGGGTGCTGGCACTTCAAAAGGGCCAAATATGTGTATTCCGGGTCTGGCTGCGGAGGATCGGGGGTCGAGCTCTGTGTTCACCCGATCTGGCGTCTCTTTATTGTTACACAGTCTTGGACTTTGGCACCGGCAAGAAAAAGGAAACCATTTTACGGACAACGCAAACAAAACATGGCATTGAACTGAGAAACAGGTTTTCCCTACCGTCATCTGACCAGCAAGTTTTGGTGGATGACAGCACCAATGAAAATTATGAAAGTGGACCCTCTCACCATGTGAGATCAGCTACTGGGCCACAAACACTGATAATAGGTTCCAAAGCCTTATTTGGCGTCAAATGACTATGCAGCAGAAGGCAAACAAGAAGTTCTGTGTTTTACTAATGAAAATAGTTTCTGAAAAGGTCGAGAAGATCGCTGATGAGCATTCGACTCGTCAGATCGGTCATAATTCACATTTTTTGGGGTGTTCACAATCGTATGAAGATTCTGTTGTTCTTAGAAAAAAAAACGTACTAAAATTTAAGTTCTAAAAAAAAAGTAATGTTGAAGTTGTTGTTTGATCCTCTACATTTAATATTTTAGTTCCTTTGTGTATTATCCTATTGTGTCGGTGTAAGAAGGATGCTGCTTTCAGTGAACTGTCTCACCTGATTTTATGTGTTTTTATCACTGTTGATAGCCATTTTTTTGTTGTGGCCAAGCTTGAGTGTTTTTAGCATACCTACTCAGATAACTGGAGCAGCTGATCCTAATTAAGTGCTTGGAGACACCTGAACCGACTGGGTGTCAGCCAATCAGATGCTGCACGCTGACCAAATTAGCCAATTGCGATTAAGGAGACACCTTTAAAAGGAGAGCAAGCAGGAGGGATAGGACTTCTTTTTCTTCTCGTTACTGTCAGAGTTCGTGAATAGGAGGACGTGGACGACTTGGACAATGTTGCACCAACGGCTGTGAAAGTATTGTTTATTGGAGGCTGGGGAACACAGATGGCAGGAGTTGGAGTTTCTGACACAAATCTGTGAGTTTCAAACACTACACGAACTGCAAGTTAGTGCTCTGTGACACCAGGCACAGACCGTGGTCATTGCACGAGAGATGGCTCGCCAGTTCCCTTTTCGTCTCCCAACAGGCAAAGCTAGGGCGTGGGTGGCGTGACACCCATGCAGGACAGTCGCAAAGGACCTGGAGAGACAGCTATGCAGTGCTCAACTTGAGGCCAACTCGCGTTCTGACGACATCAATCACCCCCAACCTTTCTTTTAGAGACAAGAGGCATGCGAGTGTTTTCGAGTGTTTTTTGGTTTTATTCTATTTCGGACACTTTAAGTGTTGCTGGTCAAATCTCTATGGCCAGCCAATGAATATTGTATTGTACATTACTACAAGCGTTGTCAAATACTGCTCTCCCTGGTGATCTGAACTAGCGGGTATTGCCAAGCTCGGCGTGACCACCACCCTTGTCACATCATGCCCCACAATGCTTTGTAGTGAAGGCTGTTATGTGCAGAGCTGGGCATTCCGTCCCGGGGGCGGAACGGTCCGTGCCTCCATCCCGGACAGACGCCCATTTTTGGGACGGAGGACGGGGGGTGACAGGTTTTATAAAAGGGACGGATAAGCAAGAGCAGAAGTGGATTTTAGTCCGTCCCCCTCATACGTGTGAGGTGGTCGCAAAGCGGCCAAAGTTAATCTAAACCGACTCGACAAAATGGGCAAACAGCTGTAAAAAACTGAAGAAAGAAAGAAAAAAACATACCAGGAAAAACAAGCTACTCGCTCACGGTTCTCCAAGCCTTGTCTCTTTTTTTTTCTGGTCCCAGAAGTGGTAGCTGGCCATGTCATATAGCTTGGGATGTCCACAAACCACAACCATAATCTTTTCCTTCATTTTGCACTCTCAACACAAGATCCGCCAAAAGTACAGGACGCTGTGTGTGACGAACTACTCCCTGATGCTGATTGGCTGCCAAGAGGCGAAGAGGGAAACATTTGTTTTAGCTGCATCGAATGGGTGGATTTTCTATGCCGCGCTCCATGTCCCACCGCTCTAAACGCATCATCCACACCACCCCGCACACAACCGCGCCCGCCTGCGCTAACTACATTGACTTCAATTGAATTGCGCTGCCAGATTCAATTAAACATTCACATGTAGCATCAATGATACTGCTCCTGCGTGATTTGTTTCCCCACACACTAGACAAGGACTGATGGTGTTCAAGTCGGTGCTGCGGAAGCGTTGGGGAAACCAGTGAGCCAATCAGCAACTTGAAGGGCTGACCAATGGAAGCGCTCCCTGTACCGGGCGTCTCCGCCTATCCGTTCAGAGACTGACCTCTCTCACATCCGCGGCATTGACATATAAATAATGGCCACTGTTAAATAAAGCAGTTACATTACAACTCTCGACTTGCTCACTTCGTCTCCTTACATACATATGTGGTGGCAATCAGTTCGTCAAACCGTTTAACCCTGAAGTGGGTGGCCATAAGGTAAGCTGATTTGAATAGCAAATTATCTGACGTAGTAAATGGCGACTTCTGGTCACATAACTCCCTCAGAGCCATTCATCTTGTTACATCTGGCAGAATGGCCAAAGTGCATGAGAAGAGGTTTCGTATTGCAACAGCATTGGACAGTAAAACTGATGAATACCAGGTAAACTCACTCCTGTATGCAATGGGAGACGCTGATGATGACATTTTAGTGGTTTTGCCATTGACTCCTGAAAATAAAAACCAATACCAAACAGTTAAACCAGCGTTTAAACACCATTATAGTGGAAAACATTTTTGAACAAGCACAGTTCAACTCCAGATGTCAACAAGGCGGCGAGCCTGCTGAATCATTTATCACAGCTGTACACAAACTTGCAGAAAACTGTGGATTTGGAGTGATTAAAATAGAACTATGAGGGACAGGATGTTCATTGGAATTAAAGGCAAAAGAACAGCTACAAATGGACTCAGAGTTAACACTGGCTAAAGCTATTTATTATATATTTATTAACATTAACAAACCAAACACAGTTATTATTACATACATAATACACAGAGAAAAGACAAAAAAAAAGAAGAGCTGGGGGGATTTTAAACAAAAATTCTAAATAAATAACATAAAGCAACAGTCTTAATCGCTTTCATATTTTTAGAATCCATAATAGAATTTATATACTGTCTGGTTTCTGCCTCAAAAAATACGAAGAGAGGTTTTGTGTGACTAAATTTGGATTTGTGTATATGGAATTTTAGGCAAAGAAATATATATATATATATATATATATATATATATATATATATATATATATATATATATATATATATATATATATCGTCCGCTGATAGTGTAGTGGTACACACGACTGAGTTGTGTGCGGGCAGCGTGGGATCGATTCCCGCTCAGTGACAGTGTCTATGTGTGCCCTGCGACTGGCTGGCGACCAGTTCGGGGTGTAGTCTGCTTTCGCCCATTGACGGCTGGGATAGGCTCCAGCAACTCCCCGCGACCCTATATAGGATAAGCGGTTTGGAAGATGACATGACATGACATGACATATATATATATATATATATATATATATATATATATATATATATATATATATATATATATATATCATGAAGTGTGACATTGTCAACAGGCGCGAAGGACCCGTTATTTGGCCCTACGTCCATTTGACTTTGACACCCCTGCTGTGGAAAATGAACTTTCCCAACACTGATCAAGTTGAATAATAGCAGATCACTGCTGGTCTTCACCAATCTCAAAGGAAGCCTTTGTCCGGCCAGTCTGAAATGGAGACAAGACCAAGTTTTCTGGAATTCGAGTCTGAGACATGTGCAAGACCTTTAAAATGCGGTCTTGAGTGTTACAAAACTATATAATAATAATAATAATAATAATAATAATAATAATAATAATAATGATAATAATAATAATAATAATAATAGTACATTTGAAAATGAATTTTAATTAACTAAAGGCGGCATGGTCGGCACAGGGGTAGACTGGTTAGCACGTCCGCCTCACAGTTCAGAGGTCGTGGGTTCGATCCCGGCTCCGGCCTCCCTGTGTGGAGTTTGCATGTTCTCCCCGTCCCTGCGTGTTGTTTCCTCCAGGTACTCCGGTTTCCTCCCACATTCCAAAAACATGCTTGGTAAGTTGATTGGACTCTCTAAATTGCCCCTAGGTGTGATTGTGAGTGCGGATGTTTGTCTCTGTGTGCCCTGCGATTGGCTGGCAACCAATTCAGGGTGTCCCCCGCCTACTGCCCGAAGACAGCTGGGATAGGCTCCAGCACGCCCGCGACCCTTGTGGGGACAAGCGGTATGGATAATGAATGAATGACTGAATAAAGGCGGCACATCTGACGATCTCATTGAATGTTCCGTGGTATGAGAGTAAGAAATAACTGAAAGACAAACCGCTTTGTGCTCTTTGCAAAGCAACATTGACCTTCATCACATTTTATATATTTGTTTTATTTTATTGATTACATTAACAAAGCTGACATCATGGAGGCAACTCATGACCGCCTAGCACATGAGAAAAAGTCAAGCAAGCAGACAAGATGTCAGACGCCTGTTACGTTCTCTTCACACTGATTCTACTAATCAATTACAGCATGCAAGTATGAAGAAGAAATGTCAACTCTGGTGATTGAATAAATGTTGCTTGGCAAGACCCGCCTAATAGAAACCAACATTTGTACCTATGTGAGAACAGTGCCCAGGGGCCGTCAACAAATAGCATTGTATTGAAAAAAAACTTCTTTATTATTGATTGTTAAATTCCTTCAATAGTTACACATATTGACGATCTCCAGCTGGTTGCAGTGAAACCCTCATTTTGGGGAAAAAAACCCTAATTTGGGGGAGAATAAAAATGAAATTTTTGAGGGGAGTTTGTATCAATACTCAATAAATTCATGAGTGTTCATCATTAGGTCTCAAAAGTCACATCACATATTGATGAGGACTAACTTGTCATACTAATACTTGTATATGATGGTAATATAATTTTCTTTTTTTTCCAGAAATATTTGTTTTTTAAATACTGCTCAAAAACGTCATGGTATTGCTATTTGTGGGCGGTCCCTGGGCACTGCCTCCGCATCTACCCTTTATAAGAAACAACGGCAGATTCCTGCTTCGATGACAAGCAGGTGTGCTAAAAATAAACTCATATCAGCTTGTAGCTCGTTGGCTACATCACTGTGGTTAAATAGAAGCATTGTTTTTGTTTTATTGCCCAATACAAGTAAGTACGCACAGTTGATAGTGGCGCTTTTGATGCGTTCTGAGGCCATTTTTGTTGTTTGACCATTTCACAGAGTAGGTTGAGATGAACTTTGGGCCGCCTTGCGAGCATGTCACATGCACGAGGGCCCATTAGTGGGCCCAGACTAAAATTCACCTTGCTTAGTCAAGCCCTTTTTAAAAATTTGTCAGGCCCCAGCGCCCACCCCAAAAACGAGCGTCCGGCCGGGCTGGAGGGTCCAACCGGTCCGGCCACAAGACGGACTGCCCAGCTCTGTGCATTACACATTCATGGTCATCACACACAAATAGCTAAATGTCTTTACACATAAGCAGTCATATAACAATCAATAGGAAGGGAAGAAGGAAAACTCTTTGTGTCTTGTGTAACACACACATATACTTACATGCACACACCAACAAGCATTCACAAGTGCATGCATACAACTTTGACTAGTGGAATGGGTTGTGGCTTTGAGGGATATTTAACAGGGGTAGGAGTCTTTGTAACCAAGGATGTCTGCAGCCAGACGACCTGGTTCTTGAAGTGATAAAACATAGATGGACAAGATCAGAACCAACATTTTTGATTAGACTTATCTGTCAGGAATACACTAGATATGTGAGGATTGCATCTTCGACAGCGCCCTTTTCTTACTTCATCTTCTACAAGTGTAAGTGTTTGCTAGGTACGGAAAGAATCCCAGATCTGTCCGATGACTAAGCGGAGACTCAGAGGAGATCAAGGCTTGTCCGTTGATAGTCCCTCCCTTTCGAATGACCGTCCATTAAATGTTAGACAAGCCCCTCTGTCCATTTTCAAAACTTGTCCAAAAACACCTTTTTATTCTATGGCTTTTACACTCAGCATGAGACTCTGCATTGATTTAGTGTTTGGTGGTGTCTGCTGCATTTGTATTATTAATTTGTTTTGTGTCTTGTTCTTGTTTTTTTTTTACTGCATGTACTGCGCTTTGTATTCAACAATGCGTGTTTTAAATTGCTCTATAAATTAACTTGAGTTAGATAAACGGAAGACGTTCATATGGATGAAAAATCACTTTTATTATTAAAATTGAATGCAGGTGGCAAGGATGGGAATCTTGCATTTATACATCAACATCCACACAATGACGATTATGTTTGGGATTGAATGCTTGATGACTTCTTTTGGAATAAAAACAACTCACTTTCTATGGTCTGAGGTGACATGTCCAGACAGCCCAGGTGGTGGATTGGATGTTGGTTCAACTGGTGGTCCAGGTGAGTTGTTTTTATACGGAGTAACTGGTGTTGGCGAGGTAGATTCTGGTGGGGGACTAGGTGGTGGTCCAGGTCTGAAAGGTCATGTTTCAGGTTGATTGTTTTCATCCGGATTAACAGATAGTCTGGGTGTTCCAGGTTGGCTGCGTGCCTGTTCAGATGGGTTGTTTTCATCTGGAGTAATTAGTGTTGGCAGGGGTTTTCCTGGTGGCGGTTCACAAATGGTGGGGCAGGTTGCCAATTTAGTCTCCAGGTGGGTGGTTTTATCCAGGATAACAGGTGGCTTCAATGGTGTCCCAGGTGTTAATATGATGGATTAGGATCAACAACTGTTTCATGAGCTGTTGGTGGCAGTGCACCATGACTCGGATAAAGTTGCTGTTGCCCATATGGATAAGGTTGCTGTTGCGGATAAGGTTGCTGTTGCGGATAAGGTTGCTGTTGCCCATATGGATAATGTAGCTGTTGCCCATATGGATAAGGTAGCTGTTGCCCATACGGATAAGATAGCTGTTGCCCATATGGATAAGGTAGCTGTTGCCCATATGGATAAGGTCGCTGTTGCCCATATGGATAACAGCTACCTTATCCGAGTCATGGTGCACTGCCACCAACAGCTCATGAAACAGTTGTTGATCCATATCAATTATGGATAACAGCGACCTTATCCATATGGGCAACAGCTACCTTATCCATATGGGCAAGGTAGCTGTTGCCAGTATGGATACTATGGATAAGGTATCTTATGCCGATATGGATAATATGCATAAGGTATCTGATACCAATATGGATAAGGTAACTGATGCCAATATGGATAAGGTTGCTGTTGCCGATATGGATAAGGTAGCTGTTGCCAATATGGATAAGGTTGTTGTTGCCCATATGGATAAGGTTGCTGTTGCCCATATGGATATGGTTGCTGTTGCCCATATGGATAAGGTAGCTTATGCCAATATGGATAATATGGATAAGGTATCTGATGCCAATATGGATAAGGTAGCTGTTGCCGATATGGATAAGGTTGTTGTTGCCCATATTGATAGGTTTTCTGTTGCCCATATGGATATGGATGTTTTTGCCGATATGGATAAGGTTGTTGTTGCCCATATTGATAGGTTTTCTGTTGCCCATATGGATATGGATGTTTTTGCCCATATGGATAAGGTTGCTGTTGCCCATATGGATATGGTTACTGTTGCCCATATGGATAAGATATCTTATGCCAATATGGATGATATGGATAAGGTATCTGATGCCAATATGAATAAGGTAGCTGATGCCTATATGGATAAGGAAGCTGTTGCCGATATGGATAAGGTAGCTGTTGCCGATATGGAGAAGCTTGCTGTTGCCCATATGGATAAGGTTGCTCTTGCCCATATGGATGATTTAGCTGATGCCCATATGAATAAGGTAGCTTATGCCAATATAGATAAAGTAGCTCATGCCAATATAGATAAGGTAGCTGATGCCAATATGGATGAGATAGCTGATGCCAATATGGATAAGGTTGCTGTTGCCCATATGGATAAGGTTGTTGTTGTCCATATGGATAAGGTTGCTGTTGCCAATATGGATAAGGTAGCAGTTGCCCATATGGATAAGTTTGCTGTTGCCCATATGGATAAGTGTGCTGTTGCCCATATGGATAAGGTAGCAGTTGCCCATTTGGATAAGGTTGCTGTTGCCCATATGGATAAGTGTGCTGTTGCCCATATGGATAAGGTTGCTGTTGCCCATATGGATAAAGTAGCTGTTGCCCATATGGATAAGGTAGTGGTATCACGGGAGGTCCAGGTGGTCCAAGTGGTCCTGGTGGACGCTCTGGTTCAGGTTGTCCTGGTGGATAAGTTGGTACTGGAGTTGAATGCACTTGTCTCTTTATCTTTTCAGAAAGACAGCTGGTTCCTGTGATAAAAAGTGGAAGTGGACAACTTTGTTACATGGTGACCTTTCATTTACTCTTTGTTACTTGGTAGTTGAGAGTTTGATGACTTACCAAACAGCAGAAGGGCAACAGTGAACACCTTGAGAGTGATCATTGTGGCTGTTGTCCTGAAAGACAGTGAAAAAGAACGGTAAATGTACATCGGGAGAAAGTCCATCAGGTAAACATGATGGGAGAGCTAGCTGCTTGGACAGTGTCAGTTTGCTGGTTCCCAGGTTTCACGCTTCGCCATGGGGTACCTGGACTGTCCTTAGGAAGAGGGTACTAACTCTTAGCCAAACTTCATGTCGTCACCAGTGTTTTAATTTTGGGGGGTTAACAAAAACCACCCCCCCCCAACCGCCCCAATGAATTTCAATGGCCATCAATTATGTGAGTAATTGATTTCGCTATTTGCAGGCCGGTCAGGTGATACCCCCTGCGGGTATATATTTAAACTTGTAATATCACCATTCACCACTAGACAGCAGACATGCCTTAGTTGTATTTGCACCAGGTCTTATACTGCCCTTGCCCTGCGATTGGCTGGCAACCAGTAACCCCGCCTACTGCCCGAAGACAGCTTGGATAGGCTCCAGCACGCCCACGACCCTTGTAAGGATAAGCGGATTGTATAATGGATGGATACACTGCCCTATATTACAGCATGAGTAGCCCAAATACTTTTTTACAGATTTGGAATGACATACAGGGCATGATATAGTACCTCAAAAATATTACAATGTTGACTGACTAAATACTTGTGAAAAATGCACAAAATGCCTTCTTACACTGAACGTTGGTCTGCTGTTCATCCGTTTTGTGTCGTACTTGAATGGGAATTCTTATGTACGAGAGCCCTTTGCAGCGGAATAAAAAAAAAAAAAACAATAACAGTTTGTGTGTTTTTTTTGATCGTTCAAACCCTTTGTTGTTGAAGGATGGATCTTTAATACCTGCCCTGAGAATTGTATTCTGAAAAAGGAAATATGTTAAGAGCACGCATTTTGCACATCTGCATGTTTTGTCCATATTTAAAACTGTGTTTTTGTCATATATATGCACGACATTTGTGGTCCAATGTGACCCCACCAATGGTTCTGATGAAAAATTGTGGACCCCCATCATTTAAGTTGCCAATGCCTGTATTAAATAGACTGTTGAACATCAGCATATACAATAATTTACAGCAATGTCTCTTTTGCAAGGTTGGTGCTCCACCTTAGCCATGGGGTGTTACAGCTCCAACAGATATCTGTGTTGCCACAGTTAAGTTCCTCCAGCATTTAATTTGATATATTCTAAAATACATTTGTAAATGATTTTCCCAGTCCCCACTATGCATCGGTCAAGCCCCCAACTCCCCCGGGAGAAAAATAAATCCTGGAGCTGTGCCTTCTTTTGTGTGAGGGTAATGTCTCCGTCAATTAATATGTGTATGGTTGCATGAGGCATGAAGGGAGCAATGATTCCCGCAGTTGCTCTTCCCTTCTTGCCCATGCATTAGATCAGGAAATAACAAAATTCTGCCATTTTAATGATGAAATAATCAACATTATTCGACTGAAAAATAAAATAAATGTAAAACACAGACTAGAGAACTAAAACGCAAACATAATTTAATAAAATAATACAATAATAAATAACAAAATAATTTAATGTAATCATAATTAGATGTTGCTGTTATTTTTTTTCTCTTTACATGCAGGGGATAGGAGGCCCTGCCTGACATAATTGTGCATCCCTGCTGGCCATTGGACAACCTTGCCAAAGTGAATGAACCAATATACACTTGTACTTTGACCTGAGTCCATTTTCCCTTGATTGAACAAAGTGCAACACCAAATATGTCCAACATTAATGTTGTCTTCCCTGAAAATACTTCAAGATGGAGAAAGTACTCACCAAATGCACTCAAGTTTCTTCTTGGAGCCCCTCTCGGGTCTTGCGTTAGTCTCGGTTCTGCTCCCGTGTCCAACCGAGGGCTTAAATTACTTGTCCGGCCGCCATTAAGGTGGGGCCCTTGTTAAGGTGGGGCATTAAATTTATTGAACTTTAGTTTTCACACAATTACAGTCGGTGGTTTCTTATAGGTGGTTATTGCCAAGCAACATTTCGTCTTCATGTTGCCATGCTGTAATTCATCAGGTAATGTGGTCACTTTGAGGTGAATAGAGCACACAAAAGGTCACCGCCGGGCCGTTAGAGTCTTATACAATTGTACTTGGAGTAGTAGCATGTTTTGAAACAGCTGGTTTCGTTTAGTTTTTTTTTCCGCCTGACAACAAGGAGTTGGGTGGTGTACGTGATGAAGACCATTGTGGCTTTGCAAAGAGAACAAACCTGCTTGTCTCCTCTAAGGCAATAAGTAAGTACCAAACACTATACCATGGTACATTAGGAGAAATAATCATGTGTTGAGAGCAAAATGAACCAAATTCACAAAGTCAAGTTATCAATTATTCACAATATGCAGCTGGAAAGAAAACACAGCTTTTCACTTCTTACACATTTGATTATGTTACAGCCTTATTCCAAAATGTTTTTTTTTATTTTCTTCAAACTTATACTCAGCCCATAATGTCAGTGTTTGCCATATTAAAATCCACAAGGAATTTATCACCAATAGGTGAAGCCACTCTACTACTACAGCACAAGTACGGAGAGACAATGAGAAATTTAAGGTTTCCCGTGGTATGATGGAACTGGTAAAATGGCAATTGTGCAAATGATGCTGAGAGTCCTAAGGCAATTTAAAGTGACCAGTAGTGCGGTAGGCAAGACCATGCAAATAACACAATGTGTATGAAGTCGGTATATTGAAAGTAAGCATATTTTTTTAATTTGCATCAAAGATTTTAAATTGTCATAATGCTGAATTTAAAAAAAACGTTTAAAATACATTTGGTATGATAGGCAAGGAAAGGGCAAGGCAACTTTATTTATACAGCACATAATTACAAGTACAACATTTAAAAATAAAATAACTTAAAATCAACCCAAACATATTTTTTTTCAACAATATGTTCTCTGCAGGCCCACAAGTTGAAACAAGCCATTCTGATTAAAGAGACACTTGGATGATCTTAACATTGGCACTTATATAATAGGTTTGCATGTAAAAATGACATCAGTAATAAAATGCCCACCTCTAAAGACTCTGTAGTGATTTAAGGGCTTTTTTTGTGATTAGGTTTGCAACACATTTTCCCGCCCCTTTTTGGGGCGTGGCTTATGTTATGTTTTCGGTCTCAACTGTCCACGTCACGGGAGGGGGCCAAGCGTGGTAATATTGCTCGCTTTGTCAGTTCTGTTGTCTAAAACGCCGACTGATCGCCACCAAAATGCAAATGCCCATTACTACACTTTTCCACTTCAACCTGTGAAAGTATAAAAGTGTTCTGCACAATGGTTTGGATTTATTGACATTAAACATGATCTCATCATGATCACTTCCACAAAATCAAAAATACCGTGGCGATCGCTTCTCCACTTACACAGGCTGAAGCGGACAAGAGTATGAATGCGCACACGAACCCCGACTGGTTTATATTTCGGACATTTAGCGATGCTAAACTCGTGTCAACTCCCAGGAGGGAGCAGCGAGCAACAGAGCAGGCAGATTGGAGCTTTATACCCCCACCTCCTTACATCCCCGGCTAAAGGTAGGATAACGGGACGGCTAATAGCAACAACTAGCTTCAGGCCGTTAAAACAAAAGGCGTTAGCACAACAACATTAGCTCCGTACTGTCCGCGCAGCGTGTGGAGGTGATCATGAGCCTGCATCTTCATGTCACGGGGTTGCCTCCCAAGTTGAGCTAACAAAAAGTTCCAGCGAGGCTGACTGCACAGCCGAGTGTGGCCGCATTGGAATGTACCATTTCGGCTGTTTCGTTCCACGGCGTGTTGTCAGTCGAAAAAGTGTGGCCATTCCTCATCCAAATAAAAGTGCACGTCCACTCATTCCCACTTCAGTCTCTGTAAATATCCTGACTGGTGTTAAATGCCTCGCTCGTCCTAACCGTGATCAGCAAAAAAGCTGTGGTTTTTTTTGTCTTTGTTTTTTTTCAAGCAAAGAAGCAGTGTGCGCTCGTCCCAGCATAAATCTATGTAGCCCATGCTCATTTCCACATTTCCTCATTCTCATAGAATGAGAGGTTAATCCTTTTGATATGTTGAAGTGGTCATTAGTAAGGATGTCCACATACATTTTGGTGCCAATTGATCACTGTTTTTGGACGTTTTAAGCAATGAAAGTACAATGATTTCCAATGGAGAGTTTGTAATCGGTCCCTCCAGTGACTCCGACCAAACACAGATATAACGGTAGGGGGCGCGGCCATTCTCCTCATTAACAAGAGGCGTTATTCATGGAGTCACTTATTTCCTAATTTCTCCCAAATGTATTGATAAAATAGAAAATGACGACTCTTTCCATTTTCCTGATCAAAAAATATATAAAATGAACTTGTTAGTGAAAACATGGCCTTGACGGCCCCACTGTCACTTTAATATTGTGTTTGTGGAATAAGAGTAAATCCACCCATTTTTAGCTATCTCCGGGGGCGGCCATTTTGTCACTTCTGTCGACTGAAAATGACATCACAGTTCCTCATCGCTAGGGTTGGTCATCGTTTGAAATTGGATGATTCCGATTCCGATTCCGGTTCTTTGATTAGATTCCGGTTCCTAACGATTCTCGATTCCGATTCTTAACAACAACAAAAATTAGTTATTTTTGGACAAATCACATGAACTTGTGAACTTTACCATGGATTACTCAGAGGGCTGTTTTTAACCAGTATATTTATTTTAATACAATATTTTGTATTATTTATCACAAGAGCTTTATTTTTGAGAAGTTTAAGACAATACAACAATACAGCTGTTCCTGAAAGCATGCTACTGAACACCAATTGATTGAACTTTGTCTTTCTTTAGAAAGAAAATATATATGACAAACACAAAACTGCATTTTAAGGGCAAGCAAGGAAAGTATATCTAATCCAAGCAGTCTATGTAACCATATGCAGTATGTGGATATGTACAGTAATTGCAGCTGTGTTTGCTATAAGCTAAATATCAGGTGGATATGTGCATTTGTGTGTTGAACTTGTCGGCATTAGACGTACTTAGCCGATTCTGACTTTGGGTCATGAGCCGCTTCGCATCAGTTCTATTGGTAGACGTCGGCCGAATGAGTCAGCTGGGCTGGCCCAGGCAATATCACCCACCACGTGAAGGGTGACTGCTGCCACTGCGGTATCCCAGCGGTGGCCGCAAGCTGTGGAGTTCAAGTCGCCGCGGCCCATGCTTGCTGGCCGGCACGAAGCTATAGGAGTGGCTGACCGAGAGGAGCACGGCAGCTCGAGTGGGGGCGAGCTACCATGCTATTTTTTTTCATGTCATTCTTCTTCTTCGCAGCTGACTAGGAATCGAAACTTAGCACTAAAATCTGAACAGTTACAGGGGAACTGGAATTATGGTCTCAGTTCCACTCAATTCCCAGTTCTCTGTGCCCAACCCTACTCATAGCTCAGGTAACGACCAATCACGGCTTACCTGTTTTCTGAAGCTGAGCCGTAATTGGTCATTGCCTGAGCCCTAAGCATTTATAATGCCATTTTAAGTCTACAGAAGTGACAAAATTGCCGCACCCTGATATGGTCAAACAGGGATGGATTTTGCTGCTTAACTCATATTACACAAATGCAATATTAATCAGAATGCCGTGTTTCAACTAGTGGGCCTGCTGGGAACATACAGTATTCTTGAAATAAAATATGCTCTGGTTGACTTTTTGGTTGGCATCTTTTTGCTGATAACTGCGTTGTTTCATCTCTCTGTACTTCTCCTGGATACTTTTTACATCTGTGTGGCTGTATTACTTTTTTGTTTTTAATACAGCTGATGGGGACTTTTTTTTCAATATTTTTCATTCTCTCCTTATGGTAACGTCAGCACGGCCTGCTAATTAGCACAAGACTGCTAGTAGCAACAAGGATAGAAGCAAGATGCCTCCAGTCTCCACAGAAGACTACCACAAACACCTTCAGAAGATGGCAGTGCTGGAGTCAAAAATGCATCGCTGCGAAGTGTTTGTGGAGGTGAATGGAAAATCAGGCAATGAGATTACGCTACCAGTGTTTCCAAACAGTTGACACGAGCATGCTAACAGACAGCTAGCTCCATCCACCGGCCCGCCCTGGAATTTGCCGGGAGCAAATCATACAATACAATACAATTTTATTTATATAGCGCATTTCACAACAGCTGGAGCTGTAACAGAGCACTTTACAAACAATAAACAATAAGTAATAATAAAATAATAAACAATAAAAGGCCATAGTACACAAGTGGTGATCAATACATTAACATAAAACACTTTATACAATTGACACCGAAAAGAGTTGAAAATTTCAGGTCTGATCAAAAGCCAGAGAAAAGAAATGTGTCTTCAACCGTGTTTCAAAAGTGGACAGAGAGGGGGCTTGTCTAATATTCAATGGGAGGTCATTCCAAAGGGAAGGACCAGCAGTCGAAAAGGCTTTATCCCCTTTGAGGCTCCCCTTGGTCCTCGGCACCTCGAGCAGTGCCTGGTCCGCAGACCTGATGCTGCGGGAAGGTGCGTAGGAGTGGAGGAGCTCAGGGAGGTACGCCGGGGCCAGGCCATTTAATGATTTATAGACGAATAGGAGAATCATAAATCGAACCCTGAAATGCATTGGGCGCAGGTGAAGGGAGGCCAGAATTGGTGTTATGTGCTCCATCTTCCAAGCTACAATTAGTAGGCGGGCAGCAGCATTTTGGACCAACTGGAGACATTTGAGGGGGGACTGGCTGAAAATAATGGCTCCAAAATAAAGTGCATTACAGTAATCTAGCCGAGATGTAACAAAGGCATGGATGACTGTTTCTAAGTGCTGATGGGAAAGAAGGGGCTTGACCTCAGCCAGCTGTCTAAGGTGAAAGAAGCTCTACTTTACAACAGCGCTGATTTGCTGGTCCAATTTAAGATCACTGTCCATTTTAAAACCCAAGTTTGAGACTGTTGGCTTTAGATATGAAGCCAGGGGGCCCAGGTCAACAAAGTAGGATGTAGACGAGCCACTGGGACCAAACACCATAACTTCTGTTTTCTATTCATTGAAATTTAGGAAATTCAGTGCCATCAAGTCTTTGAAGTCCTCTTGGCAGGACAAAAGAGGTCTTATGGAGAGTGCGTCTTTTTTGCTCAGCGGGATATAGATTTGACAGTCGTCCGCATCGCAATGGAAGGAAATACCGTGTTTTCTAAGGATGGAACCCAGGGGCAGCAAATGCAATGAGAACATCAAGGGCCCCACAATAGAACCCTGTGGAACACCATACGATAGAGGGGCAGAACGGGACTCAGAGGACCCAGGGCTAACAGAAAAAGTCCTGCCAGCTAAATAGGATCCAAACCACTCTAGAGCTCATCCACTAATGCCCACTTGGTGTTGCAAACGATTCAAAAGAATACTGTGGTCTACTGTATCGAAAGCTGCTGTCAAATCCAACAAAACGAGACATATGTCATGTCACCAGTGTCATTTGCCAGGAGGATGTCATTAAAAACATGTAGCACGGCTGACTCTGTGCTATGCATCTTCTTGAAGCCTGACTGGAAAACTTCCATTACATTGTGTTCATCCAAGAAAGATCTTAACTGTGAGTGCACCAATTTTTCCAGAATTTTAGACAGAAAAGGCAGCTTGGAAATTGATCTAAAATTGGATAGCACATCTTGATCAAGGCCATTTTTTACAGCATGCTTAAAATGTTGGGGGACCACACCAGAAGACAGACTGCTGGTGATAATAGCCAAAACCGATTTACAAATTGTCGGGACAATCTCCTTAAAGAAGTGTGGAGGAATGGGGTCATGAGGGGAGTCCGATGGTTAAATATGGCAAACCACATCCTCCAAAAATGTAAAATAGAAATCGGCTTAAAGGAATCGAACACTGCTGAACAAGGAACTTGGACAGAGGGGTCAAACGTGGCATTCGAGACAAGCTGTAGCAACCTTGTCAATGAAAAACTGCAAGAATCTATTGCACATTTCAGGGGACGAATCCATGCACGTCGGTTGACGGGGCTTCAGTACAGAGTCAATTGTTTTAAATAGAACATGTGGATTTTGGTGATTTGCCTGAATCAGACATGACAAGTGGTCTCTCTTGAAATCCTCACCTTTCTCTGGTAACGACGCCAGCAGTCCTTTAAGATTTGATAAGAGACCTGCAGCCTGTCTTTTTTACACCTGCATTCAACCCTGCGGCATTCCTGTTTAGCTGCGTGAGTGCTTTTACTAAACCGTGGCTCCAGTCAAATTTTTTGACGCATATTTTTTAACGGAGCCACGGAGTCCAAATTATTAAGGCAAGATGAATGGAACCAAGTTCCTCTGTGTTTGAAGAGAGAACAAAAAGCTGATCAAAGGCATCAGAGAACTGACTAGCAGTGAGGTGGTTAAAAACCTGGCCCCTGCGCTTGCTAGCATTAACTCTGACAGCACTGGAAAACATTACATCAAAGAGCAGTCATATGATCAGAAAGCACATTGTCCAAAACTTTCAAATTTGAGACCGATAGACCAAAAGAAAGGACAAGGTCTTAAGTATGTCCTTGCTTGTGAGTGGAGCCAGAAATAGTCAATGAGTCTTAAGAAGTCCTTTGCCAGTGATTTTTCTGGACAGCACGCGTGAATATTAAAGTCCCCCATGAACAGGATGCGATCATACCGCAGCATGATTTCGGCAAGAAGATTTGAAAAGTCATTCAGAAACTCCTTGTTGCATTTGGCAGGATGGTATATGACAGCGCAGAGCACGGGGACGGCACTGGCAACTTCAAAGAAAGTGCCCTTAAAGCTGCTGAATGATGTGGCAAATATATACATTTAAATTTGTTTTTGAAAACAGTTACCGTTCCTCCACCATGGCCTGAAGTTCTCGGCGAATCAAAGTATGAACAGGCAGGCGGTAATAGTTCAAGCATCGCACTGCACTCACCGGCGCCAGTCCAAGTCTCCATCAGGCAGAGGAAATCCAATTTATTAGAAAGAAATAGCTCCCTCAGGATAAACGATTTGTTCATCAACAACGCTATCCTTGTGGGAACATTAGCAGCAGCAGGTGCGCGTCACCGCCGATTGGCGGCCCCTGGGAAGCTCCTTGAGAAGCTGGCGATTCACACTGCGGCGGTAAGCGGCGGCACAGCCGGAGCTTCTCGACGCAGCCGACGACGGGTATCATGCGGCCAGCAGCTGGGTCCCAAGCGAGCCACAGTGGACTACATCCGTGTGTCCGGGAGCGAGCAGGAGACGAAGCGTGCACCTGCTCCCTTTTCAGCCTGGGTAGCTTGCCACCACGTTTGCCTCGGCGCCGGCGATCGTAGCTCCGGGAAATGGAAGAGGTCCGCCGCAATGTCAGCGGGCACCTGAACTTCCAACGCCGCACTGCAAGTCCAATAAAGTTCCAAAAGTGAGGAGTATTCGCCCAACACCCAGCCCTGACCGCAAACAAATTGTTGTCATGCAAGATGTCGCATCAACACCAAGAAATCAGTCTTGGACTTTGGCACCGGCAAGAAAAAGAAAAGCATTTTAGGACAACTTAAACAAAACACGGGCATTGAGAAACAGGTTTTCCCTACCGTCATCTGACCAACAAGCTTCGATGGATCACAGCACCAATGAAAAGTATGAAAGTGGACCCTCTCACCATGTGAGATCAGCTAATAGACCACAAACAGTGATAATAGGTGACAAAGCCTTATTTAGCGTAAACCGACTATGCAGCAGAAGGCACACAAAAGGTCTGTGTTTTACTAATGACATGGTTTCTGAGATTTCTGAAAAGGTCGAGAAGATTACTGATGAGCATTCAAATGTCAGATCAGTCATAATTCATATTTTTGGGGGGTGTTTACAATTGTATGAAGGTTCTGTTGTTAAAAACATCCATCCATCCATTATCGAAACCACTAATCCTCACAAGGGTCGCGGGGCATGCTGGAGCCTATCCCAGCTGTCTTCGGGCAGTAGGCGGGGGACACCCTGAGTTGGCTGTCAGCCAATCGCAGGGCACACAGAGACAAACATCCACACTCACAATCACACCTAGGGGCAATTTAGAGAGTCCAGTCAACTTACCAAGCATGTTTTTGGAATGTCGGAGGAAACCAGAGTACCCGGAGAAAACCCACGCAGGCACAGGGAGAACATGCAAACTCCACACAGGGAGGCCGGAGCCAGGATCGAACCCAGGACCTCTGAACTATGAGGCGGACGTGCTAACCAGTCGCCCACCGTGCCGCCTTGTTAAAAACACTTTGATAAAATTTAAGCTCTAAAAAAAAAAAGAAGTAATGTTAAAGTTGTTGTTTGATCCTCTACATTTAATATTTTAAATCCCTCTAGTTCCAGGGGTGTAACCAGAACGTGGCTAATGGGTGGGCCTTGAAAAATCAGGATAGGCCTGAATATTTCTCTCACTGAGCACAATCCTCCTGTCTCGACACAATGCACATTCAAATAAAACAACAAACTAAATAATATGAAGTTTGGATATTCCTGAGACAACCACAATTATGCCATTTTTAATATTCAATAAAATAAAAAAACACAACGAAATACTAATTCCAAAATACTTCAATAATAATTTACTAACAATTTAAAAGTATCTTTTTTTTTCATGAATCCCACTGGGTGGGCAGTCTGTCAATCCCACCCATGGCTGTTCCCTGGTTCCTTTGTGTATTATCCTATTGTGTCGGTCGGTCTATTGATTGCCATTTTTTGTTGTGGACAATCTTGAGTGTTTTTAGCATGCTTACTAAGATAACTGGAGCAGCTGATCCTAATTGAGTGATTGGAGACACCTGAACGGACTGGGTGTCAGCCAATCAGATGCTGCATGCTGACCAGATTGGCCAATTGCGATTAAGGAGACACCTTTAAAAGGGCAACAAACAGGAGGGCTAGGACTTCTTTTTTGGGCGACTTGGACAATGTTGTACCAACGGCTGTGAAAGCATTGTGTGTTGGAGGCTGGGGAACACAGGTGGCAGGAGCTGGAGCTTCTGCCACAAACTGCAAGTTGGTGCCGTGTGACACCAGGCACAGAGCGTGGTCGTTGCAAAAGGGATTGCTCGCCGGTTCCCTTTTCGTCTCCCAACAGGCAAAGCTGGGGCGCTGGTGGCATGACGCTCATGCAGGACAGTCGCAAAGGACCTGGAGAGACAGCTATGCAGTGCTCAACTTGAGGCCAACTCGCGTTCTGATGACATCAATCACCCCCAACCTTTCTTTTAGAAACAAGAGCATGCTAGTGTTTTAGCGTATTTTATGGTTTTATTCTATTTAGGACAATTTAAGTGTGGCTGGTCAAATCTCTATGGCCAGCCAATAAAGATTGTGTTGTATATTACTACGAGCGTCATCAAATACGGCTCTCCCTGGTGATCCGAACTAGACTTCAATTGAAACAGTAAAGATTAATAAACTCGGGCCTGTGTGAAAGCCACGTGTCTAAGCTCTCAAATTCATTTGGAATTATGTTTCTGTTTGCTACAGGAGTTGAGATATTAATTATTTTGTAGGTGTTGAATTTCTGGGAAAACATTTGGCGTTTCCAAGTGTAATTCCAATGACGACCTTAGGTTTTTGGGGAGCTGTTGAGCCAGGCGCTTTAGGCCTTAATGGGTTAAAAGGACGAGGATGGACAGGGTTTGAGGACAATAATTTTTATGAATAAGAATGGAGGAATGAGGACGGAAGGGTACCCAGCTCGCGGGCGGTGGACGGACTGCCAAAAAAGGGTCAAGTGCCCAGCTCTGGTTATGTGATTCCTGGTTGACTAAATGTGAGTGTTAATAAGAGTCGATCATGTCCCATGTGATTATTATATATGGTGTCAGAAGTGGCCAACTACAAGTCTTGACGGTATTTTCGGGACAGCAAAGAGTAGTTAACTGGCGGAGGAGTTTTTCGTGCAGGTGCACCGCAAATGAGCGCCATAAGAGGCAAGGGCAGAAAGCTTCTGCGTTAGCTGCTAGCCTGCTACTTTTATGAGCGTTGCTAGGATACGGCCCCACTTGGCACATTTCAGCAGAGGGAAATGTACCAGGAGACGGCCCTTCAAGCTGACATCTTGAACATAGAAGAAACCAGGGATTCAACAACTGAAATGGCGACCACTGTTCACTTAACTCCCTCGTATTGCAACAGCATTGGACAGTAAAACGGATGAATACCAGGTAAACTCACTCCTGTATGCGATGGTAGACGCTGATGACATTTTAGTGGTTTTGCCATTAACTCCTGAAAATAAAAAACAATACGAAACAGTTAAACCAGCGTTTGAACACCATTATATGGGAAAACATCATTTTTGAACGAGCACAGTTCAACTCCAGATGTCAACAAGATGGCAAGCCTGCTGAATTATTTATCACAGCTGTACACAAACTTGCAGAAAACTGTGGATTTGGAGTTATTAAAATAGAACTATAAGGGACAGGATTTTAGTTGAAATTAAGGACAAAAGAACAGCAACAAATGGACTCTGAGTTAACACTGGCTAAAGCTATAAATAAAGTCAGACAGAGTGAAACGGTGAAAATGCAGCAAACAATTTTACACAGCAGCTCTACAGAAGACAATAGACTGAATATGGACATGATAAACCTAAACATAAACCCAAAATTAATAACTCAAACATGGCAATTATTTATCAATTATCAAAGAAGAAACAAAAGTCTGAGAAGCAGTTGGGAAAGGAGTGTGACCTCTGTGATTGCAAGAACCAGCACTCATGGAAAGATTGTCCAGCCCAAGAGGTAAAGTGCAGAAAATCTTCTCGGATGCAAAAGTATGACCCCTCTAAATGTGTAAAAATTGGTATAAGAGAAGTCACGGAAAGCCAAAATGATACAGATAGTGAGAAATGTGTGCTCTTGGGAGAACTTGATACAATGAAATCGGAGCCCTGTGTTGAAAAGGTTAAGTTGAATGGTGACATTTTTCAGTTTAAACTTGACACAGCACACCTAAATGTGTCTGGGTTATGGGGAAGTTGAAGAAGCCTTATCGCATTGAACTGGCACAGGTGGCTATACCTGTAGCACTTTCCACTCCATGGCGTGTTCCTTTCCCCCTTTAGGGAAGCAGTCAGGAAGTGTGAATGAGGATGGAAAATAATGGGCTGTATTTCAAAAGTAACTGAGTCAAGGAAATGGTGTTTATGCATTGTTGTTGTTCCCAGACCAGCAAATAAGACACCCAGAATATGCGTGGACCTCACACTCCTGAACACAGCAGTGAAAGGAGAATGACCTTCCTTCAGTGGATCACTCTCTCTCTATAATGAAAGGTGCCAAAGTGTTCACTAAGTTGGACGCTCGCTCTGGATTTTGGCAAATCCTGCTCGCTTTAGAGTCGCGGTCCCTCACAACCTTCATCATACCTGTTGGGACATACCAGTTCAACCGCCTTGCCTTTGACATAGCATTGGCACCCCATCATTTCCAAAGGAGCATGTTGCAAATGCTGGAAGATTTTGATGGAGTACTCTGTCATTCTGATGATATGCTTGTGAATGGCATAGATAGACAGGAGCCTGACCAGAGACTGCATGGTGTACTCCAGTTCCAGAAGGATGGTCTCACTCTTAATGAGAAGTGTGAGTTTGCTAAGAATGAGATCATGTTTGTGGGACACAAATTTTCAGATAAAGGTATCGTGACTGACCCAAATAACACCGGCCCGTTAGTCTGTCCCTTCTTTAAAATGTGTTGTCCCCTGTCCTCCGTCCCAAATATGGGTGTCCATCCGGTACAGAGGGACGGACCATTCAGCCCACAAGACGGAATGCCCAGGACTGGACTAGAGTAAAACTTAAAACATGCTGCCAAAATCACCACTGATTGGTGCTGCTGTTTAATCCATCTTTTTCATTTTCGGCAGTTGGCTAAGATCAAGCTCTCCTTTCTTAACAGCACTTAGAAACAGTAATCCCTTCCTTGGTTACCTCTCAACTAGTTTACTATAATGCCCTTTATTCTGGATTCAAGCATCTCCAGTTGGTCCAAAATGCTGCGGCTCGCCTCCTATCTGTTGCTTGCAGGATGGAGAGCATAATTTTGGTCTATTGCCACTGACTCCCTGTACACTTTAAAGTTCGTTTTAAGATAAGTTTTTTGTTTTCAAATCTTTAACTCATTCACTGCAATTGACATATTTATTTGTCTTTTCACAGTCCAGCCATTCAATCCCAGGAATTAATTTATATTTTTTTTCAAATGTTTTCAAACATTAGGGTAAAAGAGGGTCTAAAAATGTTTGGCAGTGAATGAGTTCAGTGGTCTCGCCCCACCTTAACTCTCTGAGCTCCTCCACTCATACACACCTGTTCGGTGCTTCAGGTTCAGCAGACCAGACGCTACTGGAGGTAGGACAGAGCGGAGACTGAGAGGAGATCAGTCCCTCACTTTCGAATGACCGTTCGTTAAATGTTTGGCAAGCCCCCTCTGTCCATTTTCAAAACTCATCCAAAAACACATTTTTATTCTATGGCTTTTAAACTCAGCATGAGACTCATTGATTTAGTGTTTGGTGGTGTCTGCTGCATTTGTATTACTAATTTGTTTTGTGTCTTCTTGTATGACAATTCTTATTTTACTGCAGTTACTGCACTTTGGATGCAACAATGCTTATTTTACATTGCTCTATAAATTAATTTGGATAATAAAAAAATAAATAAATAAATGGAAGATGTTCATATGGATGAAAAATCATCTTTATTATTAGAATTGAATGCAGGTGGCAAGGATGGGAATCTTGCATTTATACATCAACATCCACACAATGACGATTATGTTTGGGATTGAATGCTTGATGACTTCTTTTGGAATAAAAACAACTCACTTTCTATGGTCTGAGGTGACATGTCCAGACAGCCCAGGTGGTGGATTGGATGTTGGTTCAACTGGTGGTCCAGGTGAGTTGTTTTTATACGGAGTAACTGGTGTTGGCGAGGTAGATTCTGGTGGGGGACTAGGTGGTGGTCCAGGTCTGAAAGGTCATGTTTCAGGTTGATTGTTTTCATCCGGATTAACAGATAGTCTGGGTGTTCCAGGTTGGCTGCCTGTTCAGATGGGTTGTTTTCATCTGGAGTAATTAGTGTTGGCAGGGGTTTTCCTGGTGGCGGTTCACGAATTGTGGGGCAGGTTGCCAATTTAGTCTCCAGGTGGGTGGTTTTGTCCAGGATAACAGGTGGCTTCAATGGTGTCCCAGGTGTTAATATGATGGATTAGGATCAACAACTGTTTCATGAGCTGTTGGTGGCAGTGCACCATGACTCGGATAAGGTTGCTGTTGCCCATATGGATAAGGTTGCTGTTGCGGATAAGGTTGCTGTTGCCCATATGGATAAGGTCGCTGTTGCCCATATGGATAAGGTAGATGTTGCCCATATGGATAAGGTTGCTGTTGCCCATATGGATAAGGTCGCTGTTGCCCATATGGATAAGGTAGATGTTGCCCATATGGATAAGGTTGCTGTTGCCCATATGGATAAGGTAGCTGTTGCCCATATGGATAAGGTAGCTGTTGCCCATATGGATAAGGTAGCTGTTGCCCATACGGATAAGATAGCTGTTGCCCATATGGATAAGGTTGCTCTTGCCCATATGGATAAAGTAGATGTTGCCCATATGGATAATTTAGTTGATGCCCATATGGATAAGGTAGCTCATGCCAATATAGATGAAGTAGCTTATGCCAATATGGATAAGGTTGCTGATGCAAATATGGATAAGGTAGCTGTTGCCGATATGGATAAGGTTGCTGTTGCCCATATGGATAAGTTTGCTGTTGCTCATATGGATAAGGTTGCTGCTGCCCAATTGGATAAGGTTGCTCTTGCCCATATGGATAAGGTAGATGTTGCCCATATGGATAATTTAGCTGATGCCCATATGGATAAGGTATCTTATGCCAATATAGATAAAGTAGGTGATGCCAATATGGATAAGGTAGCTGATGCCAATATGGGTAAGGTAGCTGTTGCCGATATGGATAAGGTTGCTGTTGGCCATATGGATAAGGTTGCTGTTGGCCATATGGATAAGGTTGCTGTTGCCCATATGGATAAGGTAGATGTTGCCCATATGGATAAGGTCGCTGTTGCCCATATGGATAAGGGAGCTGTTGCCCATATGGATAAGGTTGCTGTTGCCCATATGGATAAGGTTGCTGTTGCCCGTATGGAAAAGGTAGCTGTTGCCCATATGGATAAGGTAGCTGTTGCCCATATGGGTAATGTAGTGGTATCCCGGGAGGTCCAGGTGGTCCAAGTCGTCCTGGTGGATCCTGTGGTTCAGGTTGTCCTGGTGGATAAGTTGGTTCTGGAGTTGAAAGCACTTGTCTCTTTATCTTTTCAGAAAGACAGCTGGTTCCTGTGATAAAAAGTGGAAGTGGACAACTTTGTTACATGGTGACCTTTCATTTACTCTTTGTTACTTGGTAGTTGAGAGTTTGATGATTTACCAAACAGCACAAGGGCAACAGTGAACACCTTGAGAGTGATCATCGTGGCTGTTGTCCTGAAAGACAGTGAAAAAGAACGGTAAATGTACATCGGGAGAAAGTCCATCAGGTAAACATGATGGGAGAGCCAGCTGCTTGGACAGTGTCAGTTTGCTGGTTCCCAGGTTTCAGGGGTACCTGGACTGTCCTTGGGAAGAGTGTGCTAACTCTTAGCCAAACTTCATGTCGTCGCCATCGGACAGAACCCCCGTATCGACTAAAACCAGTACTTTTTAGGAAAACAATTTTTTTGTTCAGTCGCTAGTAACTCATTCATTATGCTGTCATTGTAGAACACGGTGCCAGCAGCAACCATGTACTTCAAATTCCACGGCCACACACCGAACCACCGGCGTGCAAAAGCTTTTCACTTCACAAAAGGATTTGACAATAAATGCTTTGTATGATAATAAATGCTTTGTAGAACACAGTGGATGCCCCACATATTCACGGTTCGTCACCCAGGGATTCACTGATTGGCAGATTCATTTTTCAATTTCTTAAAAAATATTTTGGCGGTGGGGCCAACCCACATTTTTTTGTGAAAAATGCTTATTGGCAATATATCGACATGTATTGCAATGTGTTTTAATTGTCAGAAAACAAAAATATTTTTGTTATTAATATCCCTATTGCTGAAGAAAACAAAAGCGTTATCTAAGTTGTGTTTTGTTTTGTTTTGAACCACAAGCATTAGTCTAAGCAGCGTGAAGACTTTCAGCCTCCTCTTGTGTCTGTCATGTACCGGTACACAGAAGTATAGAGAGACATTGTTTTTTTTTTCCCTCACTCTACTGTGCTAATTCAGGCTATTCAAGTGTTAATTGCATAATTTCTCTTTTGTGCATTTGCAGGAAAATGAGGCGGAAAAGTGGGGCATGTAACCAACTAAAGATGGCGATGTTTGTCCCTGGGAGAGAGGATTCTTTGCACTCATCCAAAGACACTAAGATAGTTATTGATGGAACACTTGGGTCCAGAACAAGTTTCCCTTTTGGTTTGAAAAACAATGTTAGCCATTTGGGCTGAAAAAAAAATCATTGAACAATAAAAGGTTTATTGTTGGAGCATGAAGTCAGCCCCAAGTATGATTGGGTTCAAGTCCAGGTTAAAAACTATGCTTATTTTCCCATGCCTTTGATTGAGCTCTTATTAAGTACTTTTTATAGTTAAATCCAATTTTAAAAATCTTTTTGATCAACTGATTTTAGTCAGCTGTCTTTCATTTCTGCATTTTGTCTTAAATATCTTAAGTTCTTTTATTTTTAAATGTTTTTAAATTCTTCTTTCTTCTGTCATCTAGTAGAAGAACATTTTATTGTTTTGCTTGTTACAATACTTGGTTGGAATAAATAACTTAACAAAACTTATTTTTAGTAGAAAATATAGAATTTTTTGTCAAAATAATTAAATTGAATAATTTCCCGCAGCACACTTGATGATCACTCACGGCACAGTAATGTGTCACGGCACACTGGTTGGGAAGCATTGATGTAATTATCCATCCATCCATTATCTGTACCGCTTATCCTCACAAGGGTCGCGGGGCATGCTGGAGCCTATCCCAGCTGTCTTTGAGCAGTAGGCGGGGGACACCCTGAATTGGTTGCCAGCCAATCGCAGGGCACACAGAGACAAACATCCGCATTCACAATCACACCTAGGGGCAATTTAGAGTGTCCAATCAACTTACCATGCATGTTTTTGGAATGTGGGAAGAAACCGGAGTACCCGGAGAAAACCCACGCAGGCACGGGGAGAACATGCAAACTCCACACAGGGAGGCCGGAGCCGGGATCGAACCCACGACCTCTGAACTGTGAGGCGGGCGTGCTAACCAGTCGACCACCGTGCCGCCTTGATGTAATTAATACAACTTAATTATTTTAATTAGGACAACCAAAAACAATGGGTTTGCTTTGTCCACTTGAATTTTCAGGTTACACCACTTTTAATTGATTGAAGTCTAAATATTCACTGTGACGAAGTACTTCAATATTTTTAAGTTGATCTCGTGTTTACCTTCAGTGTACACACTGCAAACTCCACATACTGCACTGCATGCGTACGATCTTGAATCAGAAACACTAAATAATATCACACACAATCATCAATGATATTAGACCAGGGCAAATGGCGGGTGGCCCCTTGATTCATTTTCAGATATAATACAACTTTTTTTTAAAATTATTAATTTATTATTTTTATTATCTTAAATTTTTATGGGGTGGGGAGATGGGGAGTGGAATATAAATGTGTTTAGTCTACCACAGTGGACCAACAAGCACTCTTATTATTGTCAAACACACTTATTAATTTTTTTTTTTTTTTAAATAATTGAAAAAATAATTCTTTTTTGGGGGGGGGGACCCCGTTTTGGGAGGAAAATGTGTATTGGGTCCTCCACATCAGCATTCTGTTTTAACTTTGGGGGGTTAACAACAACCACCCCGCCTCCCCCAACCACCCCAATAAATTTCAATGGCCATCAATTATGTGAGTAATTGATTTTGCTATTTGCGGGCCGGCCAGGTGATACCCCCCGCGGGTATATGTTTAAACTTGTAATATCACCATTCACCACTAGATAGCAGACATGCCTCAGTTGTATTTGCACCAGGTCTTATACTGCCCTTGCCCTGCGATTGGCTGGCAACCAGCTCAGGGTGTACCCCGCCTACTGACAGAAGACAGGTGGGATAGGCACGTCGCACGTCCGCAACCCTTGTGAGGATAAACGGATTGTATAATGGATGGATATACTGCCCTATACTACAGCGTGAGTAGCCCTAATAATTTTTGGCAGATTTGGAATGACATACAGGGCATGATATAGTACCTAAAAAGTATTACAATGTTGACTGAATAAATATTTGTGAAAAATGCACAAAATGCCTTCTTACATTGAAATTGGTCTGCTGTTCATCCGTTTTGTGCCATACTTGAATGGGAATTTTTATGTACGAGAGCCCTTTGCAGCGGGATAAAAAAGAAAAACAATACCAGTTTGTGGTTAATTTTTGATCGTTCAAACCCTTTGTTGTTGAAGAATGGATCTTTAATACCCGCACTGAGAATTGTATTCTGAAAAACGAAATATGTTAAGAGCACGTATTTTGCACATCTGCATGTTTTGCCTATATTCAAAATGGTGTTCTTGTCATACATATGGCTCGAAATGTGTGGTCCTATGTGACCCCACCAATGGTTCTGATGAAAAATTGTGGACCCCACCTTTTAAGTTGCCAATGCCTGTATTAGATAGACTGTTGAACATCAGCATATACAGTAATTTACAGCAATGTCTCTTTTGCAAGGACGGTGCTCCACCTGAGCTATGGGGAGCTATAGCTCCAACAGAAATCTGTGTAGCCACAGTTAAGTTCCTCCAGCATTTTATTTGATATATTCTGTAATACATTTATGAATGATTTTCTCAGCCCCCACTATGCATCGGTCAAGGCCCCATTTCCCCCGGCTGAAAAATAAATCCTGTAGCTGTGCCTTTTCAATTAATCGTCAATTAGTATGTGCGTGGTTGCTAGAGGCATGAACAGAGCAATGACTCTCGCAGTGGCTCTTCCCTTCCTGCCCATGTATTAGAACAGGAAATACCAAAATCCAGCTATTTTAATGATGAGATAATCAACATTATTCTACTGAAAAATAAAATAAATGTCAAAAACGGACTAGAGAACTAAAACGAAAAAATTATTTAATAAAATAAAATAATAATAAATAATAAAATAATTTAATGTAATCATAATTAGATGTTGCTGTTATTTTTTTTCTCTTTACATGCAGGGGATAGGAGGCCCTGCCTGACCAAATTGTGCGTCCCTGTTGGTCATTGGACACGCTTGCCAAAATGCATGAACCAATATCCACTTTGACCTGAGTCCATTTTCCCTTGATTGAACAAAGTGCAGCACCAAATATGTCCAACATTAATGTTGCCTTCCCTGAAAAGACTGGAGAAAGTACTCACCAAATGCACTCAAGTTTGTTCTTGGAGCCCCTTTTGGGTCTTGCGTTAGTGTCGGTTCTACTCCCGTGTCTCTTCTGTCGCCTTACTGTCGTTAACCGAGGCCTTAAATTACTTTTATGTCCGTCATTAAGGTGGGGGCCTTGTTAAGGTGGGGCATTAAATTGATTGAACTTTAGATTTCACACAATTATAATCGGTGGTTTCTCATAGGTGGTTATTGCGAAGCAACATTCCGTCTTCATGATGCCATGCTGTAATTCATCAGGTAATGTGGTCATTTTGAGGTGAAAAGAGCACACAAAAGGTTACCACCGGGCCGTTAGAGTCTTATACAATTGTACTTGGAGTAGGAGCATGTTTTGAAACAGCTGGCTCCATGTTTCGTTTTGTTTTTTATCCACATGACAACAAGGAGTTGGGTGGTGTACGTGATGAAGACCATTGTGGCTTTGCAAAGAGAACAAACCTGCTTGTCTCCTCTAAGGCAATAAGTAAGTACCAAACACTATACCATGGTACATTAGTAGAAATAATCATATGTTGAGAGCAAAATGAACCAAATACCACAAAGTCAAGTTATCAATTATTCACAATATGCAGCTGGAAAGAAAACACAGCTTTTCACTTCTTACACATTTGATTATGTTACAGCCTTATTCCAAAATGTTTTTTTATTTTCTTCAAACTTATACTCAGCCCATAATGTCAGTGTTTGCCATATTAAAATCCACAAGGAATTTATCACCAATAGGTGAAGCCACTCTACTACTACAGCACAAGTACGGAGAGACAATGAGAAATTTAAGGTTTCCCGTGGTATGATAGAACTGGTAAAATGGCAATTGTGCAAATGATGCTGAGAGTCCTAAGGCAATTTAAAGTGACCAGTAGTGCGGTAGGCAAGACCATGCAAATAACACGATGTGTATGAAGTCGGTATATTGAAAGTAAGCATATTTTTTTAATTTGCATCAAAGATTGTCATAATGCTGAATTTTAAAAAACGTTTAAAATACATTTGGTATGATAGGCAAGGAAAGGGCAAGGCAACTTTATTTATACAGCACATAATTACAAGTACAACATTTAAAAATAAAATAACTTAAAGTCAACCCAAACATATTTTTTTTCAACAATATGTTCTCTGCAGGCCCACAAGTTGAAACAAGCTATTCTGATTAAAGAGACACTTGGATGATCTTAACATTGGCACTTATATAATAGGTTTGCATGTAAAAATGACATCAGTAATAAAATGCCCACCTCTAAAGACTCTGTAGTGATTTAAGGGCTTTTTTGGTGATTAGGTTTGCAACACATTTTCCCGCCCCTTTTTGGGGCGTGGCTTATGTTATGTTTTCGGTCTCAACTGTCCACGTCACGGGAGGGGGCCAAGCGTGGTAATATTGCTCGCTTTGTCAGTTCTGTTGTCTAAAACACCGACTGATCGCCACCAAAATGCAAATGCACATTGCTACACTTTTCCACTTCAACCTGTGAAAGTATAAAAGTGTTCTGCACAATGGTTTGGATTTATTGACATTAAACGTGATCTCATCATGATCACTTCCACAAAATCAAAAATACCGTGGCGATCGCTTCTCCACTTACACAGGCCGAAGCGGACAAGAGTATGAATGCGCACACGAACCCCGACTGGTTTATATTTCGGACATTTAGCGATGCTAAACTCGTGTCAACTCCCAGGAGGGAGACGGCGGTTTGCAGCGAGCAACAGGGCAGGCAGATTGGAGCTTTATACCCCCACCCCCTTACATCCCCGGCTAAAGGTAGGATAACGGGACGGCTAATAGCAACAACTAGCTTCAGGCCGTTAAAACAAAAGGCGTTAGCACAACAACATCAGCTCCTTACTGTCCGCGCAGCGTGTGGAGGTGATCATGAGCCTGCATCTTCATGTCACGGGGTTGCCTCCCAAGCTGTCGCGTGCGTTGTCCGACACCGCTTGCAGCCGCCAACAAGCGCCAATGTTGAGCTAACAAAAAGTTCCAGCGAGGCTGACTGCACAGCCGAGTGTGGCCGCATTGGAATGTACCATTTCGGCTGTTTCGTTCCACGGCGTGTTGTCAGTCGAAAAAGTGTGGCCATTCCTCATCCAAATAAAAGTGCACGTCCACTCATTCCCACTTCAGTCTCTGTAAATATCCTGACTGGTGTTAAATGTCTCGCTCGTCCTAACCGTGATTAGCAAAAAAGCTGTGTTTTTTTTTGTTTTGTTTTTTTTTCAAGCAAAGAAGCAGTGTGCGCTCGTCCCAGCATAAATCTATGTAGCTCATGCTCACTTCCACATTTCCTCATAGAATGAGAGGTTAATCCTTTTGATATGTTGAAGTGGTCATTAGTAAGGATGTCCACATACATTTTGGTGCCAATTGATCACTGTTTTTGGACGTTTTAAGCAATGAAAGTACAATGATTTCCAATGGAGAGTTTGTAATCGGTCCCTCCAGTGACTCCGACCAAACACGGATATAACGGTGGGGGGCGCGGCCATTCTCCTCATTAACAAGAGGCGTTATTCATGGAGTCACTTATTTCCTAATTTCTCCCAAATGTATTGATAAAATAGAAAATGACGACTCTTTCCATTTTCCTGATCCAAAAATATATAAAATGAACTTGTTAGTGAAAACATGGCCTTGACGGCCCCACCGTCTCTTTAATATTGTGTTTGTGGAATAAGAGTAAATCCACCCATTTTTAGCTATGTCTGGGGGCGGCCATTTTGTCACTTTTGTCGACTGAAAATGTCATCACAGTTCCTCATGGCTCGGGTTGGTCATCGTTTGAAATTGGATGATTCCGATTCCGATTCCGGTTCTTTGATTAGATTCCGGTTCCTAACGATTCTCGATTCCGATTCTTAACAACAACAAAAATTAGTTATTTTTGGACAAATTACATGAACTTGTGAACTTTACCATGGATTACTCAGAGGGCTGTTTTTAACCAGTATATTTATTTTAATACAATATTTTGTATTATTTATCACAAGAGCTTTATTTTTGAGAAGTTTAAGACAATACAACAATACAGCTGTTCCTGAAAGCATGCTACTGAACACCAATTGATTGAACTTTGTCTTTCTTTAGAAAGAAAATATATATGACAAACACAAAACTGCATTTTAAGGGCAAGCAAGGAAAGTATATCTAATCCAAGCAGTCTATGTAACCATATGCGGTATGTGGATATGTACAGTAATTGCAGCTGTGCCGTATTAAAATCCACAAGGCAGTTATCACCAATAGGTGGAGCCACTCTACTACTACAGCACAAGTACGGAGAGACAATGAGAAATGTAAGGTTTCCCGTGGTATGATAGAACTGATTAAATGACAATTGTGCAAATGATGCTGAGAGTCCTAAGGCAATTTAATGTGACCAGTAGTGCAGTAGGCAAGACCATGCAAATAACACAATGTGGACAAAGTCGGTATATTGGAACAAAGCATATTTTTAAAATTTGCATCAAAGATTTAAAATTGGGCGGCACGGTGAACGACTGGTTAGCACATCCGCCTCACAGTTCGGAGGTCGTGGGTTCGATCCCGGCTCCGGCCTCCCTGTGTGGAGTTTGCATGTTCTCCCCGTGCCTGCGTGGGTTTTCTCCGGGTACTCCGGTTTCCTCCCACATTCCACAAAACATGCATGGTAAGTTGATTGGACGCTCAAAATTGCCCCTAGGTGTGATTGTGAGTGCGAATGTTTGTCTCTGTGTGCCCTGCGATTGGCTGGCAACCACTTTAGGGTGTCCCCCGCCTACTGCCCGAAGACAGCTGCGATAGGTTCCAGCACGCCACGCGACCCTTGTGAGGATAAGAGGTATTGATAATGGATGGATGGATGGATTTAAAATTGACATTATGCTGAATTAAAAAAAAGTTTTAAATACATTTGGTATGATAGGCAAGGAAAGGGCAAGGCAGCTTTATTTACAGCACATAATTACAAGTACAACATTTATAACATTTAAAAATAAAATAACTTAAAGGACAAGTCAACCAAAACATATTATTTTCAAGAATGTGTTCTATGCAGGCCCACAAGTTGAAACAAGGCATTCTGATTAATATTGCGTTTGTGGAATAAGAGTTAATCCACCCGTTCTTTAGCCATCTCCGGGGGCGGCCATTTTGTCACTTCTGTCGAGTGAAAATGACATCACAGTTGCTCATAGCTAGGGTTGAGCATCGTTTGAATTTGGACGATTCCAGTTCTTTTATTCGATTCCGGTTCCTAACAATTCTCGATTCCGATTCTTAACAACAACAACATTTTTGGACAACTCACATGAACTTCTCTGTTCTTTAACTGTTTGTGAATGTTACCATGAATTACTCAAATGGCTGTTTTCAACCAGTATATCTATTTTAATACAATTTTTTTGTATTATCATTGAAGGGTTTTATTATTAGTTTGTGAAGACATATACATGTATGTTAACCATTTATTAATGATTCAAAGTTGTATTACAAATGAGTAGAAGTAGAGCTGTTTCAAGGTTGCAGTATCAGGGGAGCGGATGAATCAGAGGAACACAATGTGCGGGCGGTTTGATGGTACCAGGTGCCGCCAGTGAAAAACAGGAAGACAAAAGACAGGGGCCACAGTTTCTCTGAAGGCCCCGGCCTCTTGGAATGCAGATAACTTGGTGTTTTCAGGAGCTACATCCCAGCGAGTTACGTGCACAAGAAAAGGCGTCATCTGAGACGGCGGGGAAAAGAGAACCAATCCGCATTTTAAGAAATATATTGCAGATACCATCTAACTAATGAAATGATAGTGGCTAGTGTTTTTGGTGTGTTTAATTTGCATATTGTTTTCTATAACTGTTCGGGGCAACTCGGGTGTGGTGTCGCTCTCTGATGGCCACAGGAGCGCACAGATCTGTATTGAGAGGGAACCGAGCCCCGGATACTGTATTAGCTTTTGCTGTTAGGAATAAAATCTCAGTGATTCGGCTGATTGGCTTTCTGGTCTTCTCTCTTACGGAACGAGCACGCATAATTGTTAGGTAAGGTAAAGCTAAGGTTAATGTCGTTTCAAATAATAAATATATGGTAAATAATTTGGAGTCAGATAATTAGGGTAAGTATCGTGATTTAGACCTTAAACCTAACATCATTTAATATTATTTTTCACAAGGGCTTTAGTTTTGAGAAGTTCACAAAAATTTGTTATTTTTGGACAAATCACATGAACTTCTCTGTTCTTTAATTTCATGAACTGTTTGTGAACTTTACCATGGATTACTCAGAGGGCTGTTTTTAACCAGTATATTTATTTTAATACAATATTTTGTATTATTTATCACAAGAGCTTTATTTTTGAGAAGTTTAAGACAATACAACAATGCAGCTGTTCCTGAAAGCATGCTACTGAACACCAATTGATTGAACCTTGTCTTTCTTTAGAAATATAATATATATAACAAACACAACGCTGCATTTTAAGGGCAAGCAAGAAAAGTATATCTAATCTAAGCAGTCTATGTAACCATATGCGGTATGTGCATATGTACAGTAATTGCAGCTGTGTTTGCTATAAGCTAAATATTTGGTGGATATGTGCATTTGTGTGTTGAACTTGTTAGCATTAGACGTACTTAGCCAAGTCTGACTTTGGGTCATGAGCCGCATCGCATCAGTTCTATTGCTAGGCGTCGGCCGAATGAGCCAGCCGGGCCGGCCCGGGCAGGATCAACCACCACGTGAAGGGCGACTGCTGCCACTGCGCTATCCCAGCGGCGGCCGCAGCTGTGGAGATCTGTGGGAAGGGCCAGGTGCACGCCCAGAGACGCCGTCACCGCGGCCCATGCTTGCCGGCCGGCACGAAGCTAGCGGAGGGGCTGACCGAGAGGCAGCTCGAGTGGGGGCGAGCTACCATGCTATTGCGACGCAGCATTGGTGCCAGGAACCCGGTGAGGAAGTGCACACCTATTACTTTTTTGTCATGTCATGCTTCTTCTTCACGGCTAAATAGGAATCGAAACTTAGCACCAACATTCTTAAATCTGAATTTCCCAGTTCTCTGTGCCCAACCCTACTCATAGCTTAGGTAATGACCAATCACGACTGACCTGTTTTCTGAAGCTGAGCCGTAATTGGTCATTATCTGAGCCCTGAGTATTTGTGATATCATTTTAAGTCGACAGAAGTGACAAAACTGCCGCACCCTCAGATGGTGAAATAGGGGTGGATTTTGCTGCTTAACTCATATTACACAAACACAATATTAATTAACTAGTGGGCCTGCTGGGAACATACAGTATTCTTGAAATAAAATATGTTTGGGTTGACTTGCTTCTGCTTCCTGCTTGCATAGTGTGTGCTGCTCAGCTCCTGCTTTGCTTGCATTCTTTTTGCTGATAACTGCGTTGTTTTATCTCTCTGTACTTACTGTACTACTCCTGGATACTTTTTACATCTGTGTGGCTGTATTACTTTTTCGTTTTTAATACATCTGACGGGGACATTTTTTCAATATTTTTCATTGCCTCCTCATGATAATGTCAGCACTGCCTGCTCATTAGCACACGACTGCTAGTAGCAACAAGGATAGAAGCAAGATGCCTCCAGTCTCCACAGAAGACTACCACAAACACCTTCAAAAGATGGCAGTGCTGGAAGCAAAAATGCATCGCCTCGAAGTGTTTGGGGAGGTGAATGGAAAATCAGGCAATGAGATTACGCTGCCTGTGTCTCCAAACAGTGGACACGAGCATGCTAACAAACAGCTAGCTCCATCCACCAGCCCTCCCTGGAATTTGCTGGGAGCAAAGCCAAAAGTGAGGAGTTTTCGCCCAACAGCCAGACTTGACCGCGAACAAATTGTTGTCATGCAAGAGGTCGCATCAACACCAAGAAATCAGTCTTGGACTTTCTCACCGGCAAGAAAAAGGAAACCATTTTAGGACAACACAAACAAAACACGGATATTGAACTGAGAAACAGGTTTTCCCTTCCGTCATCTGACCAGCAAGCTTCAGTGGATCTCAGCACCAATCAATCAATCAATCAATCACATTTTATTTATATAGCACTTTTCATACATAAAAATGCAACTCAAAGTGCTTTAAAACATTCAAAGCAAAACATAGAATTATCTTCAATCAAAAGAAAAGATAATTTTTTTAAAAGTTGTTGAAAGCCAAAATAAAAAGGTGTGTCTTGAGCTTCCTCTTAAAAATATCAACAGTCTTTGCAGACCTGACGTCCTCTGGCAGGCTATTCCAAAGGTGAGGACCAAAACGGCTGAATGCAGCCTCGCCATGCATTTTGGTCCTCACCCTTGGAATAAATAAAAGGCCGGCACCAGAGGACCTCAGGATCCGCGAGGGCTGGTATGATAAAAGCAAATCAGATAAATAAGATGGCCCAAGACCATTAACACATTTATAAACTAATAAAAGTACTTTAAAATCGATCCTGAAACACACAGGGAGCCAATGCAGCAATTTCAAAACTGGCGTAATGTGCTCCCGCCCTCTGGTTCTCGTCAGCACCCGAGCGGCTGAATTCTGCAGTAGTTGCAGTGGTGAAATGCTCTTTTTCGGGAGGCCAGAGAGCAGGGCATTACAGTAATCTAAACGACAGGAAATAAAAGCATGCATCAGCACTTTCGTGTTAGCCTGAGAGAGAAACGGGCGGACTCTGGCGATATTCTTAAGGTGATAAAAAACAATCTTGGTTACATTTTTAATATGAGGAATAAAACTGAGCTCAGAGTCAAAAATGACGCCAAGGTTCTTCACACAATGTGAGGGATTAAAAATGTGTAGTTTTGGTAAAAGCTTCTCTCTCTGACCTTCGGGACCGATAACTAAAACCTCAGTTTTGTCCTGATTGAGCTGTAGGAAATTATCTGCCATCCATGACTTCATGTCATCTTCCAAACCGCTTATCCTATACAGGGTCGCGGGGAGTTGCTGGAGCCTATCCCAGCCGTCAATGGGCGAAGGCAGACTACACCCCGAACTGGTCGCCAGCCAGTCGCAGGGCAGCCATCCATGACTTGATATCTAAAATGCAATTTAAAAGGGTATCAATGGGTCCTGTGTCATCAGGAGACACGGCAATATACAGCTGCGTGTCATCAGCATAGCTGTGAAAGCTGATGCCGTGTCCCCTGATGACATCCCCGAGGGGAAGCATATAAAGATTAAAAAGTAGGGGGCCTAAAATCGAACCTTGAGGAACCCCACATTTAATTTCATGAGTTTTGGAGTATGAAAAGTATGAAAGTGGACCCTCTCACCATTTGAGATCAGCTAATGGGCCACAAACACTGATAATAGGTGACAAAGTCTTATTTAGCATCAAACGACTATGCAGCAGAAGGCACACAAAAGTTCTGTGTTTTACGAATGACATGGTTTCTGAGTACATATGAAAAGGTCGAGAATATTGCTGATGAGCATTCGACTGTCAGATCGGTCATAGTTCAAATTTTTTGGGGTGTTTACAATTGTATGAAGGTTCTGTTGTAGTTAAAAAAACCTTGATAAAATTTAAGTTCTAAAGAAATAAAATGTTAAAGTTGTTGTTTGATCCTCTACATTTAATATTTTAAGTCTGGTCCTCAAGGGAACCTATCCTGCATGTTTTCCATCTCTCCCTGCTGCAACTCATCTGATTCAAATGATCTATATCGTTATCAGGCTTCTGAAAAGCTTGCTGATGAGCTGATCATTTCAATCAGGTGTGTTGCAGAGGGGAGAGATGGAAAACATGCAGGATAGGTGCCCTTGAGGACTGGACTTGGTGACTCCTGCTCTAGTTCCTTTGTAAATTATCCTATTGTGTCGGTGTAAGAAGGATGCTGCTTTCAGTGAACTGTCTCACCTGCTGTTATGTATTTTTTTCACCATTGATTGCCATTTTTTGTTGTGGACAATCTTGAGTGTTTTTTACCATGCTTAATCAGATAAGTAGTTCAGCTGATCCCAATTGAGTGATTGGAGACACCTAAGCAGACTGTGCGTGAGCCAATCAGACACTGCACGCTGACCAGATTGGCCAATTGCGATTAAGGAGACACCTTTATAGGGACAGCAAGCAGGAGGGATGGATAAGATAAGAAGGCCTTTATTGATCCCACGGTGGGGAAATTTTCAGTGTTACAGCAGCAAACATATAGGTCACACAGGGACAGCGGCATAATGTAGCCATTAATGTATTACATTAACGGCAAACATTCAGGATCAAACCTATGTAAATATACGCAGTAACTATTTGTATAAACACATGTATATACACACCAACATACATACATAAAAAGTATGAGGAACACTCATTTTAGCCTGTACATAGTACAGAGGAAAAATACTCTAAGTAAGTAACAGTGTTGCAGTGCTGCAGTGAAATGTAAGGAACAGCATTGGATAAAAATAAAACTAGACTAACAGTAGTGGGGAATGTTGAGTAATGCACGGTATTACAGTAGTGGGGAATATTGGGTATTGCACGATATAAGCTCAGGTGCAGGACTGCACAATTGCACTAATGTCCGCCAGTTTGTAGAGACTACACAATGTTCTTGTTGAAGAGTCTGACAGCAGCAGGCAACAAGGAGCGGCGGAATCTCTCCTTTGCACAGCGAGGGTGTAACAGTCTGTCACTGAAGGAGCTGTGGAGTGCTGTTAGGGTGCCCTGGAGGGGGTGGGCCGGGTTGTCCAGCATTGATGACAGCTTGGCCATCATCCTCCTGTTCCCCACCGAGTCCACAGAGTCCAGGGAGCAGCCCAGGACAGAGGCCCTCCTGACCAGTTTGACCAGCCACTTCTTGTCCCGGGCCGAGACGCCGCCTGCCCAGGTGACCACTCCCTGGAAAATGACTGATGCAACCACCGAGTCATAAAAGTTCCTGAGGAGTGTCACCTGAACCCCAAAAGACCTCAGTCTCCTGAGTAGGAAGAGTCTACTCTGACTCTTCCTATAGAGGGCGTCTGTGTTGTTGCTCCAGTCCAGTTTATTGTTCAGATGAACACCCAGGTACTTGTAAGTTGAGACTCTCTCAACATCTGTTCCCCGGATATTCACTGGTGGAGGTCCAGAGTGATGGCGCCTACCGAAATCCACCACCATTTCTTTGGATTTCCCCGCATTGATCAGGAGGCGGTTCTGCTGGCACCAGTCCACAAAACCCTGAGTAAGTTCTCTGTATTCCCGATCATCTCCGCCTGTGATGAGGCCGACAATCACAGAGTCGTCAGAGAACTTCTGCAGGTGACAGGTAGGGGTGCTGTAGTTGAAGTCCGAGGTGTAGAGGGTGAACAGGAAGGGAGCCAAAACAGTTCCCTGCAGGGCCCCCGTGCTACAGAGGAGCACGTCAGACACACAGTCCTGTGTCCTCACATACTGTGGCCAGTTTGTGAGGTAGTCCTGGATCCATGTGGTGAGGTGTTGGGCCTCCCCCGCCCGCTCCAGCTTGTCTCCCAATAGGGTGGGCTGGATGGTGTTGAAAGCACTGGAGAAATCAAAGAACATGATCCTCACAGTGCTCCCCGCCTTCTCCAGGTGGGAGAGTGAAGCGTAGAGGAGGTAGATGATGGCATCATCCACACTGATGCCAGGCTGGTATGCGAACTGGAGTGGGTTCATTGAGGAGCTCGCCAGGGGGCGCCGGTGGACAAGGACCAGTCCCTCCAGGGTCTTCATCAGGTGAGACGTCAGCGCCACTGGTCTGAAGCTGTTGAGCTCCTTCGGGTGGGGGGTCTTTGGCACCGGGACCAGGCAAGATGTTTTCCACAGTTGGGGTACTCTATCCAGCTTCAGGCTTAGGTTGAACATGTGCTGGTCAATTCTACACATATGGTCTGTGCAGGATTTGAGAAGCTGGGGGCTGATGCCATCTGGACCCGCTGCCTTCCTCGCCTTCATCTTCTTCAGCTGGTTATTCACCTGAGATGTTGTGAAGGCCAAGGCGGATCAGGAGGGAGTGGTGGCTGTCTGGTGTAGCTGGGAGCTGGAGACTGTGGAGAAAAGAGGGGAGGGGGTGACACACCCAGCAGGAGGAGTAGGTGGAGGCTGCAGTAGGAGAGACTGAGTGGGGGCAGGCATCTGATCGAACCTATTGAAAAAGAGGTTCAGCTCATTTGCCCACTGCAGGTCCCCCCCAGTCCGGGTCTTGGGTTGTCCGTGGCCCGAGATGGTTTTCAGGCCCCTCCAGACTCCCCTGGCATTATTCTGCAGCAGCTGCTCCTCCATCCTCTTCCTGTAGGTCCTTTTCCCCTCTCTGATCCTCCCCCTCAGCTGGCTCTGCACAGTCTTCTGCTCCTCTTTGTTGCCTGGCGCAAAAGCCCTCTTCTTCTCCTTCAGGAGAGCATTTATGTCTGGTGTGATCCAGGGTTTGTTGTTGGAGAAACACCTTACTGTCCTGGTGGGTATGGTGTTCTCCATGCAGAAATTTACATAGTCTGTAACAGTGTCCGTTAGACTACTAATGTCTTCCCCGTGAGCATCGCTGAATACTTCCCACACAGTTCTGCTGAATCAGTCCTTTAAGGCCTCCTCGGTCTCTCCAGACTATCTCCGAACCGTGTGGGTCACAGCTGGCTGCCTGTGGACCAGAGGTTGTACACAGACTGGAGAGCCACCAGGTTGTGATCAGCTTTGCCCAGCGGGGGGAGGGGCAGTGATGTGTATGCCTCCTTGGTGTTGGCATGGAAAAGGTCCAGTGTTTTATTGTCTCTGCTGTGGCAGGTGACATACTGTGTGAATGAAGGCAGAGAGGAGGAAGGGGAGGCATGATTGAAGTCCCCAGAGACAAGTTTGCATAAACTGGTTTGTGACTGAACCAGGATGCCGGGGGAAGTAGATGAGGATGAGGATGGTATGGAGTTTGATAAAGGGGCGTTGGGTGTTGGAAGGAGAGAGTGTGGACGGGTACAGAATAGGGGCGAGGGGAATAGAGGCAGTCAGAAGGCTAAAAGAAGCCTGGAAGGGAATAGTTCGGATGAGGATAGGAAAGTGGTGAAAATTAAGATGGGTTAGGAGTAAGTTAAGGTAATACTTAAGTTTATTGTTTTAGCCCAGTGGCGTTGAGTAAGGAAATACAAAGGAAAGTAGGAGAAGTGGAAACGGTGAAGCTACTGAGCGATGGTAGTTTGTTGATAAGTTGTAAAGATGAGGTGCAGAAAAACAAAGTCCTGAACTTGGTGAATAGTGGGAAGAAGACGATAAGGGAAAAAGGAAGGTATTGTGGGAGCGAGGGGGGTACGAGGTGTTATTACAGGGATTTCGGTGGAGGAGAACTTGGGGAAACAAAAGAAAGGTCTAAGTGGAATGGAGGTGAGTGACGCAAAAAGGTTGATGTGAACGGTAAATGGTGAGCGGTGCGATAGTTTGTCAGTTTTGTTGATTTTTCAGGTGGAGGCGTTACCTGAGAAAATACGGATAGGGTTTATGAGATTTCCTAGGTAAGTCGGTAAGACCTAAAGCCTCTCAGGTGCTTTAGGTGTCAACGCTCTGGTCATGTGGCTGCAGCGTGTAAAGGGAACAGACAGAGGTGTCCTAAAGATGGGGGGTGAGCACAGGTTTGAGGAGTGTAGGGATATGGTGGAGAAATGCTGCAATTGTGGAGCGCAGCACAGGGTGACGTATGGAGGCTGTGAGGTACAGAAAAAGGCGGTAGAAATCTGTCATGTTAAAGTGGTCAGTAATATTAGTTATGCTGAAGCGACGAAGAGGGTCCAGAATAAAACACAGTGTGAGGATGGTGAGAGGTTAATTCGTGCAGAACCTAATTATGAAGAAGCGCATAACATATTGTTAACAGAAAAGTTCATTCTTTTTATGGCTTGTGTCGTAAACTGTGTGGAGCAGGTCAAACAAAAAACGGAAAAGATTAAAATCATTGTGAGGGCTGCAGAGGAGTATTTGGGGGTGAAAAATATCTCATGGGAACAGATAAATAAAGGACTAGAAGTAGATAAAAGGACAGGAGTTTCAGGGCAAGGGACATACATGTCGTGTTAATATTACAATGGCATGCAAGAAGTTTGATTTCAAATGGACAGGATTTTAAAGGATTTATTAAAGGACTAGCAAGAAACTTGCCTTAAACCTACTTTAGATTATGTGTTGTATAGATATGAAAGTGTTAGGAGGGATAGGGAGGGGGGAAGAGGAGGTGGGTGTGCAACATTTGTGAAACACGGGGTGCAATATAGGATCTTGGGGAAAGGGATAGAGTTGGAGTATATAGTTATTGAGGTGTGGACAAAAGAAGGTGGTATTACAATAATTCATTCATTCATTATCCATACCGCTTATCCTCACAAGGGTCGCGGGCGTGCTGGAGCCTTTCCCAGCTGTCTTTGGGCAGTAGGCGGGGGACACCCTGAATTGGTTGCCAGCCAATCGCAGGGCACACAGAGACAAACATCCGCACTCACAATCACACCTAGGGGCAATTTAGAGAGTCCAATCAACTTACCATGCATGTTTTTGGACTGTGGGAGGAAACCGGAGTATCCGGAGGAAACCCACGCAGGCACGGGGAGAACATGCAAACTCCACACAAGGAGGCCGGAGCCGGAATCGAACCCACAACCTCTGAACTGTGAGGCGGACGTGCTAACCAGTCGACCACCGTGCCGCCTGTATTACAATAATAAATTATTATAATCCATGTAAAAAGCTTACAGTTCATTCTTTGGCAGAAATGATCACGTGTATGAAAGGTAAGATGGTTTGGTGTGGTTATTTTAATGCACACAGTACTTTGTGGGACAGTTTTAACGATGATAATGGGGTTGTAGTGGAAGAGATATTGGACATGAAAAACTTGGTATGTATGAATGATGGGAGAGGGACGAGGATAAATGTGAGGACTGGGTCGATGTCGGCAATTGATGTCACAATGATTTCGGATGTGTTGGCTGATTTGTGTGAGTGGGACGTACTGACCAGAACTACGATAGGCAGTGACCACTTTCTGCTATGTGTTGAAGTGTTCATGGGTCTGGACAAAAGTAAGAATGGAGTTCATAAGTGGAGGTTTTATAGAGCGGATTAGGAGAAATACCGATATAGGTGTGAGAAAGCTTTGCTGAAGATCAATATGAATGACGATGTTGAGAGTTTGAATCATGGGGTGTGTATACAATACAATAATTATTCTCTAGTATGGAATCATATTTGCATTGTTCAATCTTTCCTTATAACAGAATTTCCTTATGTGGGGAAACGACTACGGTACATGTCCTGTATGAACGTGCAAGTATGTTAACAAAATACATATGTTACAGTAACACAAGCAATATAATGCCCCAAAAAAAAAATTTCACCAAAATTTTTACTAAACAAAAACTAAACTATAAAGTACAGGTATATGAACAAAATACAGTACAGTATGACAAACATGGTTCAAATACTTTTGACAAAATACTGTAAATACTGTAACACCAATGCAGTACAGTACTTAACTACAGTACTGTACAGTACAGCACAGTACTGTATTTTAATGTTAATTTTTCTCAGCCTTCGGGAGAAAATGAGTCTATTTTGAGTTGTTGTGTTGGCTTCATTCTTTACTTTATGAAAATGTTTGTCTGCGTATCATACAATTTTGTTGCTAATTACAAGAAACTGTCCCGTTGATCATCACTGATGTCTGGGGATTCTTGTGGACACGAAAGAATTTTTGATGCCATCGCCATAGCTCTCTAGCTGGACGATGGCTTTACATCAGGACTTTTCTCGTGGATTTGAGTTTTTCCGACTCCAAGTGTCTCCTGGATGTTTTTTACTTTGTGTCTAGCTTCGTATAATCGGATGCAATTCACTCTCTCTTTCACGGTCATTACCGTTCTTCTTCGTTTGGACGCCATGAACTACAGCAAAAATGTAAATTAATTGATTTAAAATCTTTCGCAATTTCAGTAAAATGCATGCCAAAGAAACTTACATGTCGCTGTTTTGGATCCAATGATGGCGGAGCGGTCAGAGTTTTTCCATAGTACGAGCGGGAGCTGCTTGAGTTTACGCTACTGCAGGCTTCCCCATGGGTTCCGCATACAGTACCAGAACTTCCGTTGGAAGTAATACGTTTTTTTTCCAAGTGAGGGAATTTCTGTTTGATACGATAATGGCGGAGTGGTCAAAGTTTTTTCGTAGTATAGAGCGTGGGCTGCTTGAGTTTGCGCTCACTGCGGGCTTTGCTATTGGTTCTGGGTTCCGGATACCGGAACCTGCGTTGTCAGGAATTGATTGTTAATGTAAAATAGGAGTAGAAAATTTTATGCATTCGTTGTTTTTCCGGGTGAGGGAATTTCCGTTTGACAGAGGTCCGTAGATGGGAATACTTACTGTATTGATAAATGATGTGTTTTGGGGATTGGAGAGCGAGATTGGTGTGTCGTTGTTTGCAGATGACGGGGCAATTTGAAGAAGAGGGAAAAATTTGGCATTTGTAGTTAGAAAATTGCAAGAATCTATTAAGAGAGTGGAAGAATGGTCATATAAATGGGGTTTTAAATTCTCTGTGGAGAAAACAAAAACAGTATGTTTTACACGGAAAAGAGACTGTGGAGTACGACTGAAATTATATGGAAGAAAAATAGAGAGAGTAAAACAATATAAGTATTTGGGGTTATGGTTTGATGAAAAATTAACATGGGCTATACATGTCCAGAAGGTGATTGATAAATGTAAAAAGGTTAATAATGTGATGAGATGTCTAGTTGGCAGAGATTGGGGGTCAGATAGAGAGGCATTAAAACGTGTATATTGTGGATTAATTCGTTCTACTATAGATTATGGCTGGTGTATAGGTCGGCAGCTAGAACAGTTTTAAAGAAATTGGACGTAGTCCAAAACCAGGCATTGAGGATCTGTACGGGTGCATGTCTAACAACTTCCAAAGCAGCACTAGAAGTGGAATTGGGATTTATGCCATTGGAAATTCATAGGGAACAGTTGTCACTCGGTTATTGGGCCGCCTTGAAGGGACGATCCCAGCATCACCCTGTTAAAAAGGTGTTGGAACCTTGTTGGAAGAAAGAAAAGAAGACACTGAGGTGCTTCGGGTGGATTGTGAACCAGGAAGCAACGGAAAGAGGCAGTTGCGCATTCAGTGATTCCACCATGGATGATTCCTGAGCTAGGAGTAGACTTAACTTTTTTAAATAGGAGAGTGGAAAATGGGGAGGGGTATTGTGATGCGGGTAGAATAGATAATTATATATCCAGTTATGCTAATTATCTAAAAATATATACTGATGCATTTAAGGGCAAACGAGATAGAGTAGGAGTGTCAATGTATATTCCGGAGTTTCGAATAGAATTGGGTAAAAGGATTAGCGGTGAGGTTTCAGTTTTTATGGGGGAGATGGTAGCTGTATTGATAGCAGTACAATGGGAGGAGAACAGGTCATTATGTACACTTTTATGCTAGTTCAGTGGTAAAGAGTTTACAGGTTAGTCGCTCAGAATGCACACCAGATCTGGTACTGGAAATTCAACAAATATTGTATAGGATACATATGATGGGGTTGATAGTTGTGTTGCTTTGGGTCCCAGCTCATGTTGGTGTTGAGGGGTATGACAAAGTGGATAGGATTGCAAAGCGGGCATTATTGAGGTCTGATATAGCTCATATCGTGCAATTGAGCTCATATCGTGTAATACCCAATATTCCCCACTACTGTAATACTGTGCAATACTCAACATTCCCCACTACTGTTAGTCTAGTTTTATTTTTATCCAATGCTGTTCCTTACATTTCACTACAGCACTGCAGCACTGTCACTTACTTAGAGTATTTTTCCTCTGTACTATGTACAGGCTAAAATGAGTGTTCCTCATACTTTTTATGTAGATTTATGTTGTTGTGTATATACATGTGTATATACACATGTTACTGCTTATATTTACATAGGTTTGATCCCGAATGTTTGCCGTCAATGTTATACATTAATGGCTACATTATGCCGCCGTCCCTGTGTGACCTATATCTTTGCTGCTGTAACAATGAAAATTTCCCCACTGTGGGATCAATAAAGGCATTCTTATTTTATCTTATAGACATAAGGGTTGGGGTTAGTAAGATGGAAATGAAAGGGATAATTACACAGAAATTGATGGAGAGATGGCAGCGGCAGTGGGATACAGAAAGCAGAGGAAGGTGGTTATACAGAATCAACAGGAGGGTTTGCTGAAAAGCATTGGAAGGTGGGTAATAGGTTGTAGGAAGTGGTTAACTAGGATTAGTTTTGGGCATACAGAATGAATAGTACACTTTTCAAAATAGGGAAGCATGAGTCAGGGAACTGTCAATGTGGAGAGGAAGAGATTGTCGAACATGTCATTTTGCGCTGTGCAAACTAGAATGAGCGAAGAAGACATTTGATCGGTGTATTGGAAAATAGGAAACAGAAACTGGATTTGGTTAAAATGCTTAATAATAGGGAAGGTTGCCAGCTTCTATATAGTTATTTAAAAGCTACAGGATTGGTTAGGAGAATTTGAGAAAATATAATTGGGATCATTAGGTTTGTTGGTTGTTATTTTATTTAATGTTGTTGTTATTGTTATTGGTTAGGTATGTATTAATATTTTCACTCTCCTGGGGTATTAGTTTAGGGGCATACCTGTTTCACACTCCTTACCAGTAGGTGGCGGTAATGCACCTGTAAGATTCTTGCCAACCGCCCAAAACCCATTAGAAGAAGAAGAAGGGATCAGACTTCTTTTTCCTCTTGTTGCTGCCAGACGCCCTGACGTGGAGGACCTGGACGACTTGGACAATGTTGCAATGGCTGTGAAAGCATTGTGTATTGGAGGCTGGTGAACACAGGTGACAGGAGCTGGAGCTTCTGCCACAAATCTGTGAGTTCCGTAACACTACACAAACTGCAAGTTGGTGCCGTGTGACACCAGGCACAGAACGTGGTCGTTGCAAGAGCGATGGCTCGCCGGTTCCCTTTTCGTCTCCCAACAGGCAAAGCTGGGACACGGGTGGCGTGACGCCCATGCAGAACAGTCGTAAAGAACCTGGAGAGACAGTTATGCAGTACTCAACTTGTCAAATACTGCTCTCTCTGGTGAGCCGAACTAGGGGGTATTGCCATGCTCGGCGTTACCACCACCCTCGTCAAATCATGCCCCATAATGCTTTGTAGTGAAGGCTGTTATGTGCAGAGCTGGGCATTCCGTCCCGGGGGCGGAACGGTCCATCCCTCCATTCCGGACGGATGCCCATTTTTGGGACGGAGGACGGGGAATGACAAATTTTTAAAAAGGGACGGACTAAGCAAGGGCAGAAGTGGATTTTAGTCTGTCCCTCTCACATAGACGCAAAGCGGCCAAAGTTCTATCTATCTATATCTATCTATACCGACTCGACGAAATGGGCAAACAGCTGTAAAAAAAAAAAATGAAGAAAGAAAGAAAAAAACATACCAGGAACAACAAGCTCACAGTTTTCCAAGCCTGCTCTCTTTTTTTCTTGTTCCGGTAGTGGTAGCTGGCCATGTCATATAGCTCGGGATGTCCACAAACCACAGCGATAATCATTTCCTTCATTTTGCACTCTCGACACAAGACCCGCCTAGTGTACAGGATGCTGGATGTGACGTAGTACTCCCTGGTGCTGATTGGCTGCCACAAGGCGAAGAGGGGAAAAAGGTGCATTTGTTTGGGCTGCGCCGAATGGGCGGATTTTCCATGCCTTGCTCCGGGTCCCACCGCTCCAAACGCATCATCCGCGCCACCTCGCACACAACCGCGCCCGCCTGTGTTAACTGCGTTGACTTCAATTGAATCTGGCAGCGCGATTCAATTGAACATTCACATGTAGCAGCACCGATACTGCTCCTGCGCGATTTGTTTCCCCACACACAGACTGATGGTGTACCGGAAGCGTTGGGGAAACCAGCGAGCCAATCAGCATCCTGAAGGGCTGACCAATGGAAGCGCTACCTGTATCGGGCGCCTATCCGGTCAGAGACTGACCTCTCTCACGTGCGGTGCATTGACATATAAATAATGGCCACTGTTAAATAAAGCAGTTACATTACAACTCTCGACTTGCTCACTTCGTCTTCTTACATACATGCGTGTGGTGGCAAGCGGTTCGTCAAACCGTTCACCCTGAAGTGGGTGTCCATAAGGTAACGGATATTTGAATAGTAAATTAGCCAGCTAATGAGCTTTAAATAAACCTCTGCCGTTAGCATCTGCCCCGCGGCGTCATGCACAGACATTTTTTTTTTGGGGGGTTGGGGGTGGACGTAAGGACGGAACCGCTTTAAACCATTAAAGATGGGAGCGCATAACCACGTTTCTACTGCATCTTTCTACCCTTAAAGCAGAGAGAGCGTATACGTCATTTTCTATTTATTATTTGATTCTCGGTCTCTTAACCAATTAAATGCATCAGAATATACACGTGACTGTGTCGTAAGTCCGTGGAGGATGTTCCAGAAATGAGGTATAATGGAGGATGCCACGGTCGCGGGAGCTCTTAAATGAATAACGGCAGTGATATAGACAACACGCTTTTGGACTTTAAAACAGTAGAACGAGTCGAACGTGATATATGGTTAAGATATATGTTTGTAGACAATATCGACATCTTTGTAACAGAAAAGAGGATGGTAATTACCACTCTATTTTTTTTTAAATTAAAAGTAGTGCTTCTCTTGCACTGACACTTTTTTTTTTTACGACTTCAATTGAAACAGTAAAGATTAATAAACTCGGGCATGCGTGAAAGCCACGTGTCTAAGCTCTCAAATTCATTTGGAATTATGTTTCTGTCTGCTACAGGAGCTGAGATATTAATTATTTTGTAGGTGTTGAATTTCTGGGAAAACATTTGGCGTTTCCAAATGTAATTCCAATGACAACCTTGGGTTTTGCGGAGCTATTGAGCCAGGCGCTTTAGGCCTTAATGGTTTAAAAGGACGAGGACGGACTGGGTTGTAGGACAATAATTTTTATGAATAAGAATGGAGGGACGAGGACGGAAGGGTACCCAGCTCGCGAAGACCGCCAAAAAAGGGTCAAGTGCCCAGCTCTGTTTATGTGATTCCTGGTTGACTAAATGTGAGTGTTAATAAGAGTCTATCGTGTCCTATGTGATTATTATACATGGTGTCAGAAGTGGCCAACTGCAAGTCTTGGCGGTATTTCGGGACAATAAGGCGTAGTTAACTGGCGGAGGAGTTTTTCGTGCAGGTGCACCGCAAATGAGCGTCATAAAAGACGAGGGCAGAAAGCTCCTGCGTTAGCTGCTAGCCTGCTACTTTTATGAGCGTTGCTAGGATTCGGCCCCACTTGGCACATTTCAGCGGAGGGAAATGTACCAGGAGACGACCCTTCAAGCTGACGTCTTGAACATAGAAGAAACCAGGGATTCAACAACTGAAATGGAGACCACTGTTCACTTAACTCCCTTGGAGCCATTCATCTTTTTACATCTGGCAGAATGGCCAAAGTGGATGAGAGGAGGTTTCGTATTGCAACAGCGTTGAACTGTAAAACTGATGAATACCAGGTAAACTCACTCCTGTATGCGATGGGAGACGCTGATGATGACATTTTAGTGGTTTTGCCATTAACTCCTGAAAATAAAAACCAATACAAAACAGTTAAACCAGCATTTGAACACTATTATATGGGAAAACATCATTTTTGAACGAGCAGAGTTCAACTCCAGATGTCAACAAGATGGCGAGCCTGCTGAATCATTTATCACAGCTGTACATAAACTTGTATTTCGAGTGATTAAAAACTATAAAAGACAGGATTTTAGTTGGAATTAAGGACAAAAGAACAGCTACAAATGGACTCTGAGTTAACACTGGCTAAAGCTATACAAAAAGTCACAGTGAAACTGGGAAAATGAAAAAAGCAAACAATTTTACACAGCAGCTCTGCAGAAGACAATACACTGAATGTGGACATGATGAATTTAAACATGAAGAAAGGAACAACCCAAACATAGCAATTATCAAAGAAGAAACAAAAGTCTGAGAAGCAGTTGGGAAAGGAGTTTGGCCTCTGTGGTCGCAAGTACAAGCACCCATGGAAAGATTGTCCAGCCCAAGAGGTAAAGTGCAGAAAATCTTCTCGGGTGCAAAAGTATGACCCCTCTAAATGTGTAAAAATTGGTATAAGAGAAGTCACGGAAAACCAAAATGATACAGACAGTGAGAAATGTGTGCTCTTGGGAAAAAATGTTACAATGAAATTGGAACCCTGTGTTGAAAAGGTCAAGTTGAATGGTGAAATTTTTCAGTTTAAACTTGACACAGGGGCAGATGTTACCTCTTTGCCAGAGAGACTGTACAAACCCGAAAGGGACAGTAAACTACTACCACCCAAAAAGAAACGTCAAAGGCCAGTTAGTTACACACTCAAAGCGAAGGACTACTTTAGGGCACATCTGGCAGCACAAGGCTGCTGCACATTACAGGACGTCTACCTAATTTCAGGTTTAGTTCAGCCACTGTTAAGTAGACCAGCCTGTGGGGCTGTGGGTTAATTTACAGAGTGGACATGGCCAAAGAAACGGACACAGATTTTAGGGCAGCACACCAAAATGTGTCTTGGGTACAAGTTGAAGGAGCCTTATCACATTGAACTGGCACAGGTGGCCATAAATGTAGCACTTTCCGCCCCATGACGTGTTCCTTTCCCCCTCAGGAAAGCAGTCAGGAAGTGTTAATGAGGATGGAAAATAATGGGCTATATGGGTGTTTATGCATTGTTGTTGTTCCCTGATGAGCAAATAAGACACCCAGAATATGTGTGGACCTCACACTCCTGAACACAGCAGTGAAAGGAGAATTACCTCTTCTTCCTGCAGTGGATCAATCATTTTTATGAATAAGATGAAAGGTGCCAAAGTGTTCACAAAATTGGACGCTCGCTCTGGATTTTGGCAAATCCTGCTCGCTTTAGAATCGCGGCCCCTCACAACCTTCATCACACCTTTTGGGAACATACCAGTTGAAGACTTTCATCATTCCACATGGTACTACAGTTAACAGACCACAAATCCGTGGTCCCTCTTCTGAGCACAAGAGGATTGGATGACCTTCCACAGCGCATCTTTAGCCTGCTACGCTTTTCTTTCAAAATCATCCATGTTCCAGGAAAAGCCCTTGTCACAGCTGAGGGGATGTTGCGTGCTCCAGTTGGAGGTCCACCCTCTACAGGACACTCACTAGAGCTGTAAATGGAAGTAGAGGTTTTCGTGGTCACTGTGGTAATCTGTCTTTGGGCTACAGAAAAAAGGCTGTAAGAGATTAGTTCAGGACAGGACAAAATGAACTGTGCAGGAAAAGGCCTTTGCCTGTTCACTGTAGAAAATGAACTTTCCCAACACTGATCAAGTTGAATAATAGCAGATCACTGCTGGTCTTCACCAATCTCAAAGGAAACCTGCGTCCGGCCAGTCTGAAATGGAGACAAATCCAAGATTTCTGGAAATCAAGTCTGAGACATGTGCAAGACCTTTAAAATGCGGTCTTTAGTGTTACAAAACGATATAATAATAATAATAATAATAATGATAATGATAATAGTACATTTCAAAATGAATTTTAATTAACTCAAGGTAGGACACCTGAAGATCTCATTGAATGTTACGTGGTGTGAGAGTAAGAAATCACTGAGAGACATATCACTTTGTGCTCTTTGCAAAGCAACACTGGCCTTTATCAGATTTCATATATTTGTTTTATTTTATTGATCATATTTACGAAGCTGATGAATGGAGGCAAATTATGACCGCCTAGCTCATGAGAAAAAGTCAAGCAAGCAGACAAGATGTCAGACACCTGTTGCATTCTCTTCACACTGACTCTACTAATCAATTACAGCATGCAAGTATGTCACTGATGGTGTTGTGGTACACACGCCTGAGTTGTGTGCGGACAGCGTGGGATCGGTTCCCGCTCAGTGACGGTGTCTGTGTGTGTGCCCTGCGACTGGCTGGCGACCAGTTCAGGGTGTAGTCTGCCTTTCGCCCATTGTCAGCTGGGATAGGCTCCAGCACCTCCCCGCGACCATGTGCAGGATAAGCAGTTTGGAAGATGACACATCACATGCAAGTATGAAGAAATGTCAACTCTGGTGATTTAATAAATGTTGCTTGGCAAGAGCCGCCTAATAGAAACCAACATTTGTACCTGTGTGAGAACAAAAGGAATATCAATTAAATGCTTCACCTATTAACGGTTGGACTTTTCTGAGGGGCGTACAAAGCAAGCTGCATCTGTCATTAGCACTACAAGGCAACAGAAAATATCAGAGCAAGATTGACACCGTTCCAACTATTTCGGCAGAATCATTCGCCAATCAGTGGTTCACAACCTTTGAGGTTTCTCCAAAAAAACAATGTAACACAGCTGATTAATAAATGAACATTTTTATTTCATTTCCTTAATTTGATATAATTAAATTTTGATGTATTTTCTTCTTTTAAACTCAAGTTAAACAAAAATAAATAACATGTTGTCTTGAAAATAAGTAAAATAAATAAAATAATAATAATCAAAATACCCCTCCCTGAGCCGTCACATTTCCGTGGTAGAGTGGTTTGCGTGTTTCAATGATCTGAGGATCTAAGTTGTCTGGGGCTTTATGCCCCTGGCAGGGTCACCTACAGCAAACAGGTCCTAGGTGAGGGACCAGACCAAGTACGGCTCACAGACCCTTAATGATGAAAGTCAACATTGGATCCAGTTTTCCTTTGACCAGATGCAGGTCTCCGGGCCCCCCCCTTTGGAGCCAGGCCTGGAGGTCGGGCTCGCTGGCGAACACCTGGTGGCTGGGCCTGCACTTATGGGGTCCGGCCACGCTCAGCCCGAAAAGTTAATCTGGGTCCCCCTTCTCATGGGCTCATCAACTGTAGGGAGGGCCAAACGGGTCGGGTGTCCTGTGAGCTGGGCGGCGGCAAAAGGCAGGGATCTTGGCTGTCTGATGCCCGGCTTCAGAAACTAGCTCTTGGGACATGGAATGTCACAAGGTGCCCGAGCTGGTGTGCGAGGCTGAGAAATTCTAACTAGATATAGTCAAGCTCACCTCCCCTCACAGCTTGGGCTCTGGTACCAGTCCTGTCGAGAGGGGTTGGACACTCTTCCACTCTGGAGTTGCCCATGGTGAGAGGTGCCAAGCAGGTGTGGGCCTACTTATTGCGCCCCGGCAGGGCACCTGTACATTGGGGTTCACCCCAGTGGACGAGAGGGTAGCCTCCCTCCGCTTCAGGGTACCCACCCTTCTTGGAGTCCTTGGAGGGTGTGCTGGAGAGCGCGCCACCTGGGGACTCCATCGTTCTGCTGGGGTACTTTAACGCTCACGTGGGCAATGACAGTGAGACCTGGAAGGGCGTGATTGAGAGGAACGCCCCTACCCCAATCTGAGTGGTGTTCTGTTACTGAACTTCTGTGCTCGTCACGGATTGTCCACGACGAGTACCATGTTCAAACATAAGGGTGTCCATATGTTCACTTGGCACTAGGACACCCTAGGCCGCAGTTCAATGATCGACTTTGTCGTCATATCATGGGATTTGCAGCCGCATGTGTTGGCCACTCGGGTAAAGAGAGGGGTCAGTCGCTGTCGCTGAGGCAAAAAGGAGTTCGTTGAGGCCATGGAAAATGAGGAAGCAGAGCCTGGAGACTCCGAGGTGGGCTCGCTTACCTCTGGGGTTTAAAGTAACCGAAGTGGTTAAAAAGCTCTTCAGTGCCAAAGCGCCGGGGGTGGATGAGATCCGCCCAGAGTTTCTAAAGGCTCTGGATGTTGTGGGGCTGTCATGGTTGACACTCATCTACATAATTGCGTGGCCATCGGGCACATTGCCTCTGGATTGGGCAACCGGGGTGGTGGTCCGCCTTTTGAAGAAGGGGGACTGGAGGGTGTGTTCCTATTACAGAGGAATCACACTCATCAGCCTCCCTGGATAGGTCTATACAAGGGTGCTGGAGAGAAGAGTCCATCGGGAGGTTGAATCTTAGGTTCAGGAGGAGCAATGTGGTTTTCATCCCGGCCGTGGAACAGTGGACCAGCTCTACACCCTCAGCAGGGTCCTTGAGGGTGCATGGGAGTTTACCAGTCTACAACCAGTCTACATGTGCTTTGTGGACTTGTGGACTGGAGAAGGTGTTCGACTGGGTCCCTCGGGGAGTTCTGTGGGAGGTGCTTCGGGAGTTTGAGGTACCAAGCTTCCTAATATTGGCTGTTAGGTCCCTGTTCTGCTGATGTCAGAGTATGGTCCGCATTGCTGGCAGTAAATCAGATTCGTTTTCAGTGACGTTTGGACTCCACCAAGGCTGTCCTTTGTCACCGTTTCTGTTCATAACATTTATGGTCAGAATTCCTAGGTACGGCCGAGGCGTTGAGAGGGTCCGGTTTGCTTGCGTCAGTATTGTATCTCTGCTTTTTGCAGGTGATGTGGTACCGGTTTCTTCAAGCCGTGATCTCCAACTTTCACTAGAGCAGTTTGCAGCCGAGTGTGAAGCAGTTGGGATGAAAATTAGCACCTCTAAATCTGAGATCTTGGTCCTCAGTTGGAAAAGAGTGGAGTGACCTCTCCAGGTCAGGGATGAGATCCTGCCCCAAGTGGAGGAGTTTCAGTATTTTGGTGTCTTGTTCACGAGTGAGGGCAGGATGGAATGGGAGATCGACAGGCGGATCGGTGCAGCGTCTGCTGTGACGTTGACTCTGTATCAGTCTGTCATGGTGAAGAAGGAGCTGAGCCGAAAGGCGAAACTCTTGGTTTCCCAGTCGATCTACGTTCCTACCTTCACCTATGGTCAAAAGCTGTGGGTCTCCGGCAATCCTGTTTAGCTGCGTGAATTCTATCATTAAACCAAGGCTTGGGTCTAGCTTTTGACCACACAGTTCTTAATGGACCCTCACCTTACCCTCACCTATGGTCACGAGGGTCGTGACCGAAAGAACAAGATCCCGGATACAAGCGGCTGAAATGGGTTTCCAACGCAGGGTATCTGGGCTCTCTCTTAGAGATAGGGTAAGAAGCTTGGTCACCCGGGAGGGACGCAAAGTCGAGCTGCCTGCTGCTCCTCCACGTTGATAGGAGCCAGATGAGGTGGCTCGGGCATCTGATTAGGATGTCTCCTGGATGCCTCACTGGTGAGGTGTTCTGGACATGTCCCACTGGTAGGAGGCCCCGGGGATGACCCAGGACTATGTCTCCCGGCTGGCTTGGGAATGCCCTCTGGAAGCATTGGAAGATTTGGCTGGGGAGAGGAAAGCCCGGGCTTACCTGCTGAAGCTGCTGCCTCCGCGACCCGACCTTAGATAAGCGATAGGTAATGGATGGGTTAATCAAAATAAAGAATAAACCTACCTTTGTTCTATATAACTAGAAGTGCACGTACGTACAAACTTTGGTATAATTCTCAAATAAGCACTGTGATTGCTTGGTGCTAGATGGCACATCTGAGCAAGGCCTAAAACGAGGGAGGACTTACTTTTGAACGGAGAATTACAGGCTGATGCTCGAGTAGAGTCTATTCGGAGCTAAACGGAAGCCAAAGATGTTGTCATCCTTGATGATGAAGGCGATTTAAAGAGAAAAAGGAAAGATGACGTCCGTGCACGAGCCGCGAGAGGCGAGTCTAACAAGTGCCACCATGCCAAAGGAGACGCATCGAGACTCCTCCCCGACTGCAGCGAATGTACGTTGCTAACTGGTTGCTCTTTCCATCCTGTTTGGTCCCATGGCCGACTTGATTAATAGGGAGGTGGCCGGTGGGCCAATGGTAAGGATCATTTCTTTGAATACTGGCGGGCTGAATGCGGCTGTAAAGCGGACTAAAATGATGACGCACAACAAAAATCTTAATGCTGATATAATGTTCTTCGGGAGATACACCTGAAAAACTCTGATCATAGAAAGTTGAGCAGGTACTGGATTGGCCATATTATTCATTCTAAATTCAATTTGAAGACTAGAGGCACAGCCATACTGATTAAAAAGACAGTACCCTTTATTTTCACAAAAACAGTTCTTGACACAGAGGGTCGTTATGTGATTGTTGCAGGTACGCTATACCAGAAGCCAGTAGTTCTGGAATCAGTTTATGCCCCGAACAAGGGATGATCATAAAGATTATGAAGTTGTTGCTGTCCGCTATCCCGAACCTGAACTCACATTCTCTGATATTGGGGGGTGATATGAACTGTGTTATAGACACATTATTGGCTAGATCGAGTTCGCGTCCTGCCTCACTTTCGAAAATGGCTCAAACCCTCTTGACTTTTATGGATCAATTTAGGTATGTCGACCCGTGGAGGTTTTCACACCCCTCTGGCAGTATTCTTTTTTCTCACACGCTCACAAATAGTTTTCTCTGATAGATGGACATAGTTGACATCCTGCCCAGCGTTCTTCACTCTCTTCCACCATTCATAACCCGGCTCATTGTTCACATCGGGACGAATGAAACAATACGTCGACAGTCGGAACTGACAAAGACAGACTTTCATGCCCTCTTTGCCCTGCTAAGCACCTGTGGTCTGTCGGTTTGGGTGAGCGGCATTTTGCAGACGCTGTAGCGCGGAGTCGAGCACTTCATCCGCCTTTTAAGCCTTAACACATGGCTACTACATACTTGCGCCCACCTTCATTTAACTTTTATTGACAATTTTAACTTATTATGGAATCGTCGGTTGTTTTATCAGACGGACGGTGTGCATCCTAATTATTTAGGGTGCTCCATTTTAGTTGCTAACATCCACCATGCAGTCAGTAACTCCACTCCCAGCTGACTCAAGATGACTACTAATCACCCAGCACCTGTTCCCGCTTCCTCACACCACAATAACAATTTCCCTATAGCCACTGACAGACCAATCTCAGCTGCTCACACCACCACCCTCCTCACCGGCTCTCCTTGCAGGCCCCCATTAGCATCACCACCACCGGTCAGCTTCCCCATCCAAACTATCACTGGCAGACGCTTCCCTCGCACACACAAAAAACGAGGTCTTAGTAATGGGAATCTTGTTTATTTTAACTATTCTTTTCCGTGCCTACGTGAGCGCACGTCCAGCACAGAAATCAACCTGGCTGTGCTGAACATGTGCTCCCTTACAAACAAAACTTTTATCATTAATGACCTGATTTTAGACAACAATTTACAAGGTATTATTTTATCTGAGATATGGCTAGGTACAGATGCCCCAGTTACACTCACCGAGGCTTGCCGACTGAATTTTAACTTTTTATTTTCTACCAGGGATGGGAAAAGAGGGGGTGGGACTGCATCAATTTTTAATAATACTCTTTTCTCAAAGGAGATCATTTTTAACAGCTATTTATCATTTGAACATCATGACTTTGTTTTTAGCAGTCCTCCTATACTCTGCGTTACCGTTTATAGACCTCCCCATCACTCCCCTTTTTTATTAAAGAGTTTTCAGAATTCTTATCCATTTTATATTCTACTTGTAACAGAATTTTAATAACCAGCGATTTTAATGTACATGTCGATGATATCTCGGACCCACTGTCCAGAGAATTTTTAAACCTTTTAAACAGCATGGATTTTAAACAGCATGTCTCACAGCTGAGGACACACCCTAGATTTGGTCATTACCTATGGCCTGACCGCAGGTGTGTCCTCTGTTGTTGACCTGGCTGTGTCAGACCATTACTGTGTGTATTTTAACATCGCCGGTTTTAACCATCCGGCAGCCCAGGTGAGAACAGTGAGGAAACGCTTCTGATGTGGCTGCAAATTTTATCGACATTTTAAAGTGCACTCCTGCCAACATTTTACCTGCACCCTGTGATCTTATTGTTGACAATTTTAACCAGAACCTGAAATCAGCCCTAGACTCAGTAGCTCTACTTTTAATAAAAATGACAAAAGCAAAGACTGTACCCCCGTGGAGAAATAATTAAATCACAATTTCAAAAAGAAAATGCAGGGGTGCAGAAAGAAGGTGGAGAAGGATTAGACTTACAGTACACCACGAAATCGACATTTTAAAGTGCACTCCTGCCAACATTTTACCTGCACCCTGTGATCTTACTGTTGACAATTTTAACCAGAACCTGAAATCAGCCCTAGACTCAGTAGCTCTACTTTTAATAAAAATGACAAAAGCAAAGACTGTACCCCCGTGGAGAAATAATTAAATCACAATTTCAAAAAGAAAATGCAGGGGTGCAGAAAGAAGGTGGAGAAGGATTAGACTTACAGTACACCACGAAATATTATGTGAACAACTAAAATGCTACAATAAAACAGTCAAAAAGGCAAAAATTTCCTATTTTTCAAACCTCATTACAGTTAATAGAAACAACCCCAGATTCCTCTTCTCCACCTTTGAACTTTTAACTAGCTCTGATCTTAACAAGTCCCCACAGAGACCAACAGACACTCTCTGTGAGGACTTTGCAGACCACTTCAGAAGTAAAATCAATAACATAAGATCCAGTTTTTTAGCCCGTCAAACCATAAGTTTCAGTTAACCTGGACAATCACATTTACCTGAAGAAACACTGGAAAGTTTTGCCCTGGTTGACGCAAGGACACTTGGTCGAGTTTTTCTCCCAGGTAAATCCAACAACCTGCCTTTTGGATCCAATTCCCACATTTCTTTTTAAGATATTTTATGGATTCTTTGAGGAACAAATTTTAAACATAGTCAATTGCTCTCTCCAGACGGGTGTCTTCCCCACCACCTTTAAAATGGCGGCTGTGAAGCCCCTTCTGAAGAAGAGGAACTCTGACCCCAGCGTTTTTAATAATTACAGGCCTGTATCCAACTTACCATTTTTAAGTAAGATTTTAGAAAAACTGGTGTTCCTCCAGTTAAATCACTTTTTACACACAAATAATATCTTAGAGAAATATCAATCTGGTTTTAGGATGAACCACAGTACTGAGACTGCTCTTTTAAGGATTTTAAATGATATTAGATATACTGCAGTCGTGAGAAAACTCACAGTCTTGGTGCTACTGGATTTAAGCGCTGCTTTTGATACAATAGATCACCAAATTTTATTAAATAGACTTAAAAACCTAGTGGGCATCTCTGGTACTACTTTTAACTGGTTTTATTCCTATCTCACAGACCGATCTTTTTTTGTAAGTATGGATACTTGTTCCTCGAGAACCCATGAAATTAAATGTGGGGTTCCCCAAGGTTCAATTTTAGGTCCAATACTTTTTAATCTTTATATGCTTCCCCTTGGGGGTGTCATCAGGAGACACGGCGTCAGCTTCCACAGCAATGCTGATGACACACAGCTGTATATTGCCGTGTCTCCTGATGAAACAGGACCCATTGATACCCTTTTAAATTGCATTTTAGATATTAAGTCATGGATGGCAGAGAATTTCCTACAGCTCAATCAGGACAAAACTGAGGTTTTAGTTATCGGCCCTGAAGGTCAGAGAGAGAAACTTTGACCAAAACTACAAGATTTTAAACCCTCAGAATGTGTGAAGAATCTGGGCGTCATCTTTGATTCTGAGCTCAGTTTTATTCCTCATATAAAAAAATGTAACCAAGATAGGTTTCTATCACCTTAAGAACATCGCCAGGGTCCGCCCGTTTCTCTCTCAGGCTAACACGGAAGTGCTGATGCATGCTTTTATTTCCTGTCGTTTTGATTATTGTAACGCCCTGCTCTGGAGCACATTACACCAGATACTTTTATTAGTTTATAAATGTCTTAATGGTCTTGGGCCATCTTATTTATCCGATTTGCTTTTATCATACCAGCCCTCGCGGATCCTGAGGTCCTCTGCCGCCGGCCTTTTAATTATTCCAAGGGTGAGGACCAAAACGCATGGCAAGGCAGCATTCAGCCATTTTGGTCCTCAACTTTGGAATAGCCTGCCAGAGGACGTCAGGTCCTCAGAGACTGTTGATGTCTTTAAGAGGAAGCTCAAGACACACCTTTTTAGTTTGGCTTTTACCTCATTTTAAGTAATTTATCTTTTCTTTTGACTCAGGATTCTTCTTCTCTTAGTTTACTGATTCTTCAATTATATTACTGTTGTTGTTAGCTTTTAGCTCCAGTGCTTCCTCATGGGGGGCCCTCCGCGTTGGGGGGGGTGGCTGCCCTTCCCGCAGGGGCCGTCATCGCAGGGGCTCCTTGGGTCCGGGTGACCGAGGGCCTCTACATTTTGTGTTGGGTCCACCCGGCTGATCCGGGCCGGGGGTCTCTGTGATGGCGGCACTTCCTGTGGCCCGTGGACTGTCATTCCCCTCGGCGTGAACGAGCCCCCCTTGGGTACCCTTTCCCATATGGTTCCTCTGTGCCTTGTCATGTCTTTTTTAACAAAGTTTATACGGTTGTGTGCTTTGTGTGTATATGTGGGGTGTGTGTGTGTGTGTGTGTGTAAGTGCAAGTGCTGATGTACTGGCGGATATATATCTTTGGGTTTGTTGGGAGGGAGGGAGGGAGCGGGTCTTCCTTTTTATGTTGTGTTTTGGACATTTTTACTGGACAGCACTTTGAGTTGCATTCTTTTTGTATGAAAAGTACTATATAAATAAATTTGATTTGATTTGATTTGATTTACACAGTATTCCCCCATCGTGGCGTTTGATCATTCTACTGTGATTTTAGATGTGCGTTTTGACCTCAAACCAAAATGAGTACAGGACTTGGCGCTTAGACCCAGTATTATTAGCTGACACAAATTTTTGCAAATATGTTGAGGATTCGATTAAGTTTTTTTGTGAGACCAATAAAAATGATGAAACCTCTCCCTCACTACTTTGGGAAACTCTGAAGGCTTATGTCAGAGGGAGAATTATTTTGTCCACGTCACATGTGAACATGCTGCGCAGAACCTGCCAGAGAGATTTGGAGGAAGCTGTAGGCAAACTTGATGCTGTAATATCTACTTCTCAGTCGGCTGACTTATACAAGGGGAGGTTAGAACTTCAGACTGAGCTTGATCTTCTTTTAACGTCAGAAGCGGAACGTCTCCTCCTCCAATCACGTGGGTCCATGTACGAACAGGGTGACAAAGCGGGCCTGTTGGCGCATCAGCTGAAAGCCAGATCGGCTTCCAACCAAATCATCCAAGCCCGTGACGAGTCAGACTCTCTTACCTCTGATCCGGGAAAGATAAATGATACATTCAGGTCATTTTACTCCAAACTATACACTTCTGAGTCTGTTAATGATGAAAGTCAATCACGTAGTTTTTTGATAAGTTGACTATCGAATGTTTCGCCAATTGATTATCAGACACTAGATGTCCCTTTGACACTGTGTGAAATTCAAGAGGCCATTCATTCAATGCGCAGTGGAACCGCACCAGGCATGGATGGCTATTCGGTGGAGTTCTTTCAATGGTTCTCAGAACTGCTTAAGCCACTTCTACTAGAAATGTTTAGTCAATCATACATTGATGGCTCCTTGCCTATGACACTTAGACAAGCTTCTATATCGCTTATCTACAAGAAGGGCAAAGGCCCAACAGATTGTGCATCATATCGTCCTATCTCACTTCTGTCAGTTGACATCAAGATTCTTGCCAAGGTGCTAGCTCACCGTTTGGAGGGCATAATGCCCAAGGTAATCTCGGAAGATCAAACGGGCTTTATGCATTTTTTTTAAGCATGTGCAGGGGAGTTGTTAAGCCTCTTCCTCTTTTGCGGCCTCTTTAGTGGCCTCTTTTGTGGCAAAGGAAATATGAAATGCAAGTTATCATGAAATTTGATGCGTCATAGTATTTCGACAATTCATGATTGTCTCCCCTGCTGTTGTCAAAGGTCTTCAGACTTGGGTAGTGCCATCTTAAGTCAATCGAATGAATCCTCTTGGCCAAGGGTGCAAAAGTATGCCCCCTGTAAATGTACAAACACTGTAAAAAAAATGGGACATACAAAAATTCATAGCTCACTTCCTACTCATTTCATACTATCGCTGCAATGGACTGATTTGTAAATCTCAGGGTGCTACATCCATACCTGTCAAGTTGTACACTTTTGGTGTGATTAGTACAAGTAGGAGGTCCACTGATAGTGTAGTGGTACACACGCCTGAGTTGTGTGCGGGCAGCGTGGGATCGATTCCCGCTCAGTGACAGTGTCTATGTGTGCCCTGCGACTGGCTGGCGACCAGTTCGGGGGGTAGTCTGCCTTCGCCCATTGACGGCTGGGATAGGCTCCAGCAACTCCCCGCGACCCTGTATAGGATAAGCGGTTTGGAAGATGACATGACATTAGTACAAGTAGGGACACTTTTTCAAACATGTACGTTGCACACTGTGAATCTGTACGGCCAATGTCAATTTTATCAGTGTTGTCCGTTCCTGTTGTAACGAAATGGGTGCCAGATCCGGTGAGCACAGAGCTTGACCCAGCCAGTCCAGGAATACACATAGTTGGCCCTTTTTGAAGTGCCAGCACCCAGCCTTTGGAGCGACCTGCCGGAGCAAAAGGCAGACCAACGCATGGTCTTTCCCTTTTAACCCCAGGTAGCGTGGACGTGCTATCTCAGCAGGGGCGTCACAACAAGGCCAAAACCTGCATAAAACGCCGGACCCCCTGTGGCTTCATTCAATCAAGCCGTGTCTCTGGCGGCTTGGCCGAGACATCACACCCCCAGGATAAGATTCCCCAGACATCACCACCCACCTGGAATACGCATCTCAACAACCAAAGTGCACATTGGTAGAGCACGTGCCACCCCTAGTGGCGAGTGTGAAGATGGACTGAACTGGACTTCAACTGAAAACTAATTAGCACTAGGAAGACTGAGGGTTTTCTTACCCCCGCTCTAAAATCTAGAGCACAGCCAAAAGGCTGTGAGATTTTGAACTAACAACTCAACAGCCTACAATTGGCCACCTTTCTTTTGTAAATGCAACCATTACCTGCAAGATTAGCAGTAATCAGAACCACCGTCCCCAGCTAGCTCCCTACAACTTTACAACTGAATAGAGTATTCATGAGGGGATTTTCCACTGAACGCTACGTTGGCCAGTAGAAGCCTCCGTACAGGGCAAGTCTGCACACCAAACATAGGGTGATGTTATAAACAGCATCAGTAAGTTGATAATTATTTTTCAAAAAATAATGGCTAAATAGTCAACAGGCCTCACTTGTCTTTTTTTCTTAATAGTCTGCAGGTTAGGACTAACAGAAAATGTGAAGGGATACCCACACCGTTTTACAACACAGAATGCTTATTCTAATGTACTGTCAGGCAATTGTAAAACTCTGTGATACGATGAAAAATCCTAATTCTTCTGTAGTCAATATTCAAGTGGACTTGTGCCAAACATTCCCAAGAGACTCAATGATTTTGCTCCAAACAAACATCAAAAATAGTCACTGCCATTTTTTAGTTTAGTTCTTAGTAAAAAAAAAAAAATCTGAAAATATTTTGAATTTTCATGATGGTTTTATATTTTTTATTTATTTTTAAAGTGCTTTATTGGTTAACAAAATAGAATACAAAAATACATACAAAGATAGCTGGAGTATGTAAAAGTGTGGTATAGTGTGTGTGTCAGGGGCGGAGCTATGGGTGGGCTTGTGTGTGCACCGGCCCACCCAGATTGACAGACTGCCCACCCAGTGAGATTCATGAAAAAAAATATGCTTTTACATTTTTTGTAAACTATTATGAAATTATTTTTGAATTTGTGTTTCATTGTTTTTTTATTGTATTGAATATTAAGAATGGCATAATTGTGGTTGTCTAAGGAAGATCTGAACTTCATGTGTTGGGACAGGAAGATTGTGCTCAGTGAGAGAAATATTCAGTATATATATATATATATATATATATATATATATATATATATATATATATATATATAAAACGCAATACAGTAATATATTACATTTAGGCAGTAACGACGTAATGTAACTTGTTACTCAGATTTTTGTTTTTGTAATATTATTACAGTTACTGAGACTGGCAACGCGTTACAAATATCAGGACTTTAATACATATGTTGACATCATTTAGCAAGTACGGCAGTTCATAACATCACTTGATTTTAAGCTATTACTTCCAGCAATACTCAAATAAAAAGTTCTTGTCGCACTTGGAACTTCACGCAACAACGTAAGTGCACGAGTCAACTCTCTGCTAAGCATTTCAATTGTCTTTAAACCAATGACAACAATTAAAAGGGCTGACAAGTTATTGTTTGTGACAGTAATCACTGTCATGGTTTTATAAAATAAAATGCAAGTCATAGACACAAAATACAAGCAGGAACAAACCTAAGTAAAACGAAGCGAATAAACTGCAAAAAAATAAGTCACTGTGCTTTTTAGATATGATTTATAGAACTTAGTGCCATCAATTGCCATATGTAAAACGTAGTGATTCTGATTGGCTGTTTGCAATCAAAATGCAAATCATCTGCCAGTGACAAATGCCATCACGCTACGGCACCATCAATCGGACAAACCACAATAGACGCCATTATTAGAGTCTTATGCGCTCGTTTCTTATTTACCTTTTTTTTCAAATCACTTCAAATTTTTGTCTCCATGTAGTAAAAGAATATTAGAACTAATTGAACTTTCAATTATCCATCCATCCATTATCGATACCGCTTATCCTCACAAGGGTCGCGGGGCGTGCTGGAGCTTATGCCAGCTGTCTTCGGGCAGTAGGCGGGGGACACCCTGAATTGGTTGCCAGCCAATCGCAGGGCACACAGAGATGAACATCCGCACTCACAATCACACCAAGGGGCAATTTAGAGAATCCAATCCACTTACCATGCATGTTTTTGGAATGTGGGAGGAAACCGGAGTACCCTGAGAAAATTCACGCAGGCACGGGGAGAACATGCAAACTCCACACAGGGAGGCCGGAGCCGGGATCGAACCCATGACCTCTGAACTGTGAGGCGGACGTGCTAACCAGTCGACCACCGTACCGCCCTACTTTCAATTATTATAAATAGAAAAAATAATAAGGAAAAAGGAAAACAATTTTAGTCAGGTCAGTTTTGACTTGATCAATACATATTTTTGTTTTTATTACACATGCCCTGTCTGTGTGTTTCTATCTATCTATCTATCTATCTATCTATCTTGTTTGACCAATTATCAATTATATGTTATGGTTCACTATTATTTGTGTGTAAATGGCAAATGGACTGTCACTTGTATCGCACTTTTCTACCTTTGGTACTCAAAGCGCTTCACACTGTACCTCATCTACCTCCCGATGACGCAGCATCAGGAGCAACTGGGGGTTCAGTACCTTGCTCAAGGATACATAAGATAAGATAAGATAAGATAAGAAGATAAGAATGCCTTTATTGATCCCACAGTGGGGAAATTTTCGTTGTTACAGTAGCAAAGATATAGGTCACACAGGGGCGGCGGCATAATGTGGCCATTAATGTATAACATTGACGGCAAACATTTAGAATCAAACCTATGTAGATATACGCAGTAACATGTGTATATACACATGTGTATACACACCAACCTACATCTACATAAAAAATATGAGGAACACTCATTTCGGCCTGTACATAGTACAGAGGAAAAAATACTCTAAGTGACAGTGCTGCAGTGCTGTAGTGAAATGTAAGGAACAGCATTGGATAAAAATAAAACTAGACTAACAGTAGTGGGGAATGTTGAGTATTGCACGGTATTACAGTAGTGGGGAATATTGGGTATTGCACGATACGAGCTCAGGTGCAGGACTGCACAATTGCACTAATGACCGCCAGTTTGTAGAGACTACACAATGTTCTTGTTAAAGAGTCTGACAGCAGCAGGCAAGAAGGAACGGCGGAATCTCTCCTTTGCACAGCGAGGGTGTAACAGTCTGTCACTGAAGGTGCTATGGAGTGCTGTTAGGGTGCCCTGGAGGGGGTGGTCCGGGTTGCCCAGCATTGATGACAGCTTGGCCAACATCCTCCTGTCCCCCACCGAGTCCACAGAGTCCAGGGAGCAGCCCAGGACAGAGCCGGCCCTCTTGACCAGTTTGTCCAGCCGCTTCTTGTCCCGGGCCGAGACGCCGCCTGCCCAGGTGACCACTCCCTGGAAGATGACCGATGCAACCACCGAGTCATAAAAGTTCCTGAGGAGTGTCCCCTGAACCCCAAAAGACCTCAGTCTCCTGAGTAGGAAGAGTCTGCTCTGACTCTTCCTATAGAGGGCGTCTGTGTTGTCGCACCAGTCCAGTTTATTGTTCAGATGAACACCCAGGTACTTGTAAGTTGAGACTCTCTCAACATCTGTTCCCCGGATATTCACTGGTGCAGGTGAAGAGTGCTGGCGCCTACCGAAATCCACCACCATTTCTTTGGATTTCCCCGCATTGATCAGGAGGCGGTTCTGCTGGCACCAATCCACAAAACCCTGAGTAAGTTCTCTGTACTCCCGATCATCTCCGCCTGTGATGAGGCCGACAATCGCAGAGTCGTCAGAGAACTTCTGCAGGTGACAGGTAGGGGTGTTGTAGTTGAAGTCCGAGGTGTAGAGGGTGAACAGGAAGGGAGCCAAGACAGTTCCCTGTGGGGCCCCCGTGCTGCAGAGGAGCACGTCAGACACACAGTCCTGTGTTCTCACATACTGTGGCCGGTTTGTGAGGTAGTCCTGGATCCATGTGGTGAGGTGGTGCGCCACCCCCGCCCGCTCCAGCTTGTCTCCCAGTAGGGTGGGCTGGATGGTGTTGAAAGCACTGGAGAAATCAAAGAACATGGTCCTCACAGTGCTCCCCGCCTTCTCCAGGTGGGAGAGTGAAGTGTGGAGGAGGTAGATGATGGCATCATCCACACTGATGCCAGGCTGGTATGCGAACTGGAGTGGGTCCATTGAGGAGCTCACCAGGGGGCGCAGGTGGACAAGGACCAGTCTCTCCAGGGTCTTCATCAGGTGAGACGTCAGCGCCACCGGTCTGAAGCTGTTGAGCTCCTTCGGGTGGGGGGTCTTTGGCACCGGGACCAGGCAGGATGTTTTCCATAGCTGGGGGACCCTGCCCAGCTTCAGGCTCAGGTTGAACATGTGCTGGACAATTCCACACAGCTGGTCTGCGCAGGATTTGAGGAGCTGGGGGCTGATGCCATCTGGACCCGCTGCCTTCCTCGCCTTCATCTTCTTCAGCTGGTTCCTCACCTGAGATGTTGTGAAGGCCAAGGCTGGACAGGAAGGAGTGGTGGCTATCTGGTGTAGCTGGGAGCTGGAGTCTGTGGAGAAAAGAGGGGAGGGGGTGACACGCCCAGCAGAAGGAGTAGGTGGAGACTGCAGCAGGAGAGACTGAGTGGAGGCAGGCATCTGATCGAACCTATTGAAAAAGAGATTCAGCTCATTTGCCCACTGCAGGTCCCCCTCAGTCCGGGTCTTGGGTTGTCCGTGGCCTGAGATGGTCTTCAGGCCCCTCCAGACTCCCCTGGCGTTATTCTGCAGCAGCTGCTCCTCCATCCTCTTCCTGTAGGACCTTTTCCCCTCTCTGATCCTCCTCCTCAGCTGGCGCTGCACAGTCCTCCGCTCCTCTATGTTGCCTGACGCAAAAGCCCTCCTCTTCTCCTTCAGGAGAGCTTTTATGTCTGGTGTGATCCAGGGTTTGTTGTTGGAGAAACACCTTACTGTCCTGGTGGGTATGGTGTTCTCCATGCAGAAATTTATATAGTCTGTAACAGTGTCCGTTAGACTACTAATGTCTTCCCCATGAGCATCGCTGAATACTTCCCACACAGTTGTGCTGAAGCAGTCCTTTAAGGCTTCAACATGGTCACAATGGATTGAACCCACAACCTGCCGGTTGGGAAAGGACCACTCTACCACTGAGCCATGTGGCCATTGTGTAAATTAATTTGAGAATAATGATCATTTCATTTGTGGTTTACAGTCTGTGATTATTTATTTACTGGACAAAATATCAGTTCCAATATTTTTATTTAAAAAATAAATCTTATTGATACAAATATTGATCAAAGATAGTGATGTCCTACCACACCATAGAGTCGCAACATTTAATATTATAGACCACACTATATATAGTTAAATATGCTCATAAGTTAACTTTACCAGCTAGAGTATGGCAGCAAATTTAGCATTTTCCTTTTAAGGTCTTGAAATCATTATTAAATAAATTAATCCCCGATTTTTGAAAAAGTAACTTAAAAGTAACAAACTTGAGTAACACATTACTCTACAAATAGAGTATTGTGAAGAAACTTATTACTTTCACATGCAAGTAACTAGTAATATGTAAAATATTACATTTTGGAGGTAACTTGCCCAACACTGTGTGTGTGTGTGTGTGTGTGTGTGTGTATATATATATATATATATATATATATATATATATATATATATATATATATATATATATATATATATATATATATATATATATATATATATATATATATATATATATATATATATATATATCACCTCCCAAAGAGCAGAATTTAGTCTGCACTCTGTATGGCATATGGTTATACCAATAAATCTAGGAGAAGCACGACATGTGCATTTCATCGATAAGAATGGAATTCTTAAATTTTACTTTTAAGGTATACCTCTAAATGGTATTCAAAGATGTGTGTGCATCATGTCGTCAGAACCATCAACAATGTGAAGCATATGTTTGGTATTAAATATTACTTTAATAAATGGGTGGCGATTGGGTTAATGCCTGCACTAACTCTTGCTCGCCACCAGGGGGCACCACGCCCGTTTTGGGTTGATTCTTTAGACAAAACGGACAAAAAGGCCTCGTAATTCAGTCTTAATATAGGAAGGCGCTACATTAAAGATTTGTAAATCCAATTTACCAGATCAGTGATTGAAACTTTGACTCAAACACACACAATTCACACTACTCACTACGAGCTCTACTTGATTCACAAAATTAATTATGCACCAATCGTATGATCCGTAGGGGATTGCAAGCTGCACTTACGGGCTTTGGTTGGCGTCGCTGGCCAGGAGAAAGGGAGGAGACGTTGCCGTGGAGAGTGACGTCACAGGGGAGCCAGAAGAAAAAGAAGAAAAGTCGAGTCCAAAAAGGAAAAGCGAAAAGCAAAGTTCAACCAAGGAAAATTGGTCGCAACGGTCACGGGGCTCTGCGGCTCAGCACGCGACTTAGTTCAGGACCAGGTGGGGCTACCCCTTTAAGGCGCCCAGACACTGGTCGTGCGGGCCCGTCGGCTTTTTGCCAGACGCACGCTGTGATCCTCATTGAGGGAAGGTGGCACACCTTGTTGGGGTGCGGCCGCGCTGTGCTGGCTAGCTGGTGAGGCTAGAACCGTGGTGACCACAGACCTTCGGGTCCCCACATGTGCCGTGGTTGTTAGGCGGGTGACTCAAAGTAACAAAAGAAGAGCAAAGACTCTGACCCAGGACGGATCAGAGGGTGGCTGTTGATAAAGAGTTAAAGCCACTCTAAAGAAAAAGTGTAGGAAGTTCACGAGATGTTCTCAAGAATGTGAGTTTGGAAGCGTTTGCCAGAGTCTTGAGAAGAGTTCTTTCAGGAGCAAAGGAGGAATTCCAGGTGAGAGAGAAGTCTTGTTTTTTTTTTCAGGCAAGAGAGAGCCTTGTTTCTTCCAGGTGAGAGCGCAAGAAAGGGATTCTTCATGGCCCTTTTATCGGGGTTGTGCGCATGTTGATGAGAGTGGGCTGCACCCCCTTCCTTTCCACGTCTGGGCCGCGTTGAGCGCTTTTTCCCAAAAAGACCAGGTGTTGGTCCTTTTCTGTCTCTCCAAAGGCTGGGTGCGGGCACCTGGATGTGTATTCCAGGTCTGGCGGGGGAGTCTTAGCGGTCAAGCCCATGTGCTCCTCCGACCTGACATCCATTTTTGTTACAAATGAAATGAAAGAAAAGCCCATAGAGACAAAATTTGCTGCAAAATATAATGCTAACGTGTCAATCACAATTCATGATACTGAGATAACATACTCTGAATGGTTGATGCAAACAGCGAAGTTCGTTCTTGAGAGACTTTCGTGTCTCAATACAGGGTTTTGGTGCAGTGTTTTCAGGGGAAAAACATAACAAAAGTTACAAGGTGCCTATTGATATTCCATTCATATATACTGTAAGTCTGTGGGTGTGGTGTGGTGCGGTGTGGTGGATGGTTAGTCGTGACCAAACTAAGGACCCAAGGTGGATAAATAGATTGTGCATGGCCACATACCAGTAATAGTTGACTGACTCAGTGAACTAAGACCAAGGAAGATGCCGAAAGACTACAGTGCTATATAAATAAAGTTGTATTGTATTGTATGATTCTTGCTAAAATCTGTACTGAAATTTTAAATTGTGGTAAATAAAAACATTGCAATAATGTAAGCATGTTCTCTTTTGTGCAATTGTGCAGTCCTGCACCTGAGCTTATATCGTTCAATACCCAACATTCCCCACTACTGTAATACTGTGCAATACTCAACATTCCCCACTACTGTTAGTCTAGTTTTATTTATATCCAATGCTGTTCCTTACATTTCACGACAGCACTGCAGCACTATCACTTACTTAGAGTATTTTTCCTCTGTACTATTACTATGTACAGGCTAAAATGAGTGTTCCTCACACTTTTTATGTAGATGTATGTTGGTGTGTCTATACATGTGTATATACACATGTTACTGCGTATATTTTCATAGGTTTGATCCTGAATGTTTGCCGTTAATGTTATACATTAATGGCTATATTATGCCGCCGTCCCAGTGTTACCTATATCTTTGCTGCTGTAACACTGAAAATTTCCCCACTGTGGGATCAATAAAGGCGTTCTTATCTTATCTTATCTTATCCTTCTGAAACCCATTTTACAACAACTTGAAAAATAGTTGAATAAACTTGACTTCAGATTTAAAAATTACATTACACATCCATAAACATATTTTTAAGCCTGAATGTATTGGGTATTTTTCTTCTCTATCACTAGATCCACATGCTGCACAAATTTGTGTTTTTATATTTCATTGCAGCAATTTCTAAGTAAAGAAGTCTTGATTGAAAGTTATGCACCAGAAACAAATACCAGTAAGAAATAAAAAACAAACTGTTTTAACTTCTCTTGGAGAAGGGAGGGGAAAAAAATAATGTTCAACATCGGTTCCCATGCCCCAGTAGCACAGAGTAATTGCCACATTAACAGGAGAATGGTTTCAACCTCTTGGCTTGCCCTTTGGTCATGGAAATTAGAACATGCAAATTGCTGGGCTGGACTGTTCACACTTGACAAAGGATCAGAATTCAATACTAATCCAGCCGCTTGGTTTACCTTCAGCCTCAAAAGGTAGTAAAGCCAAATGGCTTAGCTTTAGACTTTTTAGTGTTAAAATTATGTTTTAATTTGCGTCCAATATGTTCGTGTTACTCTACCTCTACAGCACATGAACTGAAAACAACACCCAATGCATGATGTTTGAATGATTTTGCAGTTGTAGTTGTGTTTGATTTCCGACCCCTTTTTCAAACAGAAAAACCTGCAACAACTATCGTGCGTTCATTATGTGAATGTTGTTCACTGATAAAGAAAAAAAAACACAACAGGCATTTTAACTTTTCAGCTCACGTGTGCCAAGCTTTAGGGGAGGGGGTGCAGCCCCCTTAATTACCATGCGCATATTCCCTATAAAAGGCAGTGCAAAGTTCTCTACTCCCTCTCTCTTGCCTGAAAAAAACCAAGACCTCTCTCTTGGCTGGAAAACAAGACTCTCTTGCTCCTGAAAGAACTCTTCTCAAGACTCTGGCAAACGCTTCCAAACTCACATTCTTGAGAACATCTCGTGAACTTCCTCCACTTTTTCTTTAGAGTGGCTTTAACTCTTTATCAACAGCCACCCTCTGATCCGTCCCGGGTCAGAGTCTTTGCTCTTCTTTTGTTACTTTTGAGTCGCCCGCCGACCAACCACAGCACACGTGGGGACCCCCAAGGTCTGTGGTCACCATAGTTATAGCCTCACCAGCTAGCCAGCACAGCGCGGCCGCACCCCAACAAGGTGTTCCACCTTCCCTCAACAAGGATCACAGCGTGCGTCCGGCAAAAAGCCGACACGCCCGCACGACCAGTGTCTGGGCGCCTGAAACGGATGTCCAGCTCCGGTCCTCAAGGGCCGCTTTCCTGCCTGTTTTCCAGCTCTCCTTGCTGCAACGCACCTGATGATCGTTAGCAAGCTCTGAAGAAGCTTGATTCTTCGTTAGCAAGCTCTGAAGAAGCTTGATAACGATCATCGGGAGAAAAGATTTTCTCCTTAGGAATAAAAATTCCAACTGCCTTTTGCCACTCTGCTGGGATGGATTGCTTCTTCCACACGATGGAATTTTTATTCCTAGGGAGAAAAATTCCACCAACATCAGCCAGTTCAGGCCAATTTTCCCTGCTGAATGTGGAGGGGAAAATGTTTTTTTCAGTCCTCTCCAGAAGGTTGGTCAGGTTACTCAACGAAAACTGTTACATCGACACAAGTTGTCAGGATTTTCGGGCTGTTTTTAGCATGTATCCATGATCTGGGAGCAGATACAACGTGCAAAAAGGGAGAAGAGTGATCTACATGTCGTATGGCTTGACCTGGAAAATACCTACGGCTCAGTACCTCACAAGTTAGTGGAGTTCGCCCTGGATTTTTTCCATGTCCCAGGATGCATCAGAAACATCATCGGCAAGAACTTTGACAACCTCCACATGTGCTTCGCAGCAGATGACATTGTGACGAGCTGGCAGCGTCTGGAGGTCGGAATCGCCATGGGCTGTTCCATATCTCCCATTCTCTCCATGCAGCATTTGAAGTGCTACTTATTGGAGCGAGGCAGATGGCCAGAGGCCTAAAATCTCCATTAGGAGGGAGACTACCCGCGCTCGGAGGGTACATGGACGACGTCACAAGCATATTACAAACTGCCCCATGCACAGCACGACTCCTCCAGCGCTTTGATGAACTGATAGCCTGGGCAAGGATGAAGCTCAAGCCAGCCAAGTCCAGGAGCCTTTCAATTAGGAAGGGCGCGAGGGATGACAGGACTGTCTTCACAGCAGGAGGAGAAAAGATCCCACTCCTCACTGAGCAGCCCATCCGAAGTCTTGGGAGGGAGTACACACCAGAACTCTCGGATAGGCAGATAGGGAGGTCGGTGCAGTAACTACTGGAGAGGGCCTTGCCAAGATCGACAGCAGCCAACTTCCCGGGAAGTTGAAGGTGTGTTATTGTCAGGTAACACTTTTCCATCGGGTGATGTGGCCACTGAACGTGGGAGAAATCCCACATTCCTACTCCTCTGCTCTGTGGGAATGACCGGAGGAAGCTTGAAAAAGGCAACCAAGGAACTGGCGGAAGAGGCAGAGAAAGCAAGTTTCTGGATATGGCTACAGAGGAACGACAACAGTTGGGGCTCAACACCCCAATGAGGTCAGTTGCAGGGAGTGGTGTGGGGAGACGTCCCCAAAACCACTGCCCCCCCCACACACACACACACCGCGAGATGTCCTGGTCAGGGGGCGAAACATCAGTGAACAGTGGCACCAGCTGATGACCCTGCAGCTGACCCCAAAGTGCACTGGAGCAGGTGCGACAGGCATAGATGCCAAGCAGAAGAACCTGCACTATTCAAATTCCTCCAATAAGTAGAAAATTATTCCAGTGGATTCTTCTTCCAGGGGGCCCTTACTATCAGCATGCCATGTTTGGACTGATTTTACTGTCCAGAATTTTCAAAAATTAGAGCCAAAGCACAAAATACAGTACATACAGTACAAAAATCACTCCACTCAAGTTTGAATTGCCATAAAAACCATTCCTCCAATAAGTAGAAAATCATTCCAATGGATTATTCTTCTTGGTGACCTATGCTATCATCATGGGAGGTTTGGGCTGATTCTACTGTACAGTTTTTTCAAGAATTTGAGTCAAAGTCTGCATGAAATACACTACATTGAGTACAGAAATCATTCCAGTCAAGTTTAAACTGCCATATAAACCATTCCTCCAATAAATAGAACATCATTCCAGTGGGTTATTCTTCCTGGATGCCCATACTATCAGAATACAAAGTTTGGACTGATTTCACTGTACAGTTTTTAAAAAAAATTTGAGTCAAAGTCTGCAAAAAATATAGTACATACAGCGCAGAAATCATTCCCCTCGTTTAAACTGCCATAAAAACAATGTACAGTATTTTGCGCGGACTTTGACTCTAATTTTTGAAAAATCTGTGCAGTAAAATCAGTCCAAATTTGACATGATGATAGTATTCCTCTTCAGGAATAACTCACTGTAATGATTTTCTACTTATTGGAGGAATGTTTTTTATTGGGGCGACACGGTGGTCGACTGGTTAGCACGTCCGCCTCGCAGTTCAGAGGTCGTGGGTTCGATCCCGGCCCTGGCTTCCCTGTGTGGAGTTTGCATGTTCTCCCCGTGCATGCGTGGGTTTTCTCCGGGTACTCCGGTTTCCTCCCACAGTCCAAAAAACCTGCATGGTAAGTTGATTGGACTCTCTAAATTGCCCCTAGGTGTGATTGTGAGTGCAGAGGTTTGTCTTTGTGTGCCCTGCGATTGGCTGGCAACCAATTCAGGGTGTCCCCCGCCTACTGCCCGAAGACAGCTGGGATAGGCTCCAGCACGCCCCGCGACCCTTGTGAGGATAAGCTGTATAGATAATGGATGGATGGATGGATGGTTTTTCTCGCAGTCCAAACTTGAGGGAAACGATCATTTCTGTACTGTATGTACTGTATTTTGTGCAGAATTTGCCTCTAATTTCTGAAAAATCTATACAGCAAAATCAGTCCAAACTTGACTTGATGATAGTATTCGTCTTCCAGAAGAAGAATCCTCTGGAATGATTTTCTACTTATTGGAGGAATGGTTTTTATGGCAATTTAAACTTGAGGGGAATGATTTCTGTACTCTATGTAGTGTATTTTGTGCAGATTTGACTCTAATTTTTGAAAAATTTGTACATTAAAGTCCAAACTTGGCATGCTCATAGAATGGCCCCCAGGAATAAGAACCCACTGGAATGATTTTCTACTTGTTGGAGGAATGTTTTTATGGAGGTCCAAACTTGAGGGAAATGATCATTTCTGTACTGTATGTACAGTATTTTTTGCAGAATCTGCCTCTAATTTTTGAAAAATCTGTACAGTAAAATAAATCAAAACTTCACATACTGATAATATTCCTCTACAGGAACGGTAACTTACTGGAATGATTTTCTACTTATTGGAGGAATGTTTTTTATGGTAGTTCAAACTTGAGGGAAATTAGGTCAGTTGCAGGGAGTGGTGTGGGGAGACGTCCCCAAAACCACTGCCCCCCCCCCCCCCCCCAGATCAACAGTTGAAAAAATCAGATTTCTGTACTGTGTACTGTACTTTGCACAGGATTTGCCTCTAATTAATTAAAAAAAAAAAATTGTACAGTAAAATCAGTCCAAACTTGGCATGCTGATAGTATGGGCTACCCAGAACAGGTATACAGTGATCCCTCGCTACTTCGCGCTTCAACTTTCGCACCCTCAGTGCATTGCGGATTTTTCAGAAGCATTCATAAATTAAAAATGAAATAACACAGCCATATCGGGAGCTATATTGCAGAAAGACGCATTGTTTCAAAGATTTGAGTTGACTCGGAGACTTTGTACATAACCCCAGGCACTCATAAAAGGCGGTGACTGGTTCCCAGCGCGAGATCGACCAACGAGAGCACAAGTGGATTTAATTTTTCCACACACTGTACTGTACGTGAGCTGACTCGGTGCGCGTCATCGCAGCCTCTCGCTTAGTCTCGTCCAATATTCAAATGTGCCGTTGATTTAGTCAAGCTGGATACTTTCTCCTCCATATTTGGAATGACGTGTTTGCTCTAATAAAGTTTTGTAAAAATCAGATAGTACAGTACAACTGCTGTGTTTATAATTCGTCAGCGCAGCGCAGCGCAGCGCAGCGCAGCGCAGTGCAGTGCTCCCGGCCGACCAGCGGCACGGATGACTTAAGACATCGCCAAATAAAGTGTGAAAGTGTTTGTTATTTTTGTCTTAGATTGTCTTAAAGCCGCTTAACTTAACTACAATCCCGCGTTGCATTTTATCCAAAGGAGTTTATTGATGTTATTGTGCAAAAGATAAAGTTAATGCATGATCACCGGCGGCCATGCTTCTTCTTCGTTTTTGAAATGAAGTAGGAGGAGAAGAAGAAAAAGCAGGCGAAGAAGAATGAGGGAAGAAGAAGAAGTGGACGCTTTTACTTTCACTTTTCATGACGGCGACAAGCGCTTTAAAGTGCAGGATTGGATAAATTACACTATGGCATTCTAGTTAAGGTAAGTCCATTTTATGATAAAAATTAAAACTTTTAACGCAGTTTTTAGTGAACGTTCTGTTGTGCTCGTCAGCTGCCGCGGTCGGTCAACGCTAAATTCTGATCACAGCCTGCAAGCTTGGTATTTATATTCTTCATTTAGCATTTTTTTGGTTAAATTGATTGTTTAGCAAGTATTTAGAAGTGTGGGAACCATGTTGGGGTTCACAACAGCGTAACAGAGGCGCAAATCCCACAAAATAAAACTGTACAATAAATATCATATAAAATTATAATCATAATCATAAGTCCGACTCTACTTTGCGGGTTTCACTTATCGCGGCGGGTTCTGTACTCCCATTAACTGCGATGAATGAGGGATCACTGTATACTGGAAGGATTTTCTCCTTATTGAAGGAATGATTTTTATCGCAGCTCAAACTTGAGGGGAATGATTTCCGTATTGTATGTACTGTATTTTGTGCAGAGTTTGCCTCTAATTTTTGAAAAAAACTGTACAGTAAAATCAGTCCAAACTTGGCATGGTGATAGTATGGGCCCTAAGGAACACTAATCCACTGGAATGATGTTCTACTTATTAGAGGAATGGTTTTTATGGTAGTTCAAACTTGAGGGAAATTCTGATTTCTGTACTGCGTGTACTGTATTTTGCACAGACTTTGCCTCTAATTTAAAAAAAAAAAAAAACTGTCCAGTAAAATCAGTCCAAACTTGGCATGCTGATAGTATGGGCTACCCGGAACAGGAATATACTGGAATGATTTTCTACTTCTTAAAGGAATGTTTTTTATCGCAGCTCAAACTTGAGGGGAATGATTTCTGTATTGTATGTACTGTATTTTGTGCAGTTTGCTTCTAATTTTTGAAAAAACAGTACAATAAATTCAAATTTTTGAAAAAACTGTAAAGTAAAAAATCTGTCCAAATTTCACATGGTAATACGATGGGCATCCAGGAAGAATAATCCACTGGACTGATTTTCTACTTATTGGAGGAATGTTTTTTATGACAGTCCAAACCTTAGGGAAATGATGATTTTTGTACTGTTTGTACTGTGTTTTTCTGCAGACTTTGCCTCTATTTTTTTTTTAAACTGTACAGTAAAATCAGTCCAAATTTAGCATGCTGATAGTACGGGCCCTCAGGAAGAAGAACCCACTGGAATTATTTACTACTTATTGGAGGAATGTCTTTATGGCAGTTCAAATGTGAGAGAAATGATGATTTCTCTACTGCATGTAATGTGTTTTGTGCAGACTTTGCCTCAATTTTTTTTTTTTTTAAACTGTACAGTAAAATCAGTCCAAACTTGACATGCTGATATTATGGGCCCTCGGGAAGAAGAACCCACTGGAATGATTTTCTATTTATTGGATTAATGTTTTTTATGGCAGTTCGAATGTGAAGGAAGAGATGCATTGTGTATTTTGTGCAGTTGCGACATGCGGAAAATGCGACATGCATTTACCGTAAGGTTTAGAATACACGCGCACTCAAAAACGTAGACGCGGATAGCTTGACCACGGAAAAACGAGAGCGTGATAGCTTGACCACAGTTGGCCGTCGCACATCGTCGAAATGGGGGAGCCCAGTAGCCCAACAACACACGTCAGAGGGAGACAAGGAACTTCCGTGCTGTTCCTCACAGGTCACACATACCCGCAACATCATGTTTACTTTTTTTTTTTTAAAGCTGATTTCCGATCATGTGACAGCAGCCATTTGAAAATAATGTGTAATGTGGAAGATTATATTCAGATATGCTCGGGCAAATTACAACTTTTCAGAGCTGGGCAGTCCGTCCCAAGGCAGGATGGGGCAGGGGGTGGCGGCTGATAAATTTTTAAAAAAGGGCTGGACTAAGCAAGGCTGGAAGTGGATTTTAGTCCGGCCCACCTATCGGCCCTCATGCGTGTGACGTGGTCGCGAGGCGACCAAATTTCATCTCAGCCTACTTGGTGAAAGGCTTCTTTTTAGGCTTCTTTCTACTCCCGCATCGGCGCGAGTGACAACTGCCGCATTGATTCACATGACCTACGCATTGTGCTGTTGGGGACAGCAGTAGTCAAGGATGACGCTAGCACATCAAGGTGGAGTTTATGCACTTCTTTTGGCGTCTTTCCTACTTCCGGAAATACGCTGTAGCAAACCTGCTGTGTAGTGGTTTGCTGGTATGCTTTTGTTTTGAAGGCGTGAAGGAGGGGAAGTGTGGAAAATAAATAAGTAACTTGTTGAATGCTTGTTGATTGTCATCTGTTGGAACCAAATAATTATACAATACGACAAAACCAACCCCAGGGCTCGCAATGGAAGTAAGCACACTGTAAGAATAATAATGCATTTTATATTTATGTGTTTATCATTACGGCTCCGGCCTCCCTGTGTGGAGTTTGCATGTTCTCCCCGTGCCTGCGTGGGTTTTCTCCGGGCACTCCGGTTTCCTCCCACATTCCAAAAACATGCATGGTAAGTTGATTGGATACTCTAAATTGGCCCTAGGTGTGATTGTGAGTGCGGATGTTTGTCTCTGTGTGCCCTGCGATTGGCTGGCAACCAGTTCAGGGTGTCCCCCGCCTACTGCCCAAAGACAGCTGGGATAGGCTCCAGCACACCCCGCGACCCTTGTGAGGAGAAGCGGTACAGATAATGGATGGATGGATGGATGTTTATCATTAGGCCGACTTGCTTGGTGTGCTTTGCTTTCACATATGTATGTTAATTGCTCACACACACACACACACACACATAGACAAAACAAGTTCATAGTGTTCCAGCTGCTTTCGCTCCCCTTTCCCTTAGAGCTGGAACACCTTTGCTATCAGGGACACCGAAGAAAAATAAAAAGAGAGGGGGCGCAGGAGCCGGGCAGAGGGTTTTAGGAACTGTAATCGTACACTTCCCTGCGCTCTACTTGCAAGTAAAAAGACAATATTGTTGTAGAGTGTCTTCTCTCCTCATTGTGTGCATTGTTTATGAATGTCTCACTTGGTGTGAACCTGACATTAAATTGGTCCTTCGAGCTGGATCCCTATATGCCGGAAGGTTTCCAGCTGTCGAGTCAACCTCCAGGTAAAGTCCGTGGCCACGGCTGTAAGACCCTTTGTGGGACTGGTCTTTGGCTCCACTTCTGGGAACTGAAGGCTGACAGGAAGCCGGAGAAGTGAAGACATCTCTGGGTGAGTAGGAAACGCACGACACTCATGGATGAGTGAATTGCGCGCTGGTAAAAAAACCTTGACAATACTAGTCCCTGGTCAAGTAGTAAGACAGAGTGAGTCTATAAAACTGTGGGACAGAGTAAGTCTATAAAACTGTAAGACAGAGTTAGTCTATAAGACTGTGAGACAGAGTAAGTCTTTAAAACTGTGTAAGCCTTGAGAATACTAGTCAATGTCAAGGTAAAAGACAGAGTAAGTCTATAAAACTGTAAGGGCAACGGTGTCCTGTAGGTACTTAAACTCCGTGAAAAACGCTGCTAAAAGTGTGACTGTGTAAACTGTGTGAGTGAATGTAAACAGGATTGTAAGTGACAATTTTGTGTGGACGCAATAGGCAAGAATCCTCCGCCACTTGTGGTAGAAGCTTGAGGATTGCCACACACTGGGTTGATTGTCACCCTGTTTTAGGGTAAAAGTCAGTATAGGACACCCTAGGTGTCATAAAACTGACTCTAGGAAAAAAAAAAAAAAAAAAAAAAATGGGGAAAGTTAATAAAATCGGTGATAAAAGTGATCCTAAACAAAACCTCGCATGCAAAGATTGGACATTTGTGGAGCGTCACTGTCCTTCCAAAATACAACACTTAAACCTTTGGAAAACAAAATATGACTTTGCTGGCCAGCTTAAAAAAAGAAAAAACATTAATAATAATAATAATAATAAAGGATGGCGAAGGCCTGTGTACACTTGAATTCTGGGTGTGTATGTTTGGGCAAATCGGTTGCGAAACCCTGTGTGAAGTGTGTAAGTGAACAGAGTGGTTGCGAATTAAAATACCACTAGGTATTTTATTCCATATAATTAGTATAGTATAATTAGTAGTATATGTAGTAGGATAATGAACAGCAGACTGGTGTGGATGCAGAAGCAAGAATTCTCCACCTGAAAAGGTTGTAGTGAGAATGACCACAACAGGAAATTTGAATTGCTGTCCTACTGATAAAAATCCAGTTTTTAGAACACCCTAGGTGTTAGCAAACTGGACCAAATTGTCTATACAATGGGGGAAATGGGTGGTAAATTTAAATAATAAAAAGCAATGAAAGGATTGGAAATCTGTTGAAAAACAGGATCCTGACAAGATCCAAGATTTAGACACATCGATAGCTGAACACGTTTTTAATGGTTAAGTTAATTACACAGAAAGTAGCCGCGTTACAGGAGTCAATCATATAGCAGAAGCGTTTGACAGGCAAAAAGTAAGAAACGAAGGTAATGTGCCTTGAGCGGCGGCGCAGACATCAGGGAGGGGCACCTGGGCCCTCTGCTCTTCTATTGTCCGACCCTGCGAAAAGGCGGAACAATTCTTGTTAATTATTATAACATTTGGCTGAAGAGCACAAAGTAAGCAAAAATAAACTACGGATGTAGAAACAACAAGTCAAATATTTGGGATGCAATCTTAGTGTTGGAAGTATAATTGTAGTGGGGAATAGAAAAACAAAAACAAAATGCAATTCTCCAGGCTCCAAAACATCAAACGAAGGGGTGGATGATGTCATTTTTTAGGTCTAACAAATTGTTGCTGAATCTGGGTTCCAAATTATGCAGGAATCATTGGTGAAAAAATTTAATAGTGAAGAGCTCAAATGACATCACCTTTAAGGTAGACCAATGAACCAGGAAATTTTTTTGTGAAATAAAGCAAATTTTAGTGTTAAGCACAGCATTATCTTAAATTATGGCGACCCCTTATTCAGTTGATAGATTGTAAAGGTAATTTTTCGACCTCAGTTTTGGTGCGGCAAGATAGAGACAAAATGAAACAAATTCTTTCGAATTGGACGGTGCATTGCCGCATTGTGGAAGAGCAGTTATTGCAGCATCCATTGCTGTACAAACAAATGCAGCAATGGATGGGTGCCTCGGTTTCCAGTTGTTTTTTAAGTGCAACCATAGTTTTGTTCCATCCCCTAATTTTGAGAGTGCCACGTGCAGTCTCTGCATTGTTTTAACGAACAACCATGATCTTTTTATCACTAGCAAGACATTTACCTTGTATGTATTGAGACAACATCTAACTAAAGAGACGCACGACGTTAAACACAGCCACATTGTTACTACTTCCTGAGGATGGAGGAAGACATGATTGCCTCACTGTAAACACAAACATTCATATTACTCAAAAGTATTGTGTTGAACTAACTCACTGTTTGATCATTTGTTCTAAACACTTGTAGTGTATTTTCTTTTGTTGAGCAGGGTCAGTCGAAGCGTTTGTCCGGAGCAAACGCAAGGCCAGGCTGAGTTGATGATGAAAAGACTTCTCTGACAATTCAGTCGACTGGGAACAAGATTTTATTGATAACAATACAGCTGATGCCAAAAGAAGTTGCTCTCCGAGTTGCTGTGGCGCGCCCTCCTCCCGTCTCGTGTCTCTCTTCTTATGGGTAGCAGGATGAATATTCAAACTTGATTATTACGTATGCATTAGGTGCCCTTGAATAGCTAATTCTTTTGTCTATTTCCCGCCTAACACCTTCCAGACCCCCTGGGCAGCGAGATGCCTAACCCCCTCGGATGCCCCAGACAGAGAGGTGCCACAAAGTTTGCTACTCCTAACACCCCCTAAGTTTGATTACCTTGAGACTATTCAACTTCAGTCAAGAAAAACAAAGGAGATCTTATCCAGATGTCCCCTACCTAATGACGTCCTGTCTCCGCCTTAGCAGACCAGTGTACTGCTGATCCCTTAGATCTCATGCGTGCCCACTTCTCACTTAACACAGGCGTAACTGAAGTCTAACTGCACTATTCTATATTAAAATATACCTCACACTCATTTTAATTAAGTTGTTAGTAATTCCTGACGATTAAATTAATTTACTCAGTTGTCTTGAGTTTACATGTCTTAAACAAATTAAATATTTAGAACTTCTGGATTTTTTTTTATGGTGAAATGCTATCTATCCCTTTGGAACTTTACATTTTTATTGTTTTCCTGTTACAAAAACATTTATTGCATGCAATAGCTATACCGGTTTTTAAATATAAAATCCATCCATCCATTCATTATCAGGACGTAAATGAGGTACACTGTGTGAAGCACTTTGATTACCAAAGGTAGATGCGTGCTACAAGTGTTCGCCCTTGTAACCATTTAGCACTAAAAAACTCAAAATAAGTTGGTGGTAGTACTGTGCACTCAGAATTGATAGCTTGTTTATGTAACACTTCTGGAGGAGGAAAACGGCGATTCAGACTCGCGGATTATCCCTCCTTCACTCAGTTCTTGTAAATGCTGGCGTACAGCATCTATGTCTTGTGGTCGTATTGGACAAGGTCTATGTTTGAAGGGAGTTTCATCACTTAGTTTGATTTGGTGCTTGACTTTGTTAGTGCAACCGAAATCTGTATCATGTAGTGAGAATACTTCGGGCATAGCACTCAACTTCTGTATGATTCGCTCCTTCCACTCGGCAGGAACTGGGGAATCAGAAAAATTTAGATTGAGCTTTGTAGGCCTCAAGTTGGATTTCTGCTTGGTTTTCACTACCTCTTGCACAGCATGGATTTCTGCAATGACACTTTTCGCAGGAATAAATATGTCATGTTCACTTTCATTACGTAGGACAACTGCAATCTTCTGTGAGTGGTTTTCAGGAAGGGTGAGTAAACAATTGGTAACAACAACTCCACCAGGCAAGGAGGATGAAGAGGGAGACTCAACCACTACCCACTTCCCTGGAGTTTTGGTGTTTACATGAACGACTCCCTCCAGGACTTGACTTTTTCCAGCAGGAAGGATTTCTGGCTCTTTTCCCGACAGAGTGACAAGACCAATATTGCCATCATCTTTCATTTTGTGCCTCTGTTGCAACACGCTCAGTCCCACTCGGTATCCATGTGGGAGGAGACTGAGATCTGTGTCTGTCAAAAGTAGACTTTCGAAGAGAGGGTCAAGTGTGTTAGTGCCAATCAAGAGAGAAGACTGGACATTAGAGCGTGTGTCTGGAACAATTAATGCAAGAGAGGACACAGTGAGTTCAGTTCCAAAACAATCCTTTGGGAAGGTAATATCAACACCAATATAACCATTGGATATTTTCACAGTAGCAGATCGGTTGTGCAGAAACCTCTCTTTGGGTTTACGTGATTGTTCAGTGGGACTAGTCTCAGTTTCAGCACTCATTTGTCCCGCCATGAGTGCTACTTTTAGTTTAAAGGCTGGGTCTGACTGTTTTGCTTATCCCAAAGTGACTGTTTCTCTCTCAGTTGTTTTCTTTTATCCGCAACTAAGGATGGATTTGGCTCATTGGTACATGAGGAAACGATGTGACCATCTTCGCCGCACTGGAAGCAGTACCAAGGCTTTGGCCTTTTTTTCGCAGCTTGAGGTGACAAGGGAATTTGCTCAAGTACGTTATGTTCAGGTTTCATCTTTGTATTATCTGTCGGTGGATTATGTCTTTTCTTACGGCTTTGCGGCTTCATCTTGGTGATATGGCTCTGGAGTTCGGTGATTTGTGCTCTTAATTGTGTAACCATGTCGGTTTGAGGAACTTCCACTGGGTGTTCTTTGGGAGGTTTCAATCTTGTCAGTTGACTTTGTAGCTGGATTATTTGTGTTTGCATCTCAGCGAGATCAGTTTGCATCGTGGGATTTGAGATGCTAGCATTGGCAGAAATAGCTTGAGATCCTACTTTTGGTCTGGAAACAGCTAAATGTTTCTTCATCCGACTTTCCTTTGCAATGTGCTTGTCTTCTTCTACTCTCAAATGTAGCAGTAGCTTAGCGAATGTAGGTGGTTTATCTTTAATTTTTTCAAGCTGAAGATCTGCTAACAGGGCATTATCCCAACATCCACGACAGAATTGACAAAGAAGGTGTCGGTCAGCTTCACTGGCAACTACACCACCTCTGTTCAAAGCTTTGGAGAGAGCTGTTTGCAAACGGTGGAGATAGTGTGAGGGCTTTTCACCTGGGTCCTGAAGTGTGTTGAGGAATTTGGCAAAAAGCTCATCGCCATCTTCTACTGTGCCAAAAGCTGAGTTCAGCAATTCAAGATAAGCTGATGGTAAGGCGTTTGGTCCAAGAGGTTTCACCACATTTGCAGCTGGAAACACAAGACTGTCTAAGATCTTGCGTGAACGGTGCAAATCGGATAGATCAGGATCTTGAAGTATGAGCTCAACACTGTGGCGCCATGTATCAAAATCAACCTCATGACTAGGAATAGGTATTTTACCTGAAAACTGTCTGAGGCGGAAAGACGAACTCATCTGTGAGACAGGAGCTTCACTATGTGCTCTACAACAACTTTTTGCACCTCCGGATGAGTTAAAAAGGTTATTGGTATATCAGATGGAAGATCAGCTTGTGGATGGTTGACTGACCCAAGAGGATTTCACTTTGGAGTTGGTCATTGACTTGTGTTGGTCTATCAGCAGTTGTTGTTGGTTCACTTTGCCTCTCTGAAATAGAGCTCAAACTTTCAGGTGTTTCTGGGTTGCTTGCAACTGACTGTCCACATTTAGAAAGGTGCTCATGCAAAACAGCTTCGAAAGGTTTTCCGCTTATCTTGGCAATTTTCTGCAGTTCTCTGAAAAAACTGTGGGTTGCGCTGTTTGTAACAGCTGATATATACTCAGTTGACAGAGCTCTTATTTGGTAGGTGACTTCGTTCGAGCACTCAAGTGTGTAGGGCAATAAGGGTTCAAGAGCTGTCAAGGCAGCTCCACCCTCATACTCCACAATGGCACTGTTGTGGTAGGGAGACTGTGGTTCATCTATTTTTAGTGTTCTAGCAATTCTCCCATACCTGTTCAGGAAGTCAGTTAATTCTTCATCAACGTCTGTGTCAGTGATCCCACTAATTATAACTGAGTTTGGGGCTTTAACATTTTCTTTATCAACTATTTCCATTTTTTTTCTCCGGCTTGGCCTATTTGAATGTCCGGGTCAAGGAAAATATTTGGTATATTCACTACTCCTGGCTGGCTCGCCACTTCTGTAACACTTCTGGAGTGACTACAGTTAAATAGATCAATGGACCAGAACTAAGTTCGACTATTTGAAGTAGTAGTAATTAATATAAACCAATTGAATGACCACAGACCAAGAATAAGTTTAAACTGCCGGCTTCTTTTAGTTGAATTCAAACATATTGACATACAAATGACACACAAAATTGACACATAATGGACATACGATTTACATAAAACTGTAAGGAAAATATATTCCCTCTGCTTTCAAGTAATATTTTTGGTTGTTTATCCCTTTTCTTTAAACCTATTATCTAGTTTTGAAAATACAGTTCTCAACCCGGGTTGTTATTTTAATAAATTCTAATTTTACGTTTAAATCTATTTATGTGACCCTACCTTTGGCTCTGTCCTGGGCTGCTCCCTGGACTCTGTGGACTCGGTGGGGGACAGGAGGATGTTGGCCAAGCTGTCATCAATGCTGGGCAACCCGGACCACCCCCTCCAGGGCACCCTAACAGCACTCCATAGCACCTTCAGTGACAGACTGTTACACCCTCGCTGTGCAAAGGAGAGATTCCGCCGTTCCTTCTTGCCTGCTGCTGTCAGACTCTTTAACAAGAACATTGTGTAGTCTCTACAAACTGGCGGTCATTAGTGCAATTGTGCAGTCCTGCACCTGAGCTCGTATCGTGCAATACCCAATATTCCCCACTACTGTAATACCGTGCAATACTCAACATTCCCCACTACTGTTAGTCTAGTTTTATTTTTATCCAATGCTGTTCCTTACATTTCACTACAGCACTGCAGCACTGTCACTTAGAGTATTTTTTCCTCTGTACTATGTACAGGCCGAAATGAGTGTTCCTCATATTTTTTATGTAGATGTAGGTTGGTGTGTATACACATGTGTATATACACATGTTACTGCGTATATCTACATAGGTTTGATTCTAAATGTTTGCCGTCAATGTTATACATTAATGGCCACATTATGCCGCCGCCCCTGTGTGACCTATATCTTTGCTACTGTAACAACGAAAATTTCCCCACTGTGGGATCAATAAAGGCATTCTTATCTTATCTTATCTTTTGAATAAAGTTCAGTAAAGGCAGGTATCTTGTTCAAATCACTTAAGTCCACCTTTAAATCTCAACCATTTCTGCTTTGTTGCTTAAACCAATCAACAATTCAATAACACCATTACAGCATCATTATGTATGGTTGACAAAAAAATAAAAGTGACACAATATACAAACTCAAAACAATTCAGCAAAAGACTGAACTAATCAAAGTATTCAAATGTCTCTGGTTCAATCATTCATGTTCTTCTGAATGTCCGAATGGTCAATCCTGAGTTTAGAGTCCACTGCGGTGTAGCAGAGAAAACAACAGATAGATCCTACCAGGTCCGATGGATATTAAAACGTCCCGCAATTGCTCTCCGCTCCTGCGTGAGACAGTTCAAGGGGTTCGTGGGTGGCTCGCCATCTTGCGTCTCGCACAAAGAATCCAACTCCGTTAAGAGTTCAGACGTTTCTGAATCAAACCTTAGTGGCCTATCATAACAACAAAATAATATGCATAAATAACCAAATTAGTACACCGGGTAACTTCAATAAGAAGTTAAAGTCCGTTTACTGTCGAATGAAACGAATACAAATAAAATGACGCAGTTTCAATAATGGAGGTGGCAGGTGGAAAAAAACATCGCAGAGACATTGTATCACGACCCGCATTCTATTAGGCACCAATTCACCGTTTACAGCCATCATTTTAACATAAAACAACAAATTCGACATCTTAGCTTCTTTTTTCATCAATTGACCAATACAATATTATAAAATGTTCGTTGCATAAAAGAAAATACAAGTCTTAAACTCACCAAGTCCCGTTCAGTAATTAGTACAACACCATTGTAGAACAGGTTGTAAAAAATACAAAAAATAAGTCTTTCTCCGTACAAAAATAGCATTCGATAGCTCGGTTTCCTTCTATTTTTTCCTTTTTTCGTTTAGCAGCAGCTCCGCGAGGACTTACTGCACCTTCGTCGTTTTCAGAAAGAACGAGGAGAAAAAAGAAAATATAAAGTGCGCATTTCTGGTCACATGCGTCACGACGTTAAGTCGCTACGTGTCCTTCAAAATAAAAGTTTTGATAAATAGTTTAATCATTTTATACAAATACATTAATAAATTAATGAATTTGCACGGTTTTCAACCTTGTAACATACTTTTAAGATATGTTTATCTATTTAGTATTTACATTGCATGTATTTCCTTAACGACTGTTTTTATTAACAGGCTCTTATTTTATGACACTATGTTAACCTGGGTTACATTTACACGTAAAGAGTTCAGTTTATAAAAGATAAGATAAGATAAGATAAAATAAAACACTAGTGCGGCATTAGCAGGTGTCATCTGTGTATGGCCAAACAGATTGCTTATTTTACCTAAATATCCATACGAATGGGCTGCTGTGTTGAATGGAAAACTATTGTTTCGTCATTATAGATGCTTTTTCAAAATGGCTAGAACTATTCCCTATACCAAACATTCAGACGCGTTGACGGTGGCAAAAGCACTTTGCAGGGATATCATCCCCAGATATGGCATTTCTAAAAAACGTACCATGATGGTGGTACCCGTTTTGTTGACCAAATTGTGGAGAAAATAGGAGTGATGGTTCACATTGATCTGAGACTCTTGGTGCTTACCACCCTTGAAGTGCTAGATTGGTGGGAATAATTAATGGGACAGCAGAAAATAGACAGAGATAAAGCATTAATATAACGGGAAGTACTTTTCATAATATGATAACGCTTAGACAATGTGTACACGTGAAAGACATGGCAAGTACTTTTCATGATGGAATAACGCTTAGACAACATGTACGCAAACGGGGTAGCAAGAGAAGGTTACATTTGTCTCAAACAGTAATGAGACGGACTAAACGTAAAAACAATGAAGCGAAAATGAGAAAGGATGGGTATGAGGACGTAGACTTTTGGAGAGTGTTGGCGCAAAAGCGTGAGAAAGGGCCAAGTAAGTTGGACATGGTTTTGTTTCATAGAAAAGAGGACGATAAGACGGGGCCGGTGGCAGTGAGGAGGCAGGTTGGGGGTGACATGGAACTGGCTGAAAAAAAATCAACGAAATGTAGGATTGACGTAAAGGATTTGCCATTGGGGACGGGATTCACGCTATTTGTCGATGGGTCATATAAAAAGGATGTTTTTGGGAAAACACGACTGGCTACTCTGTTGTTACGAAAGATGAAATTCCAAAAGCAGAATCACTGCCGTCGCATTATTCTGCTCAAGCTGCTGGATTAGTTGTACTAACAGAGGCATGTAAATTATGCCAGAATAAAGATGTTACAATTTACACTGATATCCAATACGCATTTGCAACAGTACACATCTTTGCACAATACTGGCGCAATAGAGGCATGATTACATCGACGGGGAGAGCAGTGACACATGCTCAATTACTCCAACATTTGTTAGATACCGTACAGTTACCACGCAACATTGCAATATGTAAATGTGCCGCACATAAATCGGGGACAGACAGTGTGTCATTGGGGAATGCTTTCGCAGACAAAGCAGCTAGAGAAGCGGCTTTAAAGCCCTTCGCGGGGTTATCAGACCATATTCCTTACACACAAATATTGAATACCCAAACCTTGATCGATATGCAACAGCAGAGTCCACAGACAGAACAAAAACTCTGGACTGATAAGGGGGCAACCTTGCGGGAAAATATTTATGTCAGCACAGAGGGAAAACCCATACTACAAAAAAATTTGTTCAGGTGGGCAGCAATATTAAGCCATGGGGTGTCTCATGTTTCGACTGGGGGAACGGTGGCTCTAACAGAGTTATTGACAAAATAGGTCTGTTATTTCATATTGAATTAAAGCATCATTGTTCCTATCATCCACAGAGTGCTGGTCTGGTGGAAAGGATGAATGGGACTGTAAAGAATAGGTTGAAAAAATGCATGGAGGAAACGGGTAGACCTTGGACGCAATGCGTTGATCTTGTTAAACTGTATATCAACATTACTAGTATAACTTGGCCTACTCCATTTGAAGTACTTTTCGGTAGGCCCTATAAACTACTGTTATTCACTAAACACTGGGAACTGGATGATGAGGCGAATTTGGCTGATTACATGACAAAGACTTTAGAGAAACGTGATGAACTTAAATTACCTGAGAACGATTGTGTTTCCCAACAGACACAACAACTGGTGAAGCCAGGAGATTGGGTCCTGGTCCGGAGCATTAAGAGAAAACACTGGCACTCTCCCATGTGGGAGGGCCCATATCAAGTGTTGCTGACAACTCCGACTACTGTGAAGCTTGCAGAGAGGAGCACGTGGATACACTTATCACATTGTAAGAAGGTCATTTCTGCTGATTTCTCCTCCGGGGAAGGTGAGCCAAAGTCTGGCAAGAAGGTGGGTGCAGATTTATAGTATCTGAAAATACTTGACGGTCAGTGAAGAATTTGACAGACACCAACCCCTTTTTAGTGGAGTTACAGCAGAAATGGCGATGCCAAAATGGCTTAAAGATGCTATTGGGTGTTTTGCAGCTGTACTGATGGTTATTTTTGTATTTTTATTCATTTGGCACCTGTGGGGGCTTATGTTAATTCCATCAGAATTACTGTAGCACCCAATAGCACGACAGAACTGAAGCTTCCAATAGCAACCCTGAGGGGGTTCAAGAAAAGGTGCGGTAGTATAATTCAAACAACGGGGAAGGGGTACGAACATGCTGGTGGTACCTCACTAGACGTGTTAGATTCGAGTTGGGATTCTTTGATCACTACACAACAGGGTGATTATTGGGCTCCAGGACAGGGCCGTTAGGCAAGATATTTTCATAACAAAATACTTCTTTCAAAGACGGGGTCGACACTCAATCTCAGGGTCACTGTGGGGGTTGGGCCTTTCAGGCCTCCTACTGCAGCTATTTTTAATTCATCTTGTTGGTGGTTTCTTTTGTGGGCTTATTCATCAGGTTTTGATCCTTATTTTCCTGTCATAATTTGTGAAGACAATACTATGTCTCCTTCTGAGATTCCTAGAGTAAGTTCATATGTTAACAATTATATGACACATTGAGAAATGCTTCAGGAGTTTGTGCACTTGTGTCATTGCTCTTACCAGTTCCAATTTTTCCATCTACTGTAGAGGATATCCAGAGGGCAGCTCTGACACACATTCCGTGAGACAAGTTCTTTAGGAGTCGGCGTAGTGCTTCCTGGAGGGATGGAGATCCAACCTATATTGATGCTATTGGCGTACCTCGAGGTGTACCAGATGAGTATAAACTGGTTGATCAGATTGCAGCTGGTTGGGAGTCCATTTTTATTTGTATCACGCCCAATAAAAATGTTGACAGGATCAACTGCCTCCACTACAATGTGCAGAAACTGGGTAACTATACTGAAGCAAGATTTCTTGCTATCAAAGAACAATTGGCAGCCACCTCTCTCATGACGTTCCAGAACCGCATAGCAGTTGACATGCTCCTGGCGGAAAAGGGTGGGGTGTGCGCCATGTTTGGCGACCGGTGTTGTACATTCAGACCTAACAACACGGCCCCGGAGGGGTCCCACACCAGGGCCATCGATGGCCTCCGCGTTCTCAACCACAAGATGAAGGATCACTCTGGAGTGGACACGTCTCTTTGGACAGAGTGGTGGGAAAGAACATTTGGTAGATACAAGGACTTGGTTTCCTCTGTCCTGGTTTCTGTTGCTGTGTTTGCAGCTATCCTCACGTTGTGTGGGTGTTGTTGTATTCCTTGTCTTAGAGCGCTGCTCAACCGGTTGATCACTACAGCTATTGCACCTACGACGTCCAAATTGAACGATGTTTATCCGTTATTGCTTTATCGTACAGTTGAGAGTAATGATGACACTGATGACACTTGTTTTGATGCTCCTGTTGACCTTTCGCTTTCTCTTCCAGATACATTTGTTTTCATGAGAGTGATTCGGTAGATTAAAGCCTTTATGGAGGGTCTATTTGATGATATGAGGATTGTGCAAATGTAAGAGAAACGGGGGAATGTGATTAATGTTGTATACAATGATTCGGGTGTTGGATTTTTCAATCAGATTTTTCAGGTTTAGTTTTATATTATAGTTAGTTTTATATTATATAAAAACAGGGGGGAAATGTAAGAATAATAATGCATTTTACTATTCATGTTGATTTTTATTATTCATGTTGATTTTACATGATTAAGCCTGTTAGTTTTGTAGGTTTAGCTTTATACTATACACGAATAATGATGTATTTTATTGTTCATGTGTTTAGCTTTATAGTATATAAAAACAGGGGGAATGTAAGAATAATAATGCATTTTATATTTATGTGTTTATCATTAGGCCAACTTGCTTGGTGTGCTTTGCTTTCACACATGTATGTTAATTGCTCACACACACACACACATAGACAAAACAAGTTCATAGTGTTCCAGCTGCTTTCGCTCCCCTTTCCCTTAGAGCTGGAACACCTTTGTTATCAGGGACACCAAAGAAAAAGAAAAAGAGAGGAGGCGCAGGAGCCGGGCAGAGGGTTTTATTAACTGTAATCGTACACTTCCCTGCGCTCTCCTTGCAAGTAAAAAGACAATATTGTTGTAGAGTGTCTTCTCTCCTCATTGTGTGCATTGTTTATGAATGTCTCACTTGGTGTGAACCTGACACACACCCAGCAGAGTAAGTACTAGTGGTGTGTTTGAAACATGTTTGAAGCGTGTCCACTGTGGGTTTGAATAGTAAATTAGCCTGCTAATGGTCTTTAAATAAATCTCTTCCGTTAGTCCGTTAGCACCTCTCCCGCGGCAGCGTCATGCCCGTTTTTTTTTTTTTGTTTTTTTTTTTGGGGGGGGTGATAATTTTTATGAATAAGGGCGGGGGGGGGGGGGGGGGTTGAGGCCAGAAGGGTACCCAAGTCAAGGGTGGCGGGTCGGGCAAAAAATGGTCAAGTGCCCAGCTCTGCAACTTTTGTAAGATTCAGTACACCCCGGGGTTGAAAGGAATGTACATGTGTCTGCCAATTTTCATAGGCCTAGGTCAAATGTACCATGATTGGTTTTTATTTTGGTAGGTGGTGCGACCAAGCCATTTTATGCTCATCATTTATGATAACTTTATTATACCAAGTTTTTCACCATGGCCCGATGAGTGTGTAAAATTTGTAAAACTGTGTAAAACTCTATATAAGTGCATTTCATTTACCATTTATATTAAAATGACATAGCTACACATATTAATGACAAACATTGCCCAGATTTTTGTTTAACCCATTAATGCCTAAAGCGCCTGGCTAAAACATTGAAAAATTAAGTTATTTTTACATCTTCGATTGAAACAGTAACGGTTAATAAACTCACTTTTAAAAACTAAGGTCGTCTTTGGAATCACCCTCAAAAAAGTTTTCCAGGAAATTCGACACCTACAAAATAATCAATGCCTCAGCCCCTGAAGCAGATAGAAACATAAATCCGAAAGAAATTGAAAGCTTAGAAATGTGGCTTTCAAACCGGCCTGAGTTTATTAACTTTTACTGTTTCAATCGAAGATGTAAAAATAACTTACTTTTTTTAATCAGTGCAAGGGAAGCACTAATTTTAGTGGTGGTAAATGCTATCCTCTATTCTGTTACAATGACCTTGATATCGTCATTGTCTACAAACATATATCTTAACCATATATCACGTTTGACTGGTTCCACTGGTTCAAAGTGTACATGCACAGCGTCTTTTTCACTTCGATGGCGTCCGCCATTACTGGCGGACATTACCGACATCCTCTGAGGAGTCACGACACCATCACGTGCATATGCCGATATATTTTATTGGGTAGTAGACCGAGAATTGGATTAGAAAATGAAAATGGCTTTAAAGGTAGAAACACGCAACAGCGTTCCCGGATTTAGTGTTAGAAATGCAGCTATGCTCTCCCAGTCTTAATGGGTTAATTTGAGTTGAAAAGACGACATCAGAACTAAATTAAATCATGTCATGTCATCTTCCAAACCGCTTATCCTATATAGGGTCGCGGGGAGTTGCTGGAGCCTATCCCAGCCATCAATGGGCGAAGGCAGACTACACCCCGAACTGGTCGCCAGCCAGTCGCAGGGCGCACATAGACACTGTCACTGAGCGGGAATCGATCCCACGCTGCCCGCACACAACCCAGGCGTGTGTACCACTACACTATCAGCGGACTAAATTAAATCAAATTAAGGAAATTAAATAAAATGTTCATTTGATAATCAGCTGGGTTACATTGTACTTTTGGAGAATCATCAACACGCATGAGTGAAGGGGTACTCATGATATGACAAAAAGACTGAAAGGTACAAAAGCAAAAAAGCTTGAGAACCACTGCTAGGTGATTGATTCTGCCGAAATAAGTGAAACCGGTCCTGCTCAGATGTTTTGTATATTGCTTCGCATCTGCAATGAAAGACGTAACTTGCTGTGTACGCCCCTCGAAAGGTCACACCATCATTAGGTGAGGAATTTAATTGATTTTCCTTTTGTTGTCACACGGTACAAATGCTGGATTCTATTAGGCGGGTCTTGCCAAGCAACATTTGTATGTTTGTATGATACTTGCATGCTGTAATTAATCAATTACCAGAGTCAGTGTGGTGAGAACACAACAGGGATCTGACGTCATCAGATTTTTCAAACGGCCTTCTCTGCTTGTCACATTGACTTTTTCTCATGAGCTAAGCGCTCATTATTGCACTCCATGAAATCACTTTGGAAATGTGATCAATAAAATTCATTCATTCTCTTCCGCTTATCTGAGGTCGGGTCGCAGGGGCAACAGCCTAAGCAGGGAACCCCAGACTTCCCTCTCCCGAGCCACATCGTCCAGCTCCTCATGCGGGATCCCGAGGCATTTCCAAGACAGCTGGAAGACATAGTCTAGGTTCACACCGCAGGCAAATGCGACCCAGATTGGATTTTTTTCCCCATATACAACCTGTATCACATTTTTTTCATGACATTCTAAACGGCTCAATTCCGAATTCCAGGTCGCATATATCCGACATTGATGTCATCCGGACCCCAAAATGTAATCCCCGTGCGGGTGGAAGGGAAGTGCTGGCAGCAAGGGGATCAAATCTGCAATTGTTTTGAGTAACAGTATTGACTTTGTATTTTACTTTAATCCCACTTGAAGCATGAAGCATGAAGTGGACAGGTATGGTGATAGTAGTAATTCAGCCAGTGTCAGGGTTCTGGGTGTGTGGAGGGCCCAATTGCAGAGACCTGAGACGACTTGGGAAATATAACGATGTGTTTATTCAATCAAGGCTGGCAGGCTGAGTGCAGGGTAACCTGAAAGTAATATACAAACAGGTTCAAATTTCTGGAAGTACTTGCAAGAGTTCAAGATAGTGGCTGGATGCACAAACTCTGAATCGAGAGTCTTGATCTGGCGACGAGGTATTGGTTGGGACCAGTTTAGATATGCTGCTGATGGTGATTGGTTGCACCTGGTCCCAACACGAATTGCCTCTCCACCCCTGCACCAAGACAACCATAGACACACACACACACACACCCACACGCACACACACACACACACGCACCCCCCCCCCCCCCCCCACACACACACACTCATCCCCCCCACACACACACACCCACACAGGGAAAGGAAGGGGCTGGGCTCAAAGAGCAGAAACAGGGAAACTAACACACGATTCATTTTTTACGCACGGTTATGACGTGACGTCTTCGTTTGTGATGTCTCCATGAAATGAGACAGAAAAGCCTCGCCTCATAATTTCCCCCAAATATTGTATTTATTTCTACCTCATACCAAATTGCTTCACTGTAGAAATGCCTCGACACACTAGACCACATTTACTTCCGTAAACAATACGTCATGAGTGACGTCGTCTCTTATTCTGCGCATGCGGTCACTTTGGCAACGCATGTATTCATACAGCAGACAAGACTGAGGTCGCATTTATAATGTAATATGAACGCTTACACAAAAAAATGTTATTTTTTTCAAAAATCCAAATTGAGCATTAAGACCTGTGGTGTGAACCTAGCCATAGTCTCTCAAGCGTGTTTTGGGTCGTACTCGGGGCCTCCTCTCAGTGGGACATTCCACCAATTTACAATGTCACATATTGAGGTCAGTAGCACCCCATCCTCACTATATACAGAGTTGACAGTGCACTGCTTTCCCCTCCTGAGACTCCGGAAGTTAATCTCCCTGGCTCTGCCGAACTCCTCCCACGCTTGAGTTTTTGCCTCGGTGACCACCAAGGCTGCATTCTGCTTGGCTAGCCAGTAGCCATCAGCTGCCTCTGGAGTCAGTCCTACAGGCCAAAAAGGCCCGATAGGACTCCTTCTTCCGCTTGACGGCATTCCTACTGCTGGTGTCCACCAACAGGTTCGGGGATTGCGAGCATGACAGGCACCGATCACCTTATGGCCACAGCGCCAGTCGGCAACCGCAACAATAGAGGCGCGGAATATATTCCACTCCAGTGTCCTGAGGCCAAGTGCACACACAGAAAAATAAACCAGCAAGGTGATTATTTTATGTATTGTTACTTGGCTTTTAATACCTGTTGCCTTTATTCAGAGTTCACCTGTATTTCTGACTTGATAAGCAAACGAATTACTGTCATTAGGCAGTATCACATTTTTAATGCTATAAATAAGAATTATGATACTGTCAAATTAGTGAGCAGACCGTGTACCGTGAACTTTCCAGCAATACAGTGAGGCTTACTGCAGTGCTGTGAGCTTTCACATGATATTGCAATAAATATATCATACCGTGACATCAATACCATGATAAATCCAAACTTTTGATATTGTTACATTTGTCTGATAAAAATTTCATTTCGACCCACGATAGCTTTGTTAGGAAAACCTTGGCCCGTCGCCAAACTAAGCTGCAGACCTCTGTTTTACACAAAGTGAGCAATACAGTGTGTGTATGAGGGCTCATTTGAACGCAGTGATGGAACGGATTACATTCGTCAATCAAGGTACCAAGTGCCTGCATACCACGTGCATGCACTTTGACACAAATTACTTGGAGGGAAAAAAGGTTGAGTAGTGTTGGCCTACCAAATACGTAATAGCAAGCCATTCTGCCTGGGCATCATTAGAACCTTTCAAGGCTTCAAATCTTCAGCGGCGCTTAAGTTCCCTCCATTCTAACATCAATCAGGAATTAACTTCTCAAACAGGTTTTTCACTTAAGGGTCAGGCAGAAAAGTCTGCATCATTGTTTCAAAAATGTGTGAAGCACACGTATCAACTTACTTAGAACATTTCACAGGCTGAAAGGGTATGCAATGAACTGCAGTTTGTCAAAACATGCAAACATGTGTAAGGGAGTGAGGGGACGCAAGGGAGCACACTGACTCTGGTAATTGATTAACAGGAAGTACACTATTTTGAATTTACTTTCAAGGTCAATTTCGGCTTGACTCCAAAAGCTGCTGTAATTGACCCACATAATAATTTCTTCTAAATCAAGGGTCGGCAACCCGCAGCTCCAGAGCCGCATGCGGTTCTTTCATCCTTATTTTGCGGATCTGCGTGATTTGGGAAAATAAATTATAAGTGTACGATTGAAGTGCATGTTATTTGTCTTAAAAACGTGCATCATGTCTTCGTAGTAAGTCAAAGTTTTTGGCCACTTTCATATGTGGTCCTGTATTGGATACCTATCGGATTTTTCTTGCAATGCGACTGCAGTCTGAACCTCCAGATCGCATAGATCCGACATTGACGTCAGGAGTCCAAAATGCGCTCTGTGCGAGCGGAGGGATCAGAACTGACAGCGGGGATTGACTCTGCAGTTGTTTTGAGTAACCATATTGACTTTATATTCAACTTTAATTTAATCCCACTTGAAACATGAAGCATAAAGTGGACATTTATGGCGATAGTAGTAATTCAGCCACGGCTCGATCGGCTCATTTTTTTACGCGCGGTTATGACTTGACGTCATCTTTAATGACGTCTCCATGAAATGAGATCGAAAAAGCCTCACCTCAACATTCCCCCAAATCCTGTATTTCTACCTCTGACCGAATCGCTCCACTGTCGAAATGCCCCGATATGCTGCACCACATTTACTTCAGTAAACATTACGTTGTGAGTGACGTCCCTTCTTCTGCGCATTGGGTCACTTTCGGGATGCACACACACATCAAAGAGAACAAGGTCGCATTTATAATGCGATATGAATGCTTACACAAAAATTAACCAAGTAAAGTACATTTTCAGGCAGTTATTTTGTAAATATTTATTTTCATTGTTCAGTAAATTGGTGCTCTTTTTAATACTGTATGTGTAAATTCAAGCATTTTTGTTTGCTAGATGGCTAATTTAAGTTCAGCTATTTCATTCATTTGAAAGAGACCTTCAACTCTACACTTTTTTTTGTAAGGGTCCAAAATGTGTTCTTTAATAAATACAATTTAATTTTCTCAAACATTGACGGACTGCATCGATTTAATAAGCAACACACTATTTTACAAGTGCAAAACTGTTTTTTTTTTTTTTTTTCGTGGAAATTGGTTCGAAATGGCTCTTTGCGTGTAAAAGGTATCCGACCCCTGTTCTAAACATTTATCACATTTAATAATAGTCCACCCCTGAAGAGATCAATGAACTTATTTTTCATCGTAGTGGTAGCGCCACCTACTGGCTAATGGAAATATATGTTTTATTCTTTCATGTTTTCTCCTAGCAGGCTAACCAGAGTTACATCATAGTTGCTCGGAATAGTGATTAGGCCTTCACAATGTTAAAACACGAAGTTTGTGATTTTTGTGAAAAGTTGTTGCCGCGGCAACGTTTGCCACTTAAACAACGCTGATTTTGAGGGTCTAAACACGCATAAAATGTCATGAAACTTTGCACACACATCAGGCCTGGCAAATTCACCAATATTGTATTACTTTATCGTGCATATTTCTAAAAAATGGCTCGCTATAGCCCCTAGAAATTTTTAAAGAGCAGCCCTGGTTGCACGGTTCACCTAGATCAGGGGTCGGCAACTTTTAACACTCAAAGAGCCATTTCAACCTGTTTTAAAAAAACACTGGGAGCTGCAAACATGTTTTGACACTTGAATTGATTAAAAGAGTACAAAAGAAACAAGCCAGGGACATCCGAGTACTGCGGGGGGTTCTGGGTGATATCTAGCATTGCAAAGCGGGGGGAAATGGTAGCCCTCAGGTATGAAAGGCAGATTACTCTTCATTGACCATTAGTTTGGGGGAAGCCAGCATTCACTAGCCTAAATTACGTTAGCTATAGCAGTCATTAGACTTTGTTGTTCACAATCACAGCCTGGCAAAAAAAAACAAATTGAAGAAACAAAAGGCTAAAAATGACCTCAGCCATGTCGACACCTCTTGTATCTTTTGTTTTTAATTTGGCACAATAATAGTAAGTCATTGATGGTGTAGTGCAGTGCTTCTCAAATAGTGGGGCAGGACCCCCTAGGGGGAGGCGTGTGACCCTTGGGAACATGCTTTTTGTTCCGCCGTACTACAATAACGTGTAATTGCACATCCACTCCAGCAGTTGGCAGTGGCGCTCTAATTGCCCATTGTGCGCAACGAGTATAGGTTTGTTTTGCAAAGAGCTGGCGATGTGAAGTGCAGTAAACAAATCCTTAGACAACGTGACAACAGGGATGAAAAGAAAGGCGGAGAGAAACAAAGATAGTGATTCAAAAGAAAGTCACCTGAAAGCAAAGACGTGCAAATATGACGAAGCATTATGTAGCGCTTGGCTTCACTGTGACTACAGTGGGAGGCGACGAAAGACCAGTGTGTTTGCTGTGTCTAAAAATGCTGGCAGCGGACAGCATGAAGCCAAATAAATTAAGGTGCTGTTGCTGCACTGAAGACCAAGTACAGGTCCCAGCTAAACATTGAACAGGAGCTGAGAGTTGCAGTATCATGCTTCAAACCTCGCTTTGAGAAGCTGTGCGCTGCAAAACGTGCTCATTGTAGCCATTTATTTTGGCTTCCTCATTTTGATAAAAAAAACAAAAATCAGCACAAATTGTTTTATTCATTTTTGTTTTGTCGGTTAAAGTGTTTTATATATTGTGCTCCTGAGTTAATGTTGCTGAAGTTAATTTGAATGTGTAATTATTTATTGATTTTGTTTCATTTTATTTTCAGCAGCAAATGGTGCAATAAGTCTGTCAAAAATGTTTACATCTTAACACTAAAAAGTCTAAAGCCCAGCAATTTGGCTTTACAACCTTTTGAGTCCGAAGGCAAGCCAAGCGGCTGGATTAGTTTTGAATTCACATCCTTTGTCAGGTGTGAACAGCCCAGCCCAGCAATTTGCATGTTCTAATTTCCATGACCAAAGGGCAAGCCAAGAGGTTAAAACCATTCTTCTGTAAATGTGGCAATTACTCTGTGCTACTGGGTGATGGTAACCGATGTTGCTATGGGTGAGATGAGAAAGAGGTCGCATTTTAGAACTAGTCTACACTAAAGTACCACACTATTTTGTGTTCAACAGGCTACAATTCGTAATTATATTTCCACTGCTGCGATCAAAAGGGAACATTGTTTTTTTTTCCCTCCATTCTCCGAGAGAAGTTAAAACAGTTTGTTTTTTATTACTTATTGGTATTTGTTTCTGGTTCATAATATTCAATCAATACCTCTTTACTTAGAAATTGCTGCAATGAAATATAAAAACACAAATTTGTGCTGCATGTGGATATAGTGATAGAGAAGAAAATTACCCAATACATTCAGGCTTAAAAATATGTTTATGGATGTGTACTGTAATTTTGAAATCTGAAGTCAAGTTTATTCAACTATTTTTCATGTTATTGTAAAATGGGTTTTGGAAAAGAGAACATGCTTACATTATTGCAATGTTTTTATTCACCACAATTTAACATTACAGTACAGTACAGATTTGAGCAAGAATCATAAAATACAATACAACTTTATTTATATAGCACTGTAGTCTTTCGGCATCTTCCTTGTTCTTAGTTCACTGAGTCAGTCAACTATTATCGGTATGTGGGCATGCACAATCTATTTATCCACCTTGGGTCCTTAGTTTGGTCACGACTACCCATCCACCACACCTCACCCACAGACTTACAGTATATATGAATGGAATATCAATAGGCACCTTGTTGCTGAAGCCAGAGGGCAGCCATCTTATGTTGCCTCTATTTCTGACAACTTTAGTTATGTTTTTCCCCTGAAAACAGTGTTTTCAGGGGGAAAACCCTGTATTGAGACACGAAAGTTCAAGAACGAACTTCGCTGTTTGCATCAACCATTCAGCGTATGTTATCTCAGTATCATGAATTGTGATTGACACGTTAGCATTATATTTTGCAGCAAATTTTGTGTTGATGGGCTTTGCTTTCATTGTTGATGCTTCTGATGACATGATGCACACAAATCTTTGAATAACATTTAGAGATATACCTTATAAGAGAAATTTAAGAATTCCATTCTTATCGATAAAATGCACATGTCGCGCCTCTCCTAGACTTATTGGTATAACCATATGACATACATGTTGGCATTTTCGCCAACATGTATAAGAAGTATTTCTAATGAAAATCCTCCGTGGATGGGAATTTGATTGTAGAATACACACCAACAATGACATTTTACTCGGTAAATCTCACAATTGTGTGCCATGGTGACTTCTTGGTGAAATCTGACTTTGTGTGCTGTGCTTTTCCACACAAGGAACAACTGTGTCTGAAGGGTGGGGAGAGGCTAATAGGTGATAAACTTGTTGAAAGTGGACAAAGATTACAATGGAAAGAAATTATGGGTGTGGTACTCATTCAGTTGCGGTGGGGGGTGGGGGCAGGGAGGGGGTATATATATATATATATATATGTACACACACTATGCCACAGTTTCACATACTCCAGCTATCTTTATATGTATTTTTGTATTCTATTTTGTTAACCAAAAAAAAGCACTAAAATAAATAAAAAATAAAATCATAATGAAAATGTAAAATATTTTCGGATTTCTTTTTTTTTTTTTTTACTAAAAACTAAACCGAAAAATGGCAGAGACTATTTTTGTTGTTTGTTTGGGGCAAAATCAACTGGTGTAGTGGTACACACACCTGAGTTGTGTGCGGGCAGCGTGGGATCGGTTCTCACCCAGTGACAGTGTCTTTGTGTGCCCTGCTACTGGTTGGTGACCAGTTCAGGATGTAGTCTGCCTTTCGCCCATTGTCTGCTGGGATAGGCTCCAGCACCTCCCCGCGACCCTGTACAGAATCGACTTCCGGCGCCGCGCGAGTGGCAGCCCGCTACAGTAGCTCCGGCTCATCGGTGAGCCTTTTCGTGTGTTTTTGTTCTTTAATATTACTCTACCTCATACCTTTTTCGTATAATTGATAGTCGTAACTTGCGTAGCAATGGACACCCAAACTGCGGTATTCTTGCTGCTGCTGATTGCTATTTTTTGCGCGATCGTGTCCGGCGACTTGGCTCGGAGCCGAGCCCCCATTGTTTACAGCCGGAATCAGCTGTTAGCACTCCGTGCTAACCATGCGCCGGCTCCCGGGGCGAGACCCGATATCCCCCGTGAGCTGAGGAGGAAGAGACGGGGATCTCGTGCGGGGGTTAAACGCCGGGAAAGGAGGAGACGATACCATCCCGTCCTCCCGTCTGTTATCATGGGGAATGTTAGATCGCTCCCCAACAAGATGGACGAGCTAGCGGCGCTTACCCGGCACGAGAGGGACTTCCGGGAGGCTAGCTTGATGCTATTCACGGAGTCGTGGCTAACAACGCTAACGCCGAACGCGGTCGTAGAATTGGACGGCTTCCAAATCATACGCGCGGACAGGACGCTGGAGAGTGGAAAGAGGAAAGGAGGAGGGCTGGCTGTGTTTGTGAACGATAGATGGTGTAATCCTGGGCACATCACGATTAAGGAGCAGCTTTGCAGCAGGGATATTGAGCTGCTAGCTGTTGGCATGAGGCCATTCTACATCCCGCGAGAGTTTAGTCACGTGATCGCGGTGACCGTCTACGTCCCACCAGCTGCCAGCTGCGACACAGCCTGTGATGTCTTGACTGCAGCAGTGAGCAGGCTACAAACACAGCACCCAAATGCCCTGGTACTCATCTCTGGTGACTTCAATCATGCCTCCCCTTCCTCCTCTCTGCCTTCATTCACACAGTATGTCACCTGCCACACCAGAGACAATAAAACACTGGACCTTTTCTATGCCAACACCAAGGAGGCATACACATCACTGCCCCTCCCCCCGCTGGGCAAAGCTGATCACAACCTGGTGGCTCTCCAGTCTGTGTACAAACCTCTGGTCCGCAGGCAGCCAGCTGTGACCCGCACGGTTCAGAGATGGTCTGGAGAGGCCGAGGAGGCCTTAAAGGACTGCTTCAGCACAACTGTGTGGGAAGTATTCAGCGATGCTCATGGGGAAGACATTAGTAGTCTAACGGACACTGTTACAGACTATATAAATTTCTGCATGGAGAACACCATACCCACCAGGACAGTAAGGTGTTTCTCCAACAACAAACCCTGGATCACACCAGACATAAAAGCTCTCCTGAAGGAGAAGAGGAGGGCTTTTGCGTCAGGCAACATAGAGGAGCGGAGGACTGTGCAGCGCCAGTTGAGGAGGAGGATCAGAGAGGGGAAAAGGTCCTACAGGAAGAGGATGGAGGAGCAGCTGCTGCAGAATAACGCCAGGGGAGTCTGGAGGGGCCTGAAGACCATCTCAGGCCACGGACAACCCAAGACCCGGACTGAGGGGGACCTGCAGTGGGCAAATGAGCTGAATCTCTTTTTCAATAGGTTCGATCAGATGCCTGCCTCCACTCAGTCTCTCCTGCTGCAGTCTCCACCTACTCCTCCTGCTGGGCGTGTCACCCCCTCCCCTCTTTTCTCCACAGACTCCAGCTCCCAGCTACACCAGATAGCCACCACTCCTTCCTGTCCAGCCTTGGCCTTCACAACATCTCAGGTGAGGAACCAGCTGAAGAAGATGAAGGCGAGGAAGGCAGCGGGTCCAGATGGCATCAGCCCCCAGCTCCTCAAATCCTGCGCAGACCAGCTGTGTGGAATTGTCCAGCACATGTTCAACCTGAGCCTGAAGCTGGGCAGGGTCCCCCAGCTATGGAAAACATCCTGCCTGGTCCCGGTGCCAAAGACCCCCCACCCGAAGGAGCTCAACAGCTTCAGACCGGTGGCGCTGACGTCTCACCTGATGAAGACCCTGGAGAGACTGGTCCTTGTCCACCTGCGCCCCCTGGTGAGCTCCTCAATGGACCCACTCCAGTTCGCATACCAGCCTGGCATCAGTGTGGATGATGCCATCATCTACCTCCTCCACACTTCACTCTCCCACCTGGAGAAGGCGGGGAGCACTGTGAGGATCATGTTCTTTGATTTCTCCAGTGCTTTCAACACCATCCAGCCCACCCTACTGGGAGACAAGCTGGAGCGGGCGGGGGTGGCGCACCACCTCACCACATGGATCCAGGACTACCTCACAAACCGGCCACAGTATGTGAGAACACAGGACTGTGTGTCTGACGTGCTCCTCTGCAGCACGGGGGCCCCACAGGGAACTGTCTTGGCTCCCTTCCTGTTCACCCTCTACACCTCGGACTTCAACTACAACACCCCTACCTGTCACCTGCAGAAGTTCTCTGACGACTCTGCGATTGTCGGCCTCATCACAGGCGGAGATGATCGGGAGTACAGAGAACTTACTCAGGGTTTTGTGGATTGGTGCCAGCAGAACCGCCTCCTGATCAATGCGGGGAAATCCAAAGAAATGGTGGTGGATTTCGGTAGGCGCCAGCACTCTTCACCTGCACCAGTGAATATCCGGGGAACAGATGTTGAGAGAGTCTCAACTTACAAGTACCTGGGTGTTCATCTGAACAATAAACTGGACTGGTGCGACAACACAGACGCCCTCTATAGGAAGAGTCAGAGCAGACTCTTCCTACTCAGGAGACTGAGGTCTTTTGGGGTTCAGGGGACACTCCTCAGGAACTTTTATGACTCGGTGGTTGCATCGGTCATCTTCCAGGGAGTGGTCACCTGGGCAGGCGGCGTCTCGGCCCGGGACAAGAAGCGGCTGGACAAACTGGTCAAGAGGGCCGGCTCTGTCCTGGGCTGCTCCCTGGACTCTGTGGACTCGGTGGGGGACAGGAGGATGTTGGCCAAGCTGTCATCAATGCTGGGCAACCCGGACCACCCCCTCCAGGGCACCCTAACAGCACTCCATAGCACCTTCAGTGACAGACTGTTACACCCTCGCTGTGCAAAGGAGAGATTCCGCCGTTCCTTCTTGCCTGCTGCTGTCAGACTCTTTAACAAGAACATTGTGTAGTCTCTACAAACTGGCGGTCATTAGTGCAATTGTGCAGTCCTGCACCTGAGCTCGTATCGTGCAATACCCAATATTCCCCACTACTGTAATACCGTGCAATACTCAACATTCCCCACTACTGTTAGTCTAGTTTTATTTTTATCCAATGCTGTTCCTTACATTTCACTACAGCACTGCAGCACTGTCACTTAGAGTATTTTTTCCTCTGTACTATGTACAGGCCGAAATGAGTGTTCCTCATATTTTTTATGTAGATGTAGGTTGGTGTGTATACACATGTGTATATACACATGTTACTGCGTATATCTACATAGGTTTGATTCTAAATGTTTGCCGTCAATGTTATACATTAATGGCCACATTATGCCGCCGCCCCTGTGTGACCTATATCTTTGCTACTGTAACAACGAAAATTTCCCCACTGTGGGATCAATAAAGGCATTCTTATCTTCTTATCTTATCTTATAAGCGGTGTGGAAGATGACATGACATGACAACAATAGAAAACTACAACACTTCATTTTGTCAGCTGTAGCCATGATTGAGTAGCCTAAAGACCATATCTCAGTTGGCACATTCAACAGTTGCTAAAAGCCCTCACGTACAGTATGTTGCAGGTCTTATTCTGTTTTTTTTTCCATCAAGAGCTCTAAGTGTGTCATTTTGTGTAAAAATGAAAGAAACAATTTATCGTATCTGATTCATTAGGTGTTTTCAACCAAGAAACGTATTACTTTCACATGCAAGTAACTAGTAATATGTAATATATTACATTTTAGAAGTAACTTGCTCAACACTGACTACAACACTCCGTTGAGCATTTTTGTCAGTGGTAGCCATGATTGAGTAGCCTAAAGACCATGTCTCAAATTGTTATCTACCTGTCTTTTGACTCTGTTGCTCACAACCACATAGCAAAACTTGGCAAAAAATAACAAAAACAAGGTGAAGAAATTAAAAGCTAAAACCGACCCCCCCAAAAAATGAAAAAAACAAAAATGAAAAGCCCAAAATTACTTTAGCCACGTCCACACGTCTAGTTGTTATTGCTTTTAGTTTTTAGTTTTTTATCTGGCGCAATAATAGTAAACTACAATATTTGATTGAACTTTTTTAGTCAGCGGTAGCCGTGATTGAGTAGCCTAAAGGGCATATCTCATTGAACGGCATGTGCTTGCATCTTAGAAAATGTTGGGCTTCATCAGGGCTCGAAAAGCATTGCAAACCTATGCGCAAATTGCTATGCAGCTGTTGCATAGAGCCCTCAGCCGGCAAGAACAAGTTAGCACACTTGTACAATTGTTCTGAGATGTAAAGGGCGGGTGTTATGGTGCTTTGTACAAAAAAGTGTACTTCTTGCAAACAAGTACAAAAGCAGCTATTGCATAGAGTCATCAGTCGTCAAAAACAAGTTAGCACACTTGTGCAATTGTGTTGAGATGCAAATGGGTGGCGTTATGGTGCTTTGTATAAAAGGTGTACTTCTTGCAAACAACTGAACAGAAGCCAACAGACCTCCACTGGGTGTTGGGGAAAGCCAACATTGACTAGCCTAAATAAAGTGATTTTACCTGTCTTTAGACTTTGTTGTTCTACACCATCAATGTTTAGTCAGCGGTAGCCATGATTGAGTAGCCTAAAGGGGATATCTCATTGAACGGTGTGTGCTTGCACCTTAGAAAATGTTGAGTTTCGTCAGGGCTCGAAAAGCATTGCAAACATATCTGCAAATAGCTTTGCAGATATAGAGCCCTCTGTCGACAAAAAGAAGCGAGCACACTTGTACAATTGTTTTGAGATGCAAGGCCAGACGTCACCTTCAGAGCCGGGGATGAATCCAATCTGAGAACAGTGAGAGCCTACCTGTCCCGTGGTATCAGGAAAGCAAAATGAGACTACACCAAATGAACACCTCCAATTTCAAAAAGAGCAGAGATGCACACAGACTATGGCAGGCCATCCAGGCCATCATCACACATCTATGAGAGCAATACCTCTCTGCTCAACATTGTGTTTTACATATATTGTACTATTTTTTTATACATTTAGTATATTTTGTATAATTGATAGGATTCTGGTACTTGTAATTTTGTTCTTGGTGTATTCCTAAAAAGAAACAAAATTATGATTGGATTGACTTCAAATTCAATTTCTTTGTATATACTGTCTCTGTCAGACAGTTAAACACTATTTTAGCTAATCAATAAATATAAACAAGAACAGAAACAACATGTTGATTTCATCTAAGTTTCTCAGTGGCAATTCATGTAGTAACTCCTTCAAAGACAAAGTGACTGCGCAACTAAACTTTACTCCAAATGGGCTGGCGTAACGCCCCACCTCCTCCGTGTGCCAGTAATTGCCTTGTTTCCACAAGAAAAACGCCTGTTCACACCTTTATGTAGGATATTAGCTAAAAGCTTGGTGTAAAACTGACCGCTCTTAGGGCACTGTAGGTAGAAGTGATAAGTGACCGCCTTCTGGGTTTTCTAGTGTTAAACAAATAATATAAGGGAATTTGCTGTAGTGCCAGAGTGGCTCTACCTACTGGTGATAAATTCCTTGTGTATCTTAATGTGGCAAACACTGGCATTATGGGGTATGTAGAAGTTTGAAGGAAAAAAAAAAAGATCTGTTTCGGAATAAGGCTGGAACATAAGGAAATGTGTAATAAGTGAAAAGCTGTGTTTTCTTTACAGCTGCATATAGTAAAGAATTAATTACTTGATTTTGTGAAATTTGGTACTTATGCCCTCAACACATAATTGTTTCAACTAATGTGCCAAGGTATTTTGTTTTCCTGCCTTGAGGGAGACTAACAGGTTTGTCCTCTTTGCAAACCCACAATGGCCTTAATCACGTACACTAACCAGCTCCTTGCCAGACGGGTTAAAAAAAAATAAATAAATAAATAAAGAACTTAACTTGCACCCAGCTGTTTTAAAACATGCCAAGTACAACCGCATAAGATTCCAGTGGCGGTGACCTTTTGTGTGCTCTATTCACTTGAAAGTGACTCAAATACCTGATGAATTACAGCATGGCAACATAAAGAAGAAATACTGCTTAGCAATGCCCACCTAATAGAAACTACTGACTGTCATAATAAAAATCAATAAAATGCTCCACCTTAACAAGGGCCCCACCTTAATGGTTGGACAAGAGATTTAAACCCTCCGTTAACCACTGTGAGGCAACAGAAGACACATAGGAGCAGGACCGACACAACGCATGATCCGAGAGGAACTCCAAGAGCAAACTTGAGTGTGCTTGGTGAGTACTTTCTCCATCTTGAAATGTTTTCAGGGAAGACAACATTAATGTTGGACATATTTGGTGTTGCAATTTGTTCAATCAAGGGAAAAATCTGCATTTGGACTCAGGTCAAAGTGGACATTGCTTCATGCACTTTGGCAAGATTGTCCAATGAAGTTGTAAAGCAGGGACATCCCCTTAGGGCAGGCAGAGCCTTTTGACTCTTCTGCATGTGAAGGGAAAAAAACAACAAACAAAAAAACTAATTATGATTACATGAAATTATTTTTCCATTTTAGTTCTCTCATCCATTGTTTTACATTGATTTTATTTTTCAGTCAAATTATGTTGATTATTTCATCATTAAAGTAGCTGAATTTTGGTATTTCCTTTTTAAATACATGGGCAAGAAGGGAAAAAGAGCCACTGTGTGATTCATGGCATATTGTTCATTATTTTCACAAATATGAACTCAGTCAAAATTGTAATATTATTGAGTTACTATGCCTTGCATGTCATTACAAATAGGCGAAAAATTATTAGGGCTTCTCACGCTGTATTAGAGGGCGGTAAAAGACCTGGTGCAAATGCAACTAAAGGCATGTCTGCTATCTGGTGGTGGATGATGATATTACAACTTAAAACTGAACAGTGGAACCCCCTGAGGGATATGGACTTATAGCGAAAATGTATGGATAACTGATGGAAATTGAAATGCATTGCAATTCAAACAGAATGCCGATCTACCTCCAATATACATTTAATACTGATGATTAACGTTTGACCCCCGCCCCCCCCCCCAAAAAAATGCTATGATTGAAAAAACTTGTGAATAAGTGAATTTACAGGTGCCCATTTGCGAGTGTTTGTTGCTCCACTGTGGTTATATAATAAATAATAATGTCATGTCATGTCATCTTCCAAACCGCTTATCCTATATAGGGTCGCGGGGAGTTGCTGGAGCCTATCCCAGCCGTCAATGGGCGAAGGCAGACTACACCCCGAACTGGTCGCCAGCCAGTCGCAGGGCACACATAGACACTGTCACTGAGCGGGAATCGATCCCACGCTGCCCGCACACAACTCAGGCGTGTGTACCACTACACTATCAGCGGACTAAATAATAATAATAATAATACATTTAATTTATAACGCACTTTACATTTGCGGAACAAATCCCAAAGTGCACAGTAACGGCAACAACAAAAAGGAATACAATCAAACAATAGATAAAAGAAAGGGCGTGTAATCAATAAAACGTTTGGCGTTGATTATTTTCTTAGTTTCTTTTTGGTGCTGCTCACAGCACTTTTTTGTCATTAAATAAATTATTTTGCTATCCAAACCCATTCCTAAATGTTTTTTACCTGCTTTATAGAATGGAACCACTGGTGAGATGTTAGAGCAGGGGTTGGCAATTCCATTCTTTGAGGGCCAGTATCCTGCATGGTTTATATGTCACCCTGCTGCAACCCACCTCATTCAAATGATCAGGATCGTTATCCAGCTTCTGGCTACCTTGCTGATTACATGATCATTTGAATCAGCAGGACACCGGCCCACAAGGACTGGAATTGACCACCCCTGTGTTAGAGTCACAAAGTCCAAAATATTAGCCTCAAAGTCTCCGTTCTGCTTGATATTTGTTTCCACAAATAGCTATTGTTCTCGAGATTGTGTCAAATGCTGGTGGTTTTATTTAAATTTAGCTACTCTCTTGCTGATTACTAAAGAACCGATTCATTAAAGAACAGAAAAAGGTACAATTAAACTTTTCTAATGACCACATGGACCAGATGGGCCACCAGGACCACCAAGGTAGAATTACACTTTTGTCCACTGGCTAACTCAAAAAAAAAATTCTTGAATAAGTGGCTATATCCTGTCAATAAGCATTTTAATGAAAAATGGTGGATGGTCCAACACCCAAAATGTTTTTTGAAATTGAAAAATCTGCAAATCAGTTAATCCGTGGGTGGCAAACAGCGAATATGCGGGGCGTCCACTGTGTTCTACAATGCAAACATTTATTATCAAATACTTTTGTGAGTGAAAGGCTTTTCACTGTAGGTCATGTGACCGTGGACTTTGAAGTGCACAGTTGCTACTGGCTCCATGTTTGTCAATGACAGCATAATAAATGAGCAATTAGCAACTGAATAAAATTGTTGATTCCATAAAATGTAGTGGTTTCAGTCGATACAAGGGTTCTGTCTGACGATGACAACATGAAGATTGGCAGAGAGTTATCAGCCTCTTCCCAAGGACAGTCCAGGTCCCGTATGGCAAGCCATGGAACCTGGACCCCTACAAACTAACACTGTCCAAGCAGCCAGCTCTCCCATCATGTTCACCTGATGGACTTTCTCTCGATGTACATTTATCATTCCTTTTCACTGTCTTTCAGGACAACAGTCAAAATGATCATTCTCAAGGTTTTCACTGTTGCCCTTGTGGTGATTGGTAAGTCATCAAAGTCTCAACTCCAAGGAACAAAGAGTAAGTGAAAGGTCACCATGTAACAAAGTTGTCAACTTTTTATCACAGGAAGCAGCTGTCTTTCTACGAAGATAAAGAGACAAGCTACTGATACTGACGCTTTAAGATCACCTCCAGGTCAATCTGGACCACCTTCAGGGCCCCCTTCAGGGCCTCCTGGACCAGAGGGTCCACCAGGGCCACCTGGGAAAGAGGGTCCAGTGGGGCCAGCTGGTCCGCCAGGACCACCTGGAGCAGATGGGCCATCAGGACCACCAGGAAAAGATGGGCCACCAGGACCACCTGGAAAAGATGGACCACCAGGACCACATGGAGCAGATGGGCAACCAGGACCACCTGGACCACATGGGCCAGCAGGACCACCAGGACCACCCGGACCACCTAGTCCACCTGGACTACCTGGACCCCCTGGACTTCCCGGGCCACCACTACCTTATCCATATCATCACCCACTACCTTGGCCACCTGGGCCATCACCACCTTATTGGCCACCTGTGCCACCACGTTATTATTGACCACCTAGGCCACCACCATCTTGGCCACCTGATCCATCTAAATTTTTAACATGTGGGCCACCGCCACCACCAGCTTATGAAACACTTTTTGATCCATTATCTTAACAACCCGGGCCACCCAGATCACCGTTTACTGAAGATGAAAATGACCCACAGGGATCATCACCTTTCCAAGCTAGACCATCACTTGGACCACATTTTATATCACAATTAGACACCCAGGTCAATACAAGACATCAGGGCAACCACCTCTTATTCTGGATAACAATCACCCAACTGGAGATCAAGTTGTTAACCTGCCCCACCACTTGTCCCACCTGGACCACCACCAGGACAACCCGTGCCAACACCAATTTCTCCAGATGAAAACAACCCACCTGAATCAGCACCCTGTCAACCTTGACCACTACCCAGAACATCGGTTACTCCGATGAAAACAATAACCCTCAAACCTAACCTTTCAAACCTGGACCTACGACCTCACGAAGACGTACCTGGCCTCCACCGGTTACTTTGAATGAAAACGACCCACCTGGACCACCAGTTGGAACAAAATCCTGTCCACCACCTGGGCTCCCTGGACATGTCATCCCAGACCATAGAAAGTGAATTGTTTTTATTCCAAAAGAAAATTTGTCATCAGGTATTTGGTCCTTATCGTAATGATAATTGTCTGGTTGTTGAGGGGTAAATCGAAGATTCCCATCGTTGCCACTTGCGTTCAATTCCTGTAATAAAGATGATTTTTCTTCTTGACGACTTGGTTGCTATGTCCACTGATAGTGTAGTGGTACACACGCCTGAGTTGTGTGCGGGCAGCGTGGGATCGATTCCCGCTCAGTGACAGTGTCTATGTGTGCCCTGCGACTGGCTGGCGACCAGTTCGGGGTGTAGTCTGCCTTCGCCCATTGACGGCTGGGATAGGCTCCAGCAACTACGCGCGACCCTGTATAGGATAAGCGGTTTGGAAGATGACATGACTTGGTTGCTTGAATGTGACCTAGACTCAGACGTTCTATCATTGGTGTTCATAGACATGATCACATTTCCTGGTTATGACATCAAATTGCAAATGCCTGCTGCCTTGTAAAAATAATAACAATCACCATCATCCATATGTACAGTACATATTCCACTTACGCAACTCAAATCAACTTTATTTATAGAGTACTTTAAAACAACCTTTGTTGCATACAAAGTGATGTACATGCAGTAAATATAGTCATACAATAACAAAGGCAATGGAAACAATAAATTAATAATACAAATGGAGCAGATGCCTAAAAACACTAAAACAATGCAGAGTCTTATGCTGAGTTAAAAGCCCATCCATCCATCCATTATCCAAACCACTTGTCTCCAAGAGAGTTGTGGGCGACACTGTAGTCTACACCCTGAACTGGTTTCCTGCCAATCGCGGGGCACACATCGACAAACAAACATTCACAATAGAATAAAAATGTGTTTTAAGATTAGTTTTAAAAATGGACATAGGGGTCTTGCCTATCATCTAACGGAAGGTCATTCCAAAGGGAGGGACAAGCAAAGGCAAGGCTCGATCTCTTCTGAGCCTCCAGTCGCGTCTGGTCCGATGACCTGAGACACGTGTGCATGGGTGGAGGAGCTCAGAGAGGTAAGATGGAGCGAGACCATTCATTTTTGCAATGCGACCGCAGTGTGAACCTCCAGGTCATATAGATCCGAAATTGACGTCAGGACCCGAAAATGCGCACCGAGCGGGCGGAGGGATCAGTGGTGACAGCGGGGATCGGCTTTGCAGTTGTTTTGAGTAATTTTTTATATATATATTTTTTTTATTTTTTACTTTAATTTAATCCCATTTCAAACATGAAACATTAAAATGGACATTTATGGTGATAGTAGTAATTCAGCCATGGCTCGATTGGCTCATTTTTTACGCGCGGTTATGACGTGACGTTATCTTTAGTGACGTCTCCATGAAATGAGAAAAAATCTCCCCTCATCATTTCCCCCAAATACTGTGTTTCTACCTCCAACCGAATCGCTCCACTGTCGAAATGCCCCGCTATGCTGCACCATATTTACTTCCATAAACACAATGTGAGTCGTGAGTGACGTCGACCGTCTCTAATTCTGCGTATGCGGGTCACTTTTGGGACGAAATTCTGTTCACACAAGAAAAGAGACCGAGGTCGCATATATAATGTAATATGAACGCTTACACACACAAAAAAGTTTTTTCTTAAAAAGACGGTAGCTTACAGTTCTGCGTAAAGATGAAAATGACTTCCCAGCCCTGATTTGCAGACGCTGCATGTGCGCAATGGTTCAAGTCCCAATAACCAGGTAAAATAAATATTCAGGCAGTTATTTTGCAAATGTTTATTTTCATTGTTCAGAGAAATTGTGCTCTTTTTTCCACTGTTTATTTAATTCAGGCATTTTTGTTTGCTAGATGGATAATTTAAGTTCAGTTTTTGAATTCATTTGAAAGAGACCTTCAACTGCGCTTTTTTTTTTGTATTTCCATTGTGGTCCCTTGATTGTGTGCCTGTCCATGTGCTTGCATGTCCATGTTAATCTGCATATGATGGCAGTTTAGAGATTTTGTAGGTGTGCCCCCACAGATAAATTGGCGTGAGGGATTAAATTCAACCTACAATAAAATATCAACATTAGCAGTCTTAGAAATCAATACAATATACAGTTTCAATAGACAAAATCGCTCCTCTACTTTGAGCCATGTCAGTCAGTCAAAATGTTTAAGGAGGAGGTGAGTTCTGGGGTGCAGTTAGAGAATTACTCAGATCAATGTTTTTCCTGAGCAGACTGGAGCCTAGTTTTTAGTATTTTGGGGATAGCAGAGTACCAGGAGGAACAGGCATAATCATAGTGACACTGCACCAGAGCTCCTGATAAATTGGTCTAGGCTTTTCTGTTTAGTAAAGTCAAAGTTGAACTAAACCAAACTTGCTGATTTGCTTTTGAACACATCTTTTGTGCCATTATTTTCTCCTGATAATCTGCTATCCAAAACACAGCCCAAAGAATTCAATTCATTCTTTGCTGTGATCTCACAATCCCCCAACATTACTCTAAATCCTTTCGATTTTGCTAATCTAAAAATGTTCATAAAAAATGTTTCCATTTTTCCTGTTGTTCCAATTTGTAGTCTGTTATCCATCAGCCATGAATTGATCCTACTAAACTCCTGACTAAGAGACTTTTCAATTGCCATTTTGTCCCGATGTGAAATTAGTTGTGCGGCATCAGCAAAAAGGAACAGATCACTGTTTCAGGCTGCTTTCATGTCATTTATTTTCATACACTTTTTAGTCTAGTCAAGTTTTAGTTGACTAAAATCCGAACATATTCATCTCAGAATTGTCGTGACTATTTTAGTCTAGAAGTAATTGACGAAAACTGATGACATTTTAGTCTACTTTTAGTCAAAGACAACAGATGACATTTGTAGCAAAGCAGGAAAATCCAAGTCTAGCAAGTAAAAATGCTGTCAGCGTTTGGATTTAGCCACAATTGCTTTTACTCAGCCGGCAGGTCAAAGAGCCCATTCACCTGCCGGTTGATGAGAAGAACAATGGATTTGCAACATCTGCATTGTAGTCTTGTCCGGTGTAGTCTAATCTAGATTTAATCGATCAAAAATGATGACTTTTTGTCTAGTTTTCATCAAAGAAAAGTGGTTTTTAGTCTCTTTTCAGTAATGCAGTTGTATTTAATGGGAAGTCAACCCAAATATTTTCTTTATAATAATATGTTCTATGCGCCTGAACTAGACAAAACACGGGATTCTGATTACAGTTTTTACCCATTGCTTGAACACTAGAGGCACATGCCTAAATCAAATAACATAACTTGAAGTTGTTGTCACTATTCCTTGAACAAAGTGTGAACATACCTTAATCAAAACTGCTGCTTTGCACTTTAGTTGCAATTCTGTAACACACATGCTCCTTTTTGCAACGTACTTGCTCCTGCACACTACACACTATTTTATTCATAAGACACCTTGTTCAAAATGAAATCTCAGGGCATCATTGGGTAAACACACCTCATTCAAAACAAAACTCACATTGTTTAATTGAAGATGCTTGGACACACAACTAACGATACTTAATTACGAAATTGAACACCAATCAGCCCGCTATAAAAAGCAATCAGTTAAGCCATTTTGAGAACTTCGTAAGGATGGGGGTAGGGAGGAAAAAAACATGGTGAAAGAGGTCATGCAAGGATTATTATTTCTGATGACATACAAGAGCAACTTTGATGGACTATGTCATAAACCATGGCCTTACCATGAGAGAGACTGGGCAGAGAGAACATCCTAATCCAAGCCATCCATAATAAGGACATTCCAAGTATAAAACAGGTATGTCTTCAGCTCTCTACTGTACTTAGACTGTATCTAGAGTAATTATATTACTGTACCAAGTCACATTACCGTATCACATTTACAGTATTGCAGGGTGGCAAATGTTCCTTTTTCAAACAAAAGTGGTAGTTTCGTGAAACATACCATAATGCTACGTTCACACCAAATGCGAATGATGAGTTTCTGGCGGCGCGTTTGTATTGGAGTCAATGTAGTTCGCGCGGGCGGGCGCGGTTGCACGCCGGGCGGTGCGAATGATGCGCTTGGAGCGGTAGGACGCAGAGTGAAGCACCGAAAATCCGTCCATTCTTCGCGTATCAATCAAGTCACCTTTTTTCGCCACCCCGCGTCGCGGCAGCCAATCAGCATCGGTCATACTGCGGCACCCAATCAGCTTTGGGGATACTGCGACAGCCAATCAGCATCGGGCATACTACAGCAGCCAATCAGCATCAGACATACTGCGTCACACACAGCCAAATGGCGTCCTGTGCACTCGGCGGCTTTTTTTTTACAGTTCTTGAACTTGACCAAGACAGCAATATTGTTAGCATTATCCTAGTGTCGGCCATTTGATTGTGATGTTGAAAAATGCTGTCGTAGTCTACTACCAAGCAAAGCCCCTCCCCTTTCCGATGTGAGCGAATGAGCGGCTGCAGTATTTCAGGTTTCAAGTTTCCCGCGGTCAAACGTGAGCGAATCAACTGACTCGGAACGCTTCATTCGTGTTTGGTATGAACGTAGCATAATAACATGTTGATGTTTCAGTATTGTATATGGTAAATACGTACAGTAAAAAAGAAGCAAACAATAACAATTTGTGGGTGCATTTTTCTGTAGAATGGCTAGAAGACCTGCTGATGGTGGACACCAATGCCTGTTCACCCAATAGCAGGAACTTGCCATAGTGAACATGGTCTCAGCAAACAATGCAGTCCGTCTCCACCAGCTATAGCAACAAATACTTGTAGTAGTCAAGTATTCAACAACATGAATCGGGTAAGCATTATCACCATCCAACATATTTTTCTTTAAAACTGAATTGACTCCACTGGAAAAGACACTACTGTAAAGTAATGATTTTGTCTTGAGTATTTCAGCTTTTGGTTGTTGTAGGGTTGCCAACCGTCCCTTGAAAAACGAAATCGTCCCGTATTCAAGAACATAAGTACGCGTCCCATATTGAGTTTTAAAGGGACTCACTTTGTCCTGTAAACATCGTGAGAGTCAAAAATAGTCCGTGAAATGTCAATGGAATTAATGAACAAGATGACAGTTCCCTATATATGACAACTTACGGTAAAGGTCGTAGGACATCCCCTGCTCTGTGATCAATGAGCTGACAGCACATTCATACACGAGTATGACGATACAGAATCTACATATCTGGTCGAGGTCCCGTCGCAAGCTCTGCAGCCGCCCTCCGATTCTGCTATGGCGGCACAAGCTCTTGGCAGCAAAAATACATAGAGGACTGTATCTGTCCGACAGTTAAACACTATTTTAGCTAATCAATAAATATAAACAAGAACAGAAACAACATGTTGATTTCATCTAAGTTTCTCAGTGGCAATTCATGTAGTAACTCCTTCAAAGACAAAGTGACTGCACAACTAAACTTTACTCCAAATGGGCTGGCGTAACGCCCCACCTCCTCCGTGTGCCAGTAATTGCCTTGTTTCCACAAGAAAAACGCCTGTTCACACCTTTATGTAGGATATTAGCTAAAAGCTTGGTGTAAAACTGACCGCTCTTAGGGCACTGTAGGTAGAAGTGATAAGTGACCGCCTTCTGGGTTTTCTAGTGTTAAACAAATAATATAAGGGAATTTGCTGTAGTGCCAGAGTGGCTCTACCTACTGGTGATAAATTCCTTGTGTATCTTAATATGGCAAACACTGGCATTATGGGGTATGTAGAAGTTTGAAGGAAAAAAAAAAAGATCTGTTTCGGAATAAGGCTGGAACATAAGGAAATGTGTAATAAGTGAAAAGCTGTGTTTTCTTTACAGCTGCATATAGTAAAGAATTAATTACTTGATTTTGTGAAATTTGGTACTTATGCCCTCAACACATAATTGTTTCAACTAATGTGCCAAGGTATTTTGTTTTCCTGCCTTGAGGGAGACTAACAGGTTTGTCCTCTTTGCAAACCCACAATGGCCTTAATCACGTACACTAACCAGCTCCTTGCCAGACGGGTTAAAAAAAAATAAATAAATAAATAAAGAACTTAACTTGCACCCAGCTGTTTTAAAACATGCCAAGTACAACCGCATAAGATTCCAGTGGCGGTGACCTTTTGTGTGCTCTATTCACTTGAAAGTGACTCAAATACCTGATGAATTACAGCATGGCAACATAAAGAAGAAATACTGCTTATCAATGCCCACCTAATAGAAACTACTGACTGTCATAATAAAAATCAATAAAATGCTCCACCTTAACAAGGGCCCCACCTTAATGGTTGGACAAGAGATTTAAACCCTCCGTTAACCACTGTGAGGCAACAGAAGACACATAGGAGCAGGACCGACACAACGCATGATCCGAGAGGGACTCCAAGAGCAAACTTGAGTGTGCTTGGTGAGTACTTTCTCCATCTTGAAATGTTTTCAGGGAAGACAACATTAATGTTGGACATATTTGGTGTTGCAATTTGTTCAATCAAGGGAAAAATCTGCATTTGGACTCAGGTCAAAGTGGACATTGCTTCATGCACTTTGGCAAGATTGTCCAATGAAGTTGTAAAGCAGGGACATCCCCTTAGGGCAGGCAGAGCCTTTTGACTCTTCTGCATGTGAAGGGAAAAAAACAACAAACAAAAAAACTAATTATGATTACATGAAATTATTTTTCCATTTTAGTTCTCTCATCCATTGTTTTACATTGATTTTATTTTTCAGTCAAATTATGTTGATTATTTCATCATTAAAGTAGCTGAATTTTGGTATTTCCTTTTTAAATACATGGGCAAGAAGGGAAAAAGAGCCACTGTGTGATTCATGGCATATTGTTCATTATTTTCACAAATATGAACTCAGTCAAAATTGTAATATTATTGAGTTACTATGCCTTGCATGTCATTACAAATAGGCGAAAAATTATTAGGGCTTCTCACGCTGTATTAGAGGGCGGTAAAAGACCTGGTGCAAATGCAACTAAAGGCATGTCTGCTATCTGGTGGTGGATGATGATATTACAACTTAAAACTGAACAGTGGAACCCCCTGAGGGATATGGACTTATAGCGAAAATGTATGGATAACTGATGGAAATTGAAATGCATTGCAATTCAAACAGAATGCCGATCTACCTCCAATATACATTTAATACTGATGATTAACGTTTGACCCCCCGCCCCCCCCCCAAAAAAAATGCTATGATTGAAAAAACTTGTGAATAAGTGAATTTACAGGTGCCCATTTGCGAGTGTTTGTTGCTCCACTGTGGTTATATAATAAATAATAATGTCATGTCATGTCATCTTCCAAACCGCTTATCCTATATAGGGTCGCGGGGAGTTGCTGGAGCCTATCCCAGCCGTCAATGGGCGAAGGCAGACTACACCCCGAACTGGTCGCCAGCCAGTCGCAGGGCACACATAGACACTGTCACTGAGCGGGAATCGATCCCACGCTGCCCGCACACAACTCAGGCGTGTGTACCACTACACTATCAGCGGACTAAATAATAATAATAATAATACATTTAATTTATAACGCACTTTACATTTGCGGAACAAATCCCAAAGTGCACAGTAACGGCAACAACAAAAAGGAATACAATCAAACAATAGATAAAAGAAAGGGCGTGTAATCAATAAAACGTTTGGCGTTGATTATTTTCTTAGTTTCTTTTTGATGCTGCTTACAGCACTTTTTTGTCATTAAATAAATTATTTTGCTATCCAAACCCATTCCTAAATGTTTTTTACCTGCTTTATAGAATGGAACCACTGGTGAGATGTTAGAGCAGGGGTGGGCAATTCCATTCTTTGAGGGCCAGTATCCTGCATGGTTTATATGTCACCCTGCTGCAACCCACCTCATTCAAATGATCAGGATCGTTATCCAGCTTCTGGCTACCTTGCTGATTACATGATCATTTGAATCAGCAGGACACCGGCCCACAAGGACTGGAATTGACCACCCCTGTGTTAGAGTCACAAACTCCAAAATATTAGCCTCAAAGTCTCCGTTCTGCTTGATATTTGTTTCCACGAATAGCTATTGTTCTCGAGATTGTGTCAAATGCTGGTGGTTTTATTTAAATTTAGCTACTCTCTTGCTGATTACTAAAGAACCGATTCATTAAAGAACAGAAAAAAGGTACAATTAAACTTTTCTAATGACCACATGGACCAGATGGGCCACCAGGACCACCAAGGTAGAATTACACTTTTGTCCACTGGCTAACTCGAAAAAAAAATTCTTGAATAAGTGGCTATATCCTGTCAATAAGCATTTTAATGAAAAATGGTGGATGGTCCAACACCCAAAATGTTTTTTGAAATTGAAAAATCTGCAAATCAGTTAATCCGTGGGTGGCAAACAGCGAATATGCGGGGCGTCCACTGTGTTCTACAATGCAAACATTTATTATCAAATACTTTTGTGAGTGAAAGGCTTTTCACTGAAGGTCATGTGACCGTGGACTTTGAAGTGCACAGTTGCTACTGGCTCCATGTTTGTCAATGACAGCATAATAAATGAGCAATTAGCAACTGAATACAATTTTTGATTCCATAAAATGTAGTGGTTTCAGTCAATACAAGGGTTCTGTCTGACGATGACAACATGAAGATTGGCAGAGAGTTATCAGCCTCTTCCCAAGGACAGTCCAGGTCCCGTATGGCAAGCCATGGAACCTGGACCCCTACAAACTAACACTGTCCAAGCAGCCAGCTCTCCCATCATGTTCACCTGATGGACTTTCTCTCGATGTACATTTATCATTCCTTTTCACTGTCTTTCAGGACAACAGTCAAAATGATCATTCTCAAGGTTTTCACTGTTGCCCTTGTGGTGATTGGTAAGTCATCAAAGTCTCAACTCCAAGGAACAAAGAGTAAGTGAAAGGTCACCATGTAACAAAGTTGTCAACTTTTTATCACAGGAAGCAGCTGTCTTTCTACAAAGATAAAGAGACAAGCTACTGATACTGACGCTTTAAGATCACCTCCAGGTCAATCTGGACCACCTTCAGGGCCCCCTTCAGGGCCTCCTGGACCAGAGGGTCCACCAGGGCCACCTGGGAAAGAGGGTCCAGTGGGGCCAGCTGGTCCGCCAGGACCACCTGGAGCAGATGGGCCATCAGGACCACCAGGAAAAGATGGGCCACCAGGACCACCTGGAAAAGATGGACCACCAGGACCACATGGAGCAGATGGGCAACCAGGACCACCTGGACCACATGGGCCAGCAGGACCACCAGGACCACCCGGACCACCTAGTCCACCTGGACTACCTGGACCCCCTGGACTTCCCGGGCCACCACTACCTTATCCATATCATCACCCACTACCTTGGCCACCTGGGCCATCACCACCTTATTGGCCACCTGTGCCACCACGTTATTATTGACCACCTAGGCCACCACCATCTTGGCCACCTGATCCATCTAAATTTTTAACATGTGGGCCACCGCCACCACCAGCTTATGAAACACTTTTTGATCCATTTTCTTAACAACCCGGGCCACCCAGATCACTGTTTACTGAAGATGAAAATGACCCACAGGGATCATCACCTTTCCAAGCTAGACCATCACTTGGACCACATTTTATATCACAATTAGACACCCAGGTCAATACAAGACATCAGGGCAACCACCTCTTATTCTGGATAAAAATCACCCAACTGGAGATCAAGTTGTCAACCTGCCCCACCACTTGTCCCACCTGGACCACCACCAGGACAACCCGTGCCAACACCAATTTCTCCAGATGAAAACAACCCACCTGAATCAGCACCCTGTCAACCTTGACCACTACCCAGAACATCGGTTACTCCGATGAAAACAATAACCCTCAAACCTAACCTTTCAAACCTGGACCTACGACCTCACGAAGACGTACCTGGCCTCCACCGGTTACTTTGAATGAAAACGACCCACCTGGACCACCAGTTGGAACAAAATCCTGTCCACCACCTGGGCTCCCTGGACATGTCATCCCAGACCATAGAAAGTGAATTGTTTTTATTCCAAAAGAAAATTTGTCATCAGGTATTTGGTCCTTATCGTAATGATAATTGTCTGGTTGTTGAGGGGTAAATCGAAGATTCCCATCGTTGCCACTTGCGTTCAATTCCTGTAATAAAGATGATTTTTCTTCTTGACAACTTGGTTGCTATGTCCACTGATAGTGTAGTGGTACACACGCCTGAGTTGTGTGCGGGCAGCGTGGGATCGATTCCCGCTCAGTGACAGTGTCTATGTGTGCCCTGCGACTGGCTGGCGACCAGTTCGGGGTGTAGTCTGCCTTCGCCCATTGACGGCTGGGATAGGCTCCAGCAACTACCCGCGACCCTGTATAGGATAAGCGGTTTGGAAGATGACATGACTTGGTTGCTTGAATGTGACCTAGACTCAGACGTTCTATCATTGGTGTTCATAGACATGATCACATTTCCTGGTTATGACATCAAATTGCAAATGCCTGCTGCCTTGTAAAAATAATAACAATCACCATCATCCATATGTACAGTACATATTCCACTTACGCAACTCAAATCAACTTTATTTATAGAGTACTTTAAAACAACCTTTGTTGCATACAAAGTGATGTACATGCAGTAAATATAGTCATACAATAACAAAGGCAATGGAAACAATAAATTAATAATACAAATGGAGCAGATGCCTAAAAACACTAAAACAATGCAGAGTCTTATGCTGAGTTAAAAGCCCATCCATCCATCCATTATCCAAACCACTTGTCTCCAAGAGAGTTGTGGGCGCACTGTAGTCTACACCCTGAACTGGTTTCCTGCCAATCGCGGGGCACACATCGACAAACAAACATTCACAATAGAATAAAAATGTGTTTTAAGATTAGTTTTAAAAATGGACATAGGGGTCTTGCCTATCATCTAACGGAAGGTCATTCCAAAGGGAGGGACAAGCAAAGGCAAGGCTCGATCTCTTCTGAGCCTCCAGTCGCGTCTGGTCCGATGACCTGAGACACGTGTGCATGGGTGGAGGAGCTCAGAGAGGTAAGATGGAGCGAGACCATTCATTTTTGCAATGCGACCGCAGTGTGAACCTCCAGGTCATATAGATCCGAAATTGACGTCAGGACCCGAAAATGCGCACCGAGCGGGCGGAGGGATCAGTGGTGACAGCGGGGATCGGCTTTGCAGTTGTTTTGAGTAATTTTTTATATATATATTTTTTTTATTTTTTACTTTAATTTAATCCCATTTCAAACATGAAACATTAAAATGGACATTTATGGTGATAGTAGTAATTCAGCCATGGCTCGATTGGCTCATTTTTTACGCGCGGTTATGACGTGACGTTATCTTTAGTGACGTCTCCATGAAATGAGAAAAAATCTCCCCTCATCATTTCCCCCAAATACTGTGTTTCTACCTCCAACCGAATCGCTCCACTGTCGAAATGCCCCGCTATGCTGCACCATATTTACTTCCATAAACACAATGTGAGTCGTGAGTGACGTCGACCGTCTCTAATTCTGCGTATGCGGGTCACTTTTGGGACGAAATTCTGTTCACACAAGAAAAGAGACCGAGGTCGCATATATAATGTAATATGAACGCTTACACACACAAAAAAGTTTTTTCTTAAAAAGACGGTAGCTTACAGTTCTGCGTAAAGATGAAAATGACTTCCCAGCCCTGATTTGCAGACGCTGCATGTGCGCAATGGTTCAAGTCCCAATAACCAGGTAAAATAAATATTCAGGCAGTTATTTTGCAAATGTTTATTTTCATTGTTCAGAGAAATTGTGCTCTTTTTTCCACTGTTTATTTAATTCAGGCATTTTTGTTTGCTAGATGGATAATTTAAGTTCAGGTTTTGAATTCATTTGAAAGAGACCTTCAACTGCGCTTTTTTTTTTTTGTATTTCCATTGTGGTCCCTTGATTGTGTGCCTGTCCATGTGCTTGCATGTCCATGTTAATCTGCATATGATGGCAGTTTAGAGATTTTGTGGGTGTGCCCCCACAGATAAATTGGCGTGAGGGATTAAATTCAACCTACAATAAAATATCAACATTAGCAGTCTTAGAAATCAATACAATATACAGTTTCAATAGACAAAATCGCTCCTCTACTTTGAGCCATGTCAGTCAGTCAAAATGTTTAAGGAGGAGGTGAGTTCTGGGGTGCAGTTAGAGAATTACTCAGATCAATGTTTTTCCTGAGCAGACTGGAGCCTAGTTTTTAGTATTTTGGGGATAGCAGAGTACCAGGAGGAACAGGCATAATCATAGTGACACTGCACCAGAGCTCCTGATAAATTGGTCTAGGCTTTTCTGTTTAGTAAAGTCAAAGTTGAACTAAACCAAACTTGCTGATTTGCTTTTGAACACATCTTTTGTGCCATTATTTTCTCCTGATAATCTGCTATCCAAAACACAGCCCAAAGAATTCAATTCATTCTTTGCTGTGATCTCACAATCCCCCAACATTACTCTAAATCCTTTCGATTTTGCTAATCTAAAAATGTTCATAAAAAATGTTTCCATTTTTCCTGTTGTTCCAATTTGTAGTCTGTTATCTATCAGCCATGAATTGATCCTACTAAACTCCTGACTAAGAGACTTTTCAATTGCCATTTTGTCCCGATGTGAAATTAGTTGTGCGGCATCAGCAAAAAGGAACAGATCACTGTTTCAGGCTGCTTTCATGTCATTTATTTTCATACACTTTTTAGTCTAGTCAAGTTTTAGTTGACTAAAATCCGAACATATTCATCTCAGAATTGTCGTGACTATTTTAGTCTAGAAGTAATTGACGAAAACTGATGACATTTTAGTCTACTTTTAGTCAAAGACAACAGATGACATTTGTAGCAAAGCAGGAAAATCCAAGTCTAGCAAGTAAAAATGCTGTCAGCGTTTGGATTTAGCCACAATTGCTTTTACTCAGCCGGCAGGTCAAAGAGCCCATTCACCTGCCGGTTGATGAGAAGAACAATGGATTTGCAACATCTGCATTGTAGTCTTGTCCGGTGTAGTCTAATCTAGATTTAATCGATCAAAAATGATGACTTTTTGTCTAGTTTTCATCAAAGAAAAGTGGTTTTTAGTCTCTTTTCAGTAATGCAGTTGTATTTAATGGGAAGTCAACCCAAATATTTTCTTTATAATAATATGTTCTATGCGCCTGAACTAGACAAAACACGGGATTCTGATTACAGTTTTTACCCATTGCTTGAACACTAGAGGCACATGCCTAAATCAAATAACATAACTTGAAGTTGTTGTCACTATTCCTTGAACAAAGTGTGAACATACCTTAATCAAAACTGCTGCTTTGCACTTTAGTTGCAATTCTGTAACACACATGCTCCTTTTTGCAACGTACTTGCTCCTGCACACTACACACTATTTTATTCATAAGACACCTTGTTCAAAATGAAATCTCAGGGCATCATTGGGTAAACACACCTCATTCAAAACAAAACTCACATTGTTTAATTGAAGATGCTTGGACACACAACTAACGATACTTAATTACGAAATTGAACACCAATCAGCCCGCTATAAAAAGCAATCAGTTAAGCCATTTTGAGAACTTCGTAAGCATGGGGGTAGGGAGGAAAAAAACATGGTGAAAGAGGTCATGCAAGAATTATTATTTCTGATGACATACAAGAGCAACTTTGATGGACTATGTCATAAACCATGGCCTTACCATGAGAGAGACTGGGCAGAGAGAACATCCTAATCCAAGCCATCCATAATAAGGACATTCCAAGTATAAAACAGGTATGTCTTCAGCTCTCTACTGTACTTAGACTGTATCTAGAGTAATTATATTACTGTACCAAGTCACATTACCGTATCACATTTACAGTATTGCAGGGTGGCAAATGTTCCTTTTTCAAACAAAAGTGGTAGTTTCGTGAAACATACCATAATGCTACGTTCACACCAAATGCGAATGATGAGTTTCTGGCGGCGCGTTTGTATTGGAGTCAATGTAGTTCGCGCGGGCGGGCGCGGTTGCACGCCGGGCGGTGCGAATGATGCGCTTGGAGCGGTAGGACGCAGAGTGAAGCACCGAAAATCCGTCCATTCGTCGCGTATCAATCAAGTCACCTTTTTTCGCCACTCCGCGTCGCGGCAGCCAATCAGCATCGGTCATACTGCGGCACCCAATCAGCTTTGGGGATACTGCGACAGCCAATCAGCATCGGGCATACTACAGCAGCCAATCAGCATCAGACATACTGCGTCACACACAGCCAAATGGCGTCCTGTGCACTTGGCGGCTTTTTTTTTTACAGTTCTTGAACTTGACCAAGACAGCAATATTGTTAGCATTATCCTAGTGTCGGCCATTTGATTGTGATGTTGAAAAATGCTGTCGTAGTCTACTACCAAGCGAAGCCCCTCCCCTTTCCGCTGTGAGCGAATGAGCGGCTGCAGTATTTCAGGTTTCAAGTTTCCCGCGGTCAAACGTGAGCGAATCAACTGACTCGGAACGCTTCATTCGTGTTTGGTATGAACGTAGCATAATAACATGTTGATGTTTCAGTATTGTATATGGTAAATACGTACAGTAAAAAAGAAGCAAACAATAACAATTTGTGGGTGCATTTTTCTGTAGAATGGCTAGAAGACCTGCTGATGGTGGACACCAATGCCTGTTCACCCAACAGCAGGAACTTGCCATAGTGAACATGGTCTCAGCAAACAATGCAGTCCGTCTCCACCAGCTATAGCAACAAATACTTGTAGTAGTCAAGTATTCAACAACATGAATCGGGTAAGCATTATCACCATCCAACATATTTTTCTTTAAAACTGAATTGACTCCACTGGAAAAGACACTACTGTAAAGTAATGATTTTGTCTTGACTATTTCAGCTTTTGGTTGTTGTAGGGTTGCCAACCGTCCCTTGAAAAACGAAATCGTCCCGTATTCAAGAACATAAGTACGCGTCCCATATTGAGTTTTAAAGGGACTCACTTTGTCCTGTAAACATCGTGAGAGTCAAAAATAGTCCGTGAAATGTCAATGGAATTAATGAACAAGATGACAGTTCCCTATATATGACAATTTACGGTAAAGGTCGTAGGACATCCCCTGCTCTGTGACCAATGAGCTGACAGCACATTCATACACGAGTATGACGGTACAGAATCTACATATCTGGTCGAGGTCCCGTCGCAAGCTCTGCAGCCGCCCTCCAATTCTGCTATGGCGGCACAAGCTCTTGGCAGCAAAAATACATGGAGGACTGTATCTGTCCGACAGTTAAACACTATTTTAGCTAATCAATAAATATAAACAAGAACAGAAACAACATGTTGATTTCATCTAAGTTTCTCAGTGGCAATTCATGTAGTAACTCCTTCAAAGACAAAGTGACTGCGCAACTAAACTTTACTCCAAATGGGCTGGCGTAACGCCCCACCTCCTCCGTGTGCCAGTAATTGCCTTGTTTCCACAAGAAAAACGCCTGTTCACACCTTTATGTAGGATATTAGCTAAAAGCTTGGTGTAAAACTGACCGCTCTTAGGGCACTGTAGGTAGAAGTGATAAGTGACCGCCTTCTGGGTTTTCTAGTGTTAAACAAATAATATAAGGGAATTTGCTGTAGTGCCAGAGTGGCTCTACCTACTGGTGATAAATTCCTTGTGTATCTTAATATGGCAAACACTGGCATTATGGGGTATGTAGAAGTTTGAAGGAAAAAAAAAAAGATCTGTTTCGGAATAAGGCTGGAACATAAGGAAATGTGTAATAAGTGAAAAGCTGTGTTTTCTTTACAGCTGCATATAGTAAAGAATTAATTACTTGATTTTGTGAAATTTGGTACTTATGCCCTCAACACATAATTGTTTCAACTAATGTGCCAAGGTATTTTGTTTTCCTGCCTTGAGGGAGACTAACAGGTTTGTCCTCTTTGCAAACCCACAATGGCCTTAATCACGTACACTAACCAGCTCCTTGCCAGACGGGTTAAAAAAAAATAAATAAATAAATAAAGAACTTAACTTGCACCCAGCTGTTTTAAAACATGCCAAGTACAACCGCATAAGATTCCAGTGGCGGTGACCTTTTGTGTGCTCTATTCACTTGAAAGTGACTCAAATACCTGATGAATTACAGCATGGCAACATAAAGAAGAAATACTGCTTAGCAATGCCCACCTAATAGAAACTACTGACTGTCATAATAAAAATCAATAAAATGCTCCACCTTAACAAGGGCCCCACCTTAATGGTTGGACAAGAGATTTAAACCCTCCGTTAACCACTGTGAGGCAACAGAAGACACATAGGAGCAGGACCGACACAACGCATGATCCGAGAGGGACTCCAAGAGCAAACTTGAGTGTGCTTGGTGAGTACTTTCTCCATCTTGAAATGTTTTCAGGGAAGACAACATTAATGTTGGACATATTTGGTGTTGCAATTTGTTCAATCAAGGGAAAAATCTGCATTTGGACTCAGGTCAAAGTGGACATTGCTTCATGCACTTTGGCAAGATTGTCCAATGAAGTTGTAAAGCAGGGACATCCCCTTAGGGCAGGCAGAGCCTTTTGACTCTTCTGCATGTGAAGGGAAAAAAACAACAAACAAAAAAACTAATTATGATTACATGAAATTATTTTTCCATTTTAGTTCTCTCATCCATTGTTTTACATTGATTTTATTTTTCAGTCAAATTATGTTGATTATTTCATCATTAAAGTAGCTGAATTTTGGTATTTCCTTTTTAAATACATGGGCAAGAAGGGAAAAAGAGCCACTGTGTGATTCATGGCATATTGTTCATTATTTTCACAAATATGAACTCAGTCAAAATTGTAATATTATTGAGTTACTATGCCTTGCATGTCATTACAAATAGGCGAAAAATTATTAGGGCTTCTCACGCTGTATTAGAGGGCGGTAAAAGACCTGGTGCAAATGCAACTAAAGGCATGTCTGCTATCTGGTGGTGGATGATGATATTACAACTTAAAACTGAACAGTGGAACCCCCTGGGGGATATGGACTTATAGCGAAAATGTATGGATAACTGATGGAAATTGAAATGCATTGCAATTCAAACAGAATGCCGATCTACCTCCAATATACATTTAATACTGAAGATTAACGTTTGACCCCCCGCGCCCCCCCCCCCCCCAAAAAAAATGCTATGATTGAAAAAACTTGTGAATAAGTGAATTTGCAGGTGCCCATTTGCGAGTGCTTGTTGCTCCACTGTGGTTATATAATAAATAATAATAATACATTTAATTTATAACGCACTTTACATTTGTGGAACAAATCCCAAAGTGCACAGTAACGGCAACAACAAAAAGGAATACAATCAAACAATAGATAAAAGAAAGGGCGTGTAATCAATAAAACGTTTGGCGTTGATTATTTTCTTAGTTTCTTTTTGGTGCTGCTTACAGCACTTTTTTGTCATTAAATAAATTATTTTGCTATCCAAACCCATTCCTAAATGTTTTTTACCTGCTTTATAGAATGGAACCACTGGTGAGATGTTAGAGCAGGGGTGGGCAATTCCATTCTTTGAGGGCCAGTATCCTGCATGGTTTATATGTCACCCTGCTGCAACCCACCTCATTCAAATGATCAGGATCGTTATCCAGCTTCTGGCTACCTTGCTGATTACATGATCATTTGAATCAGCAGGACACCGGCCCACAAGGACTGGAATTGACCACCCCTGTGTTAGAGTCACAAAGTCCAAAATATTAGCCTCAAAGTCTCCGTTCTGCTTGATATTTGTTTCCACAAATAGCTATTGTTCTCGAGATTGTGTCAAATGCTGGTGGTTTTATTTAAATTTAGCTACTCTCTTGCTGATTACTAAAGAACCGATTCATTAAAGAACAGAAAAAAGGTACAATTAAACTTTTCTAATGACCAGATGGGCCACCAGGACCACCAAGGTAGAATTACACTTTTGTCCACTGGCTAACTCAAAAAAAAAATTCTTGAATAAGTGGCTATATCCTGTCAATAAGCATTTTAATGAAAAATGGTGGATGGTCCAACACCCAAAATGTTTTTTGAAATTGAAAAATCTGCAAATCAGTTAATCCGTGGGTGGCAAACAGCGAATATGCGGGGCGTCCACTGTGTTCTACAATGCAAACATTTATTATCAAATACTTTTGTGAGTGAAAGGCTTTTCACTGAAGGTCATGTGACCGTGGACTTTGAAGTGCACAGTTGCTACTGGCTCCATGTTTGTCAATGACAGCATAATAAATGAGCAATTAGCAACTGAATAAAATTTTTGATTCCATAAAATGTAGTGGTTTCAGTCGATACAAGGGTTCTGTCTGACGATGACAACATGAAGATTGGCAGAGAGTTATCAGCCTCTTCCCAAGGACAGTCCAGGTCCCGTATGGCAAGCCATGGAACCTGGACCCCTACAAACTAACACTGTCCAAGCAGCCAGCTCTCCCATCATGTTCACCTGATGGACTTTCTCTCGATGTACATTTATCATTCCTTTTCACTGTCTTTCAGGACAACAGTCAAAATGATCATTCTCAAGGTTTTCACTGTTGCCCTTGTGGTGATTGGTAAGTCATCAAAGTCTCAACTCCAAGGAACAAAGAGTAAGTGAAAGGTCACCATGTAACAAAGTTGTCAACTTTTTATCACAGGAAGCAGCTGTCTTTCTACGAAGATAAAGAGACAAGCTACTGATACTGACGCTTTAAGATCACCTCCAGGTCAATCTGGACCACCTTCAGGGCCCCCTTCAGGGCCTCCTGGACCAGAGGGTCCACCAGGGCCACCTGGGAAAGAGGGTCCAGTGGGGCCAGCTGGTCCGCCAGGACCACCTGGAGCAGATGGGCCATCAGGACCACCAGGAAAAGATGGGCCACCAGGACCACCTGGAAAAGATGGACCACCAGGACCACATGGAGCAGATGGGCAACCAGGACCACCTGGACCACATGGGCCAGCAGGACCACCAGGACCACCCGGACCACCTAGTCCACCTGGACTACCTGGACCCCCTGGACTCCCCGGGCCACCACTACCTTATCCATACCATCACCCACTACCTTGGCCACCTGGGCCATCACCACCTTATTGGCCACCTGTGCCACCACGTTATTATTGACCACCTAGGCCACCACCATCTTGGCCACCTGATCCATTTAATTTTTAACATGTTGGCCACCGCCACCACCAGCTTATGAAACACTTTTTGATCCATTATCTTAACAACCAAGGCCACCCAGACCACCGTTTACTGAAGATGAAAATGACCCACAGGGATCATCACCTTTCCAAGCTAGACCATCACTTGGACCACATTTTATATCACAATTAGACACCCAGGTCAATACAAGACACCAGGGCAACCACCTCTTATTCTGGATAAAAACCACCCAACTGGAGATCAAGTTGTCAACCTGCCCCACCACTTGTCCCACCTAGACCACCACCAGGACAACCCGTGCCAACACCAATTTCTCCGGATGAAAACAACCCACCTGAACCAGCACCCTGCCAACCTGGACCACTACCCAGAACATCTGTTACTCCGATGAAAACAATAACCCTCAAACCTAACCTTTCAAACCTGGACCTACGACCCCACCAGGACGTACCTCGCCACTACCGGTTACTTTGGATGAAAATGACCCACCTGGACCACCAGTTGGAACAAAATCGTGTCCACCACTTGGGCTCCCTGGACATGTCATCCCAGACCATAGAAAGTGAATTGTTTTTATTCCAAAAGAAAATTTGTCATCAGGCATTCGGTCCTTATCGTAATGATAATTGTCTGGTTATTGAGGGGTAAATCGAAGATTCCCTTCCTTGTAAACTGCGTTCAATTCCAGTAATAAAGGTGATTTTTCTTCTTGACGACTTGGTTGCTTGAATGTGACCTAGACTCAGACGTTCTATCCTTGGTGTTCATCGACATGATCACATTTCCTGGTTATGACATCAAATTGCAAATGCCTGCTGCCTTGTAAAAATAATAACAATCACCATCATCCATATGTACAGTACATATTCCACTTACCCAACTCAAATCAACTTTATTTATAGAGTACTTTAAAACAACCTTTGTTGCATACAAAGTGATGTACATGCAGTAAATATAGTCATACAATAACAAAGGCAATGGAAACAATAAATTAATAATACAAATGGAGCAGATGCCTAAAAACACTAAAATAATGCAGAGTCTTATGCTGAGTTAAAAGCCCATCCATCCATCCATTATCCAAACCACTTGTCTCCAAGAGAGTTGTGGGCGCACTGTAGTCCACACCCTGAACTGGTTTCCTGCCAATCGCGGGGCACACATCGACAAAACAAACATTCACAATAGAATAAAAATGTGTTTTAAGATTAGTTTTAAAAATGGACATAGGGGTCTTGCCTATCATCTAACGGAAGGTCATTCCAAAGGGAGGGACAAGCAAAGGCAAGGCTCGATCTCTTCTGAGCCTCCAGTCGCGTCTGGTCCGATGACCTGAGACACGTGTGCATGGGTGGAGGAGCTCAGAGAGGTAAGATGGAGCGAGACCATTCATTTTTGCAGTGCGACCGCAGTGTGAACCTCCAGGTCATATAGATCCGAATTTTTGCTTGCTAGATGGATAATTTAAGTTCAGTTTTTGAATTCATTTGAAAGAGACCTTCAACTCTGCGCTTTTTTTCTTTGTATTTCCATTGTGGCCCCTTGATTGTGTGCCTGTCCATGTGCTTGCATGTCCATGTTAATCTGCATATGATGGCAGTTTAGAGAATGTGTGGGTGTGCCCCCACAGATAAATTGGCGTGAGGGATTAAATTCAACCTACAATAAAAATATCAACATTAGCAGTCTTATAAATCAATACAATATACAGTTTCAATAGACAAAATCGCTCCTCTACTTTGAGCCATGTCAGTCTGTCAAAATGTTTAAGGCGGAGGTGAGTTCTGGGGTGCAGGTGGAGAATTACTCAGATCAATGTTTTTCCCGAGCAGACTGGAGCCTAATTTTTAGTGTTTTGGGGATAGCAGAGTACCAGGAGGAACAGGCATAATCATAGTGACACTGCACCAGAGCTCCTGATAAATTTGTCGAGGCTTTTCTGTTTAGTAAAGTCAAAAGTTGAAATAAACTGATTTGCTTTTGAACACATCTTTTGTGCCATTATTTTCTCCTGATAATCTGCTATCCAAAACACAGCCCAAAGAGTTCAATTCATTCTTTGCTGTGATCTCACAATCCCCCAACATTACTCTAAATCCTTTCGATTTTGCCAATCTAAAAATGTCATGTCATGTCATGTCATCTTCCAAACCGCTTATCCTATATAGGGTCGCGGGGAGTTGCTGGAGCCTATCCCAGCTGTCAATGGGCGAAGGCAGACTACACCCCGAACTGGTCGCCAGCCAGTCGCAGGGCACACATAGACACTGTCACTGAGTGGGAATCGATCCCACGCTGCCCGCACACAACTCAGGCGTGTGTACCACTACACTATCAGCGGACCCAATCTAAAAATGGTCACAAAAAATGTTTCCATTTTTCCTGTTGTTCCAATTTGTAGTCTGTTATCTATCAGCCATGAATTGATCCTACTAAACTCCTGACTAAGAGACTTTTCAATTGCCATTTCGTCCCGATGTGAAATTAGTTGTGCAGCATCAGCAAAAAGGAACAGATCACTGTTTCAGGCGGCTTTCATGTCATTTATTTTCATACACTTTTTAGCAGTGTTGGGTGTAACACGTTACAAAAGTAACACAGTACAGTAATATATTATATTTAGGCAGTAACGAGGTAATGTAACTTTTTACTCTGATTTTTTTGTAATATTATTACAGTTACTGAGACTAGTAACGCGTTACAAAATTCAGGACCATAATGTACATGCTGACATCAATTAGCAAGTAGGGCAGTCCATAACATACTTTGATTGTAAGCTATAACTTCCAGCAATGCTCAAACACAAAGTCCTTGTCGCACTTGGAGCCTCATGTAGCAACATAAGTGCACGAGTCAACTCTTCTGGCAAGTAAGTCATTTGTCTTTACACCATAGACATCAATTAGAAGGGCTGAGAAGTTATTGTTTGTGACAATAATAACTGTCACGGTTTCATAAAATAAAATGCAAATCATAGACACAAAATACAAGCAGGAACAAACCTAAGTAAAACGACGCAAATAAACTGCAAAAAAGTAAGTCACTGTGCATTTTAGATATGATTTGTAGAACTTAGTGCCATCAATTGCCATATGTAAAACGTAGTGATTCTGATTGGCTGTTCGCAATCAAAATGCAAATCATCCGCCGGTGACAAATTACGTCACACTACGGCACCATCAATCGGACAAACTACAATAGACGTCATTATCAGAGTCTGATGCGCTCGTTTCTTATTTACCTTTTTTTTTTCAAATCACCTCGAAACTTTGTCTCCTTGTAGTAAAAGAAAATTAGAACCAACCGAACTTTCAATTATTGTAAATAGAAAAAACAATAATGAAAAAGGAAAAAACTTTTAGTCAGGTCAGTTTTGACTTGATCAATACATATTCTTGCTTTTATTACACATGCCCTGTCTGTGTGTTTCTATCTATCTATGTATCTATCTATGTATCTATCTATCTATCTATCTATCTATCTATCTATCTATCTATCTATCTATCTATCTTGTTAGACCAAATATCAATTATATGTTATGCATCACCATTATTTGTGTGTCAATAGCAAATGGACTGTCACTTGGATAGCGCTTTTCTACCTTTGGTACTCAAAGCGCTTCACATTGTACCTTATCTACCTCCTGATGACGCAGCATCGGGAGCAACTGGGGGTTCAGTATCTTGCTCAAGGATACTTCAACCTGGTCACAATGGCCGGGGATTGAACCCACAACCTGCCGGTTGGGAAAGGACCACTCTACCACTGAGCCATGCCGCCCCCAGTTTGTAAATTAATTTGAGAATAATGATCATTTCATTTGCTGTTTACAGTCTGTGATTATTTATTTACTGGACAAAATATCAGTTCCAATATTTATATTTAAAAAATAAATCTTATTGATACAAATATTGATCAAAGGTGGTCGACTGGTTAGCACGTCCGCCCCACAGTTCAGAGGTCGTGGGTTCGATTCTGGCTCCGGCCTCACTGTGTGGAGTTTGCATGTTCTCCCAGTGCCTGCGTGGGTTTTCTGCAGGTCCTCCGGTTTCCTCCCACATTCCAAAAACATGCATGGTAAGTTGATTGGTCACTCTAAATTGCCCCTAAGTGTGATTGTGAGTATGTATCTTTGTTTGTCTCTGTGTGCCCTGCGATTGGCTGGAAAACAATTCAGGGTGTACCCCGCCTACTACCCGAAGACTGCTGGGATAGGCTCCATCATGCCCGCGACCCTTGTGAGGATAAGTGGTGTAAATAATGGATGTTTGGATGGATCTACAAATAAAAACACAGAACACAGAATTGCAGTTGAAATTATCTGCAGTTACAAAAATACAACACAGACTTCTAGTAAAAAGGTAAATCTCTGAGAAATTAATATCAACAAGAGAACGTGGCGAATGGGTGGGCCTGGAAAAATCAGGGTGGGCCTGAATATTTCTCTCACTGAGCACAATCCTCCTATCCCGACACATCGTATATTCAAATAAAATGACAAACTGAATAATATAACGTTCAGATCCTCCTTCGACAACCACAATTATGCCATTCTTAATATTCAATGCAATAAAAAACACAACTAAACAAATTAAAAAATAATTTCATAATAATTTACAAAAAAACAGCCAATCTAACACACGACGTACTGCCAACTGTACTAAATCAACAATAGCATTTCACATCAGAACAACAGAAAATACGTAACATCAGCCAATCGCATTCATGTGCACCTCAGGGACCTCTCGGAAAACATAAAATCGAAGAATTACAGCACCTAATGCAAGAACCTAGTGCATAGCGCCCTCGCCTGTTGAACTCCTCCACCTGCAGTCACATCCAATTAATGGCTGGGCAAATGTATTGTATTGAATTGTACTGTAATTCCAGTTAGAGCGCCCCAAGCGGTGGAAGAAAAATCCACAGAATAGCTGCACCGGACTATAAGCCGCGTGGCTCAAAACTAAAGTGACCAGATCCAAACTCACCAGATGTGGGACAGGGAGTATGCTTGTGGGCGACAATGTGGGATGCAGCTGACGCTCGTGACGGACACGAAAAATGCAGATGACACAGCTTGTCAACTGTTCAGTAACATATAATAAACTGTAACAAAATATGTATTGTATTGAATTGTACTGTAATTCCAGTTAGAGCGCCCCAAGCGGTGGAAGAAAAATCCACAGAATAGCCGCACCGGACTACTCAAAACTAAAGTGACCAGATCCAAACTCACCAGATGTGGGACAGGGAGTATGCTCAATGTGGGCAAAAATTAAAAGTATTTTTTTTTCATGAATCTCACTGGGTGGGCAGTCTGTCAATCTGGGTGGGCTTGTGCACACCCAGGCCCACCCATAGCTCCGCCCTTGCAATAGGAGCAGAAGTGCAGTAACAATTTACTACAGTAACAGACAAGACAATCCAAACAAAGACAGGCTACTACGACTACTGCAATTCAAATTATTTGCAAATTAAACAGCCACAGCATAAAACGGAAATAAAACAAGAAGTATATCAAAAATAGTCAGGAGATAACAATACTGTAACTACAATAAATTCAGTTGTAAACAAACGTGTCCACCATAGCAGCACTGGACATGCACTTCCAGAAGCAAGGAAAGCACTGATGAAACACTTTAGGTTATGTCCATCACAACTCAAGTCTTTCAGTTTTCTCCATAACAGCAACATCAGCCACAAAGTTCACAGAAAGCTTTATCTGACTCGTCTTCCACTGACTTTACCCACGGACAATGAGTTCCAAGACCTTGTTGTACCTGCATTTAATTTTCTTTGCAGTCTTCTTACTTTCCTTAGAGTCCTCCATTTTCATGAATTCATCACAAATGTATTGAACGCGTCGCTAAAATGCTTGTTTTTGGTAGGCATATCTTTAAAAACAACTATTGCCTGCATGTGCGTCCGGCTGTTTGATTGACAGCATACCCCTGCCTCTCACAGTCTCGGACGCAGACAGTCACACCCGCCCGAACACCATATCCCCCCCACCCCCACATACATATCCCGAGACCCGCCCCCATAATAGCATCCACTGTGTGTTGTCTGCTCTCCTCACACAGGCGTTTAATAAAAAAACAAGATTTTACACGCACGTTTGAAAATTGGTCCCTGCCAATCAGACATGCGGGACAGCGAGTCAATTTGCGGGACGCATCGAAAATCATTAAGATGCGGGACAGTCCCGCGCAAATCGGGACATATGGTCACTCTACTCAAAACCTAGGAAAAAAGTTGCGTTTTATAGTCCGGAAAATACGGTATGTTAAATAGCTATGTAGTACATTGATGAATAATGAAAGAATTCACACACAGCCTTACATTAATAACAATTTCAAATAGATATGCATAATTTTTATTGTACAGGAAGTTGATATACTACTTTAACTATAAATATATACAGTAAAAACCTGTTTGCATTATTTTTTTCTTTTATGAAGGTGGCAGGATGAGATGCATATTCCCGATGGGGCTAAGTGCACAGCCGGGCCCTAATCAATTAGCCAATTAGCAATTGAGTTTTCCCTATAAAGGTGAGCATGACTGTTGTGCCCTCCTTTTGATCTCAGGTTCTGAGGTCCGGTCACTTCTGGGGTGCCTCATTTGCCTCTGTCCCTTTGCAGTACCAATACAGACTAAGTGTCTCACCTAGCTGTTCTGCAGCCCTTGTGGGGGAATCCCAGTCACCTGCACGCATGCAGGTTTGCCTTCGTTGTCGCTCTAAATTGAGTGCAGGTGAGCAGTTGTGCTTACCTCCTGTCTCCTGTTGGGTACTGTTATCTACACGGCCGATCGCGGGAACCGACTATGGTGGCAGATGAGAGTCAGCGGCTCGGGAGTCACTGCTGCTTTGCTTTTACTGTGCTCTACCTAATGCTGGACTATTTTACTGGATCTTCTTATCGTTGCGTCCGTGTATGACACGTCCGCCGCGCCGCCATTGAGCGGCCGACCCAAGCTGCGCACCACGGGGGTGGCGGCTGCTACCCTTGCCATTTGGCACGACTCGGCCAGTGCTCGATAGACACTATCCAGGGCACATTCGACGTCAACGTCTGATTCCTTTTTGTGTGCTGTTTTCAACCCTTGTTTTAAAATAGTATTTGCCAGTAGCGCTTTTTAACTCATTGTTTATTGGATTTCGCTGTGGTTGTTTTTGTTTCTTTGTTTGTTGCAGGACTGGAGGCTTGTGGTGGCGGCCATATTCGGGATTCTTGTTTTGCTGTGTTGTGTGGAATGGTGTGTGCGTGTTATTAGATCACCTTGTGTCACTAAGTGGGGGTGTTTCTGACTTCGGGGAATTCTACTTTTCGTGCCTATTGTGCGCCACCGGTAAGCTCCAGCCCTGCTGTGTGAATGTTTTGTTATTTCATTTCCAGAGCTGGGCAGTCCGTCCCTGGGCCGGGTTAGGACCGGTCGGACCCTGCGGCCGGATGCCCATTTTTGGGGCGGACTAAGCATTTAGTCCGGCCCACTAATCGGCCCTCATGCGTGTGACGTGCTCGCGAGGGGGCCAAAAATCATCTCAGCCTACTCGGTGAAAGGCTTCTTTTTAGGCTCCTTTCTACTCCCGCGTCTGCGCGAGCAACAACTGCTGTTATAGGGATTATGGTATTGCCGCCCCGCCCCCTTTTGTAATGGTATGCCCCAGTTGCAGGTGGGAGGCGCGGGTTACGTGATGTGACAATGAGGAAATACACATGTTCTCACATGTTGCGATGGCATAGTTTCCCACACGGAGACGGATGAGCCACGCAGCTCGTTGCTGCTGCTGCTGCAAAGTCCCATCACTCAAAGTAAACAAGCTATTCACCCACGTTCCCCCTTAGCCGCCACCTTCCAGATCATTTTCGCAGTAAAATTAAATGCATCGTCTGGTCATCCCTTTATGGTTGTAACAGGCACGATATGCATTGTTGTCACTGTCTTTTTGAAGCGACGCCCCCCGACTTGTTTCAAAACAAAACGTGTCCACAAGTATGTTCAGACGCTAGCACATCAAAGTGGAGTTCATGCACTTTTCCTGGCGTTCATTACAAGTCTGCAAAATAAATAAGTAACTTGACTACAATTTCTGTGACTCCTTCTACGACTCTTCACTATAATTACTGTCAATCAATCAATCAATCACATTTTATTTATATAGCACTTTTCATACATAAAAATGCAACTCAAAGTGCTGTAAAACATCCAAAGCAAAACATAAAAAAAAAAAAAAAAATCCGTTGACGCCCTCCCTCCCAACAAACCCAAGACAGATATCCATTAGTACTTCAGCACTCATTCACACACACCCACACAAAGTGCACAACCTGATAAAATGTGTTAAAAAGACATGACAAGGCACAGAGAAACCATACGAGGAAAGGGTACCCAAGGGGAGCGCTCCGCGCCGAGGGGAATGACAGCCCACGGCCACAGGGGCGCCACCACCATAGAGACCCCAGCCCGGATTAGACAGGCGGACCCCACACAAAGTGTAGAGGCCGCCGGCCACCCAGACCCAAGGAGTCCCTGCGATGACAGCCCCCGCGGGAAGGGCAGCCACCCCTCCCTCAACGTGGAGGCACCCCCATGAGGAAACACTGGAGCTTAAAGCTGACAACGGCAGAGAGCAACAAAACTAAAAGACAGAACAGTAGTATAGTCTAAGAACTAAAATCAGTAAGATAAGATAAAAATAATCTTCAATCATAAGAAAAGATAAATTATTTAAAGGTTGTTAAAAGCCAAACTAAAAAGGTGTGTCCTGAGCTTCCTCTTAAAAATATCAACAGTCTCTACAGACCTGACGTCCTCTGGCAGGCTATTCCAAAGGTGAGGACCAAAATGGCTGAATGCTGGCTTGCCATGCATTTTGGTCGTCACCCTTGGAATAAATAAAAGGCCGGCGCCAGAGTACCTCAGGATCCGCGAGGGTTGGTATGATAAAAGCAAATCAGATAAATAAGATGGCCCAAGACCTTTAACACATTATAAACTAATAAAAGTACCTTAAAATTGATCCTGAAACACACGGGGAGCCAATGCAGCAATTTCAAAACAGGTATAATGTGCTCCCGCCCTCTGATTCTCGTCAGCACCCGAGCGGCTGAATTCTGCAGTAGTTGCAATGGTGAAATGCTCTTTTTCGGGGAGGCCAGAGAGCAGGGCATTACAGTAATCTAAACGACAGGAAATAAAAGCATGCATCAGCACTTCCCTTTTAGCCTGAGAGAGAAACGGGCGGACTCTGGCGATATTCTTAAGGTGATAAAAACCAATCTTGGTTACATTTTTAATATGAGGAATAAAACTGAGCTCAGAGTCAAAAATGACGCCAAGGTTCTTCACACAATGTGAGAGATTAAAAACTTGTAGTTTTGGTAAAAGCATCTCTCTATGACCTTCAGGACCGATAACTAAAACCTCAGTTTTGTCCTGATTGAGCTGTAGGAAATTATCTGCCATCCATGACTTGATATCTAAAATGCAATTTAAAAGGATATCAATGGGTCCTTTGTCATCAGGAGACACGGCAATATACAGCTGTGTGTCATCAGCATAGCTGTGAAAGCTGATGCCGTGTCCCCTGATGACATCCCCAAGGGGAAGCATATAAAGATTACAAAGTAGGGGGCCTAAAATCGAACCTTGGGGAACCCCACATTTAATTTCATGGGTTTTGGAGGAACAAGTATCCATTCTTACAAAGAAATATCGGTCTGTGAGATAGGAATAAAACCAGTTAAAAACAGTACCGGAGATGCCCACTAGATTTTTAAGTCTATTTAATAAAATTTGGTGATCTACTGTATCAAAAGCAGCGCTTAGATCCAGTAGCACCAAGACTGTGAGTTTTCTCTGTCTGCAGTGCACCTAATATCATTTAAAATCCTTAAAAGAGCAGTCTCCGTACTGTGGTTCATCCTAAAACCAGATTGATATTTCTCCAAAATATTATTTGTATTTAAAAAATGATTCAACTGGATGAAAACCAGTTTTTCTAAAATCTTACTTAAAAACAGTAAGTTGGATACAGGTCTGTAATTATTAAAAACGCTAGGGTCAGAATTGCTCTTCTTCAGAAGGGGCTTCACCACCGCCGTTTTAAAGGCAGAGGGGAAGACGCCCGTCTGAAGAGAGCAATTGACTATATTTAAAATTTGTTCCTCAAAAAATCCATGTCTTCAAAAGAAATGTGGGAATTGGATCCAAAAGGCTTGTTGTTGGGTTTACCTGGGAGAAAACTCGACCAAGTGTCCTTGCATCAACCAGGGCAAAACTTTGCAGTGTTTCCTCGTGTAAATATGATTGTCCAGGTTTATTAAGACTTGTGTTTTGACGGGCTAAAAGACTGGATCTTATGTCATCGATTTTACTTCTGAAGTGGTCTGCAAAGTCCTCACAGAGAGCGTCTGTTGGTCTCTGTGGGGACTTATTAAAATCAGAACTAGTTAAAAGTTCAAAGGTGGAGAAGAGAACGCTGGGGTTGTTTTTATTGACTGTAATGAGGTTTGAGAAATAGGAAGATCTTGCCAGTTTAACTGTTTTATTGTAGGATTTCAGTTGTTCGCATAATATTTCATAGTGTACTGTAAGTTTACGTTTTCTCCACCTCCTCTTTGCACTCCTTCATTTTCTCTTTGATGTTTTGATTGCATTATTTCTCCATGGTATGGATAATGAATGAATGAATGTTTCTCCACGGGGGTACAGTCTTTGTTTTTGTAGTTTTAATTACAAGTGGAGCTACTGAATCTAATGATGATTTAAGATTTAGGTTAAAATTGTCAACAATAAGATCACAGGGTGCAGGTAAAATGTCAGCAGGAGTGCTTTTTAAGATCTCGATAAAATTTGCAGCCACCTCAGAAGATAGGTAGCGTTTCTTCACTGTTCTCACCGGGACTGCTAGATGGTTAAAACTGGCGATGTTAAAATAGACACAGTAGTGGTCTGACCCTGCCAAGTCAACAACAGAGGACACACCAGCAGACAAGCCATAGGTTATAACCAAATCCAGGGTGTGTCCTCTGTTGTGAGTTGGCTGCAAGACGTGCTGTTTAAAATCCAAGCAGTTTAAGAGGTTTAAAAAATCTCTGTATAGTGGGTCCGAGATGTTGTCCATGTGTATATTAAAATCGCCAGTTATTAAAATCCTGTTATAACTGGAATATAAAATGGATAAGAATTCTGAAAATTCTGTCATAAAAGAAGTGGAATGATGGGGAGGCCTATTAACGGTAATGCAGAGAATAGGTTGACTGCTAAAAACAAAGGCATGATGTTCAAACAATAAATAGCTGCTAAAAATGATCTCCTTTGATAAAAGAGTATTAATAAAAACTGATGCAGTTCCGCCTCCTCTTTTCCCATCCCTTGTAGAAAATAAAAAGTTACAATTATTATATTTATGTTATATATTATATTATATTTATATTTTGATAATTATAAAAATAATTATTGGACCCAAATAATTATACAATACGACAAATCCAACCCCGGGGCTCGCAATGCAAGGAAGCACGCAGTTGGGTAAATGCTACTGGCGCATTTGAAGCGTGTCCGCAACGGGTTCAAATAGTAAATTAGCCTGCTAGTGATCCTTAAAAAGCCTCTGCCGTTAGCTTCTCTCCCGCAGCGACGTCAATCACGGACACTTTTTTTTTTTTGGGTCGGAGGGCGGAACGGGGCGGGGGCCGACAATGTTTATGAATATGGCCGGAGGGTCGCGGCCGGAAGGGTACCCAAGTCAAGGGTGGAGGGTCGCGGCCGGACTGGCAAAAAATGGTCAAGTGCCCAGCTCTGTTCATTTCTATGTTGTTGATTCTGTTTTAATAAAACCAATTGTATATTTATTTTGAACTACGCCTTATGCTCTCTCTCTCTCTCAGTAAAACGAACCTGAGTGCCTATACTGGTTAGCTTGACTTTCCTTGGGTAAATTCCCAAGGTGGCGGTGTCGGATATATATTTTGATTGTCCCTAACTTCACTCATTGCATCATAAATTTGACAAACACTCCAACTGCCACATGAGCAATAAATGGATCAATGTGTGAAAAAAAAATGTTCTGCTGAACTGATTAAAGGTGAGCTCATTGTGAGCTTGACATGACATGTCTTGCTCAGAATTTTACTCTGCAATAGTCAAAGACAAACCGCTCCTCGCTGCTGCAAGATCTCAGAAGAAATTATAAATGGAAAAAATAGGCTGTCTCCACATAATGTGGCATTGCGCTGTTTATAAGTTATGAATGTTGTACTTAGGTTTGCCAACTTTCTCACTCCTAAATAAGGGACAGGTGCACGGTGCCATGGTGGTGTGAGCATGATGAATTAATTTTGGATTTTTTTTCTAATTTTCACGTTAATGCTGAAACCACATTCACGTAAAAAGAAGAAAATGAAAAAAATGGACAGTGTTTTTCACAGGACAGCGACGATATGTCACCTCATATGAAACCACAATTTGGCTCTTTGCATCAAAAAATGGGTGTAAGAAATCTGAAATGTAAAAGAGTGTGAATCACCAAATTTATTTTTTCTATGGATATTTCTGGCTGCTTTTGACTAACTCAACAGTCTTCTGTCATTTTGCGCAGCCAGAAAGAAGTCCTTACATGACAGGTGGAGTGATTGCTGCTTGTTCTGAGATTGACGCTTTATCTGATCTAGCATCTGTCATGTGTAGTACCGAGAGTCTCCATTAGGAGCGCTGTAATGTGCTATCACTGTTTAAGAACCAGCAATGTATGTTTGAGCAAATATACAAGTAAAAGACAATGAGCTGCCAACCCGTCTGTGTATGTCGTTATTGACAATCGATCGCCATTCAAAGCTTTACTAAAAGCATTTTATATTACAGGATCGATAGATTGCAGTTTTCTGTATTTGCAAGAGTTGATAGTCAATATACAGGATATTTAAGGTCAAACCAAATTAGCCCAAAATACGGGACGTCCCGGCTAATATGGGACAGTTGGCAACCCTAGTTCTACTTATTGTTTATTGTTTTATATATAGTTATATATATAATTTTGAGTTGAGCAGGAAAGGTTTTTTGTTAGTTTGTAGTAGTACATTTCTGGATAACCTTTTCATGTCTTCATCCATTCATTATCCAAACCGTGCTGGAGCCCTTCCCAGCTGACTATGTTCACACCCTGAACTGCTTGCCAGCCAATCGTAGGGCACACACAAACAAACAACCATTCACGCTCACAATCATACCAAGGGACAATTTAGAACATTCAATCAACCTACCATTCATGTTTTTGAAATGTGGGAGGAAACCGGAGTACCTGGACAAAACAGATGCGGGCACGAGGAGAAAATGCAAATTCCAGGAAGGTCGAACCCACAACCTCTGCACTGTGAGGCGGACGTCCCGCCAACTCGGCTTTAAATAGTTAAAAATGGTTTCACCCACAAAAATAAATAAATAAATAAATAAACAAACAAACAATACAAGTCACGCAAGGAAGGTTGAAGGCAGTCAGGTCGGCCGTCTCTGCCGATGAGGTGTTCCTTATTTTTTCTTCAGGGAGTTGGCAACCCTAGGTTGTTGTGAAAAAGTGGAAGTGAATGGAAAAGTGAAAACGAAAGACTGCTGTGTTTTATATAAAGTAGCCAAGTGTGTTGCTGCTGATCTGAGAGTGTATTCATATGATGCAAGTGTGTATCATTTTGCCATTTACATTACATTTTGTCAAGGGATTGTTGGGTTTTGATAGCAGAATTTCAATTTGACATAGATGTGAATGGTCTATTTCCCTGTGTTGTGTCTTATTTGCTTTTGTGAAAAGTCAAAAAGTTTTGACACAGTGAGCCAAATTTTGCAAAACATGTTCAAGCAATGGGCAAAAACTGTAATATTGCGTATGTGGAGTATGAGTTAAACAGCAAAAGCCACCTGTTTTTAGCCATCGTAGGGGACGGCCATTTTGCCTCTTTTTGTCCACTGACAATGACTTCACAGTTGCTCAGGTAAGGACCAATCATGGCTCAGCTTCAGAAAGCAGGTGAGACGTGATTGGTCGTTAACTGAGCCTGAGCAACTGTGATGTCATTTTTAGTTGATAGAAAGTGACAAAATGGCCACTCACTGAGATGGCTAAAAATGGATGGAATTTGGTGTTTAACTCATATTCCACTAATGCAACATTAATCAGAATGCAGATGGAAGAACAACAAAAAAGGTGTGTGTGTGTGCGTGTGTGTGTATGTGGGGGTGGGTGTGGGTGTGGGTGTGGGTGTGTGTGTGTTTTGACTAGTGGAGGCTCATAGAACACATTTTTGTAAAGAATATTTTTAGGGTTTGACTTCCTCTTCCTCTTGTTAATCTTAAGTAGTATGCAGTAATTCCCTAATAGTACAGATGAAAGCAACATTTTCCTTCAGCCAAACCTAATTGTTACCTTATAGTCTCACGAACACTCTAAAGTGTTACATGCAGTTGTTCATTCAAACTAATTACTGCCATTTCAAACAAGATAGACTTATTCAGTTGATTGTGAAAACCATTTATTTTCATTGGCAGACATCAAGTTTGATTTATACGGCACTAAATATATTTCCGAAGGACCCAAAATAAAGTTTTTGATTTCCTTCTATTTTATTTTATTTTTTTACCTCATGCCCTGCAGGCAATATGCTTTGAGTTAAATGTGACTTGCACATGCACATTGAAAAGTCAGCATTTCACGACTTTTGACATCGTCCAAAAAGACAGGTAAGTAAAACATTCATTTATTTTCCGAAACACTTAACCTCACAAGGGCCACATGGTAAGTAAGGCAAGTTTTATTTCTAGAGCACATTTCATACACAAGGTAACTCAATGTGCCTCACACAAGCGAAGACAACACCTACATGCATTTACAAACACAACAGTTAGCACCCTTCAAATGCAAAGCAGAGAAAACAAAAGTATCTGACAAAATTACTAGAATGTACATTGGCAACATTTAAACATATTAGCAGAAAAGTTTAAAAATATTGAAAATTAAAGGAATAAAAGTGGGTTTCTAAAATATATCTAAAAGAAAGAAATGATTTAAAATTGTTTAGAGAACCTTAATCAAAGATATGAGAAAAAAAGCAATGTTTTTAACCTGGATTTAAAAGCATTTACACTTGGGGCTTATTCCATTTGTGTGCAGCATAACAGCTAAATGCAGCTTCACCATGTTTACCTTGAAATCTGAGCTCCACTAATTGACCCAAGTCTGCAGATCTCAGAGCCCTACAGGGTTTATATTCAATCAGCATTTCATTCATGTATTTACGACCCAAACCATCCAATGACTCAGCAAATTTTTTTAAATCTTATCGGGATTTTATATATATATATATATATATATATATATATATATATATATATATATATATATATATATATATATATATATATATAGACACACAGCATATACGTATGTGCGTGTGTTTGTGTGTGTGGGTGTGTGTGGGGGGGTGCGTGTGGGTGTGTGTGAGCACATGTGAGCAATGCAGTCGGGGGAGTCAATCAGAGGAATGTAGATAAACGGTTTCTAACCGGCAATTTCTTGAGAAGCTTTGTGTATCAAAATGCGTGTCCATTTAGGATGGGTGAGGGGCAACTAGTCTATAATAATAATAAACTCACTTTTGAAAAAATCTGAATGTTTAATATGTATTCTTTTTCTTTTCAGAACAGTACTGAGGTGTAACAAGTTCCCTACATATTACAAATGACAAAGGGACTCTAATCACTAGCTTGTCTGTAAGAGTGTACAATGTAACTTGGTGTGGTTTTTTTGTAACTTTAAAAAAGTACCCTTCCTCTGTTGCACGCCTAAGAAGAACGTACCCAAATGGTCTGCTTATGAACCTCCAACCGTCAGCAACCATAAATCCAGATGTGTCAGGGAGAGTTCAAACCATTATTGTGGAAATAATATTTAATTTAAAAATTCATTCATTTATTTAAAATCACATTTAATCACTTACATAAGGTTTTTTTACAAGTTGGTCAGCTTCAATGTTTAAAAACTTTAACATTGACTAATTTTGACCTTTATTATTAATGTGTAGACTAATTATATAGACTCTATTTGATCATTATCTGCTATTGTTGACTTTTGCTTTATTAGTAATGCTAGTATTGTGTCGTCTTATTTAAACACCTACATACCGTTTTTACAAATTAGTCTCAACATTTAAAATCATCAACATTTACTTGATGAATCCATATCTTTATCAATAATGCAATTATTGTGTAGATTAATATTTAATCACATAACGTTTTTTTCAAATTGGTCAGTCTCAACATTTAAAAACTTTAACATTTACTATTGTTGACCTTTCCTTTATTGATAATGCAAGTATTGTGTCGACTCATTATTAATCACATAAAGTTTTTTCAAATGAGTCAGTCTCAACCTTTAAAGTCATCTACATTTACGTGATGAATCCCTATATTTATTAATAATGTAATTAATGGATTAGACGAATTATAATGTGTATTTGATCATCTGCTAATGTTGAACTTCATGTTTTCTTATATCTCCATTGTTTAAACATCGACCTGTTACTTTAATGGATACTTTTACTAGCATAAATGTTTGTTTAGAATCCTGGTATTTTTAAAATCATGGCGAGAGATTGATGTAAACTCATTAATCAAAGCAGGAGGTAAAACCTATAGAATATACTGTTTCTTGTTTCAGCCTAAAGCTCTGTTGTATTTGTACATTCATGAAATACAAGTCTTCAAAATGACCCCTTATGAAGACAAAAATTAATGGATCACGTTTTCCCTCGCCCAGACGCGGGTCACCGGGGCCCCCTTCTGGAGCCAGGCCTGGAGGTGGGGCTCGATGGCGAGCGCCTGGTGGCCGGGCCTGCAACCCATGGGGCCCGGCCGGGCTCAGCCCGAAAAGGAGACGTGGGTCCCCCTTCCCATGGGCTCACGACTGGTGGGAGGGGCCAAAGGGGTCGGGTGCCGTGTGAGCTGGGCAGCGGCAGAAGACAGGGACCTTGGCGGTCCAATCCCCGGCAACAAAAACTAGCTCTTGGGAAATGGAATGTCACCTGTCTGGCAGGGAAGGAGCCCGAGCTGGTGTGTGAGGCTGAGAGGTTCCGACTAGATATAGTCAGGCTCACCTCCACACACGGCTTGCGTTCTGGTACCAGTCCTCTCGAGAGGTGTTGGACACTCTTCCACTCTGGAGTTGCCCAGGGTGAGAGGCGCCGAGCAAGTGTGGGCATACTTATTGCCCCCCGGCTTGGCGCCTGTACATTGGGGTTTATCCCGGTGGACGAGAGGGTAGCCTCCCTCCGCCTGAGGGTGGGGGGACGGGTCCTGACTGTTGTTTGTGCTTATGCACCAAACGGCAGTGCAGAGTACCCACCCTTTTTGGAGTCCTTGGAGGGTGTGCTGGAGGGCGCTCCACCTGGGTTCTCCATCGTTCTGCTGGGGGACTTCAATGCTCACGTGGGACCTGGAGAGGTGTGATTGGGAGGAACGGCCCCCCGATCTGAACCAGAGCAGTGTTTGGTTACTGGACTTATGTGCCCATCACGGATTGTCCATAACGAACACCATGTTCAAACATAAGGGTGTCCATATGTGCACTTGGCACCAGGATATCCAAGGCCGCAGTTCGATGATCAACTTTGTAGTCGTATCATCGGACTTACGGTCGCATGTTTTGGACACTCGGGTGAAGAGAGGGGCGGAGCTGTCAACTGATCACCATCTGGTGGTGAGTTGGCTCCAATGGTGGGGGAAGATGCCGGTCCGACCTGGCAGACCCAAACGTATTGTGAGGGTTTGCTGGGAACGTCTGGCAGAATCCCCTGTCAGAAGGAGTTTCAACTCCCACCTCCGGCAGAACTTTTCCCACGTCCTGGGGAGGCGGGGGACATCGAGTCCGAGTGGACCATGTTTCGTGCCTCCATTGTTGAGGCGGCCAATCGGAGCTGTGGCCACAAAGTGGTCGGTGCCTGTCGTGGCGGCAATCCCCGAACCCGCTGGTGGACACCAACGGTAAGGGATGCTGTCCAGCTGAAGAAGGAGTCCTATCGGGCCTTTTTGGCCTGCAGGGCCCCGGAGGCAGCTGACAGGTACCGGCTGGCCAAGCGGAATGCAGCTCTGGCGGTTACTGAGGCAAAAACTCAGGTGTGGGAGGAGTTCGGGGAGGCCATGGAAAATGACTTCCGGACAGCTTCGAGGAAATTCTGGTCCACCATCCGACGTCTCAGGAGGGGGAAGCAGTGCACCATTAACACTGTTTATAGTGGAGATAGGGTGCTGCTGACCTCAACTCGGGACGTTGTGGGTCGGTGGGGAGAATACTTCGAAGATCTCCTCAATTCCACCGACACGCCTTGCACTGAGGAAGCAGAGCCTGGAGACTCTGAGGTGGGCTCTCCTATCTCTGGGATTGAAGTAACCGAGGTAGTCAAAAAGCTCCTCGGTGGCAAAGCCCCGGGGGTGGATGAGATCCGCCCGGGGTTCATAAAGGCTCTGGATGTTGAGGGGCTGTCATGGTTGACACGTCTCTACAACATCGCGTGGACATCGGGGTCAGTGCCTCTGGATTGGCAGGTGGTCCCCCTTTTTAAGAAGGGGGACCGGAGGGTGTGCTCCAATTACAGAGGGATCACACTCCTCAGCCTCCCCGGCAAGGTCTATTCAGGGGTGCTGGAGAGGAGGGTCCGTCGGAAGGTCGAATCTTGGATTCAGGAGGAGCAATGTGGTTTTCGTCCCAGCCGTGGAACAGTGGACCAGCTCTACATCCTCAGCAGGGTCCTCGAGGGTGCATGGGAGTTCGCCCAACCAGTCTACATGTGTTTTGTGGACTTGGAGAAGGCGTTCGACCGTGTCCCTCGGGGAGTTCTGTGGGGGGTGCTTCAGGAGTACGGGGTACCGAGCCCCCTGATAAGGGCTGTCCGGTCCCTGTACCACTGATGTCAGAGTTTGGTCCGCATTGGCAGTAAGTCGGAATCGTTTCCAGTGAGGGTTGGACTCCGCCAAGGCTGCCCTTTGTCATCGATTCTGTTCATAACTTTTATGGACAGAATTTCTAGGCACAGCCGAGGTGTTGACGGGGTCCGGTTTGATGGCCTCAGTATTGCATCTCTGCTTTTTGCAGATGATGTGGTACTGTTGGCTTCTTCAAGCCACGATCTCCAACTCTCGCTGGAGCGGTTCGCAGCCAAGTGTGAAACGGTTGGAATGAAAATCAGCACCTCCAAATCTGAGACCATGGTCATCAGTCGGAAAAGGGTGGCGTGCCCTCTCCGGGTCGGGGATGGTATTCCGCCCCAAGTGGAGGAGTTCAAGTATCTTGGGGTCTTGTTCACGAGTGAGGTTAAGATGGAACGGGAGATCGACAGGCGGATCGGTGCAGCGTCTGCTGTGATGCGGACCCTGTATCGGTCTGTCGTGGTGAAGAAGGAGCTCAGCCAAAAAGCTCTCAATTTACCGGTCGATCTACGTTCCTACTCTTACCTGTGGTCATGAGCTGTGGGTCATGACCGAAAGAACAAGATCTCGGATACAAGCGGCCGAAATGGGTTTCCTTCGCAGGGTGTCCGGGCTCTCCCTTACAGATAGGGTTAGAAGTTCGGCCATCCGGGAGGGACTCAGAGTCGAGCCCCTGCTCCTCCGCGTTGAGAGGAGCCAGTTGAGGTGGCTCGGGCATCTGATTAGGATGCCTCCTGGACGCCTCCCTGGTGAGGTGTTCCGGGCATGTCCCACCGGCAGGAGACCCCAAGGACGACCCAGAACACGCTGGAGAGACTATGTATCCCAGCTTGCCTAGGAACGCTTTGGGATCCTTCCGGAAGAGCTGGAAGATGTTGTTGGGGAGAGGGAAGTCTGGGCTTCCCTGCTGAAGCTGCTGCCTCCGCGACCCGACTTCGAATAAGCAGCAGATAATGGATGGATGGATGGATGGATAGATGGATGGATGAAATACAAGTTCCTCACCAGTGAATCATAGTGTTCAAGCTGGCTTATCTTTTTTTATGACCTCCTCACAGCCACCTTAGCAGGAAGGATGAGAAAAATGAAGGTATCAAGATAAGTTTATGAAGTCATGTCAACTTGATTGTTGTTTTTAAGCTAACTAACAATACAATGTGAATATGCAGACTAAATGAAGTGAATGTCATGATCAATGTTAGTTGAGGTCAATCCATAAAAGTTAAAAGTTTTGAATGAAGTGAGTGTCATTATCAATGTTGTTATTTGAACTCAAATCATAAAAGTTGAAAGCTGATCTCAATGATTCACAAGTTTAACATGCATTGATGTATTGAAGCAAGTATTTTTTGATAGTGTAGAACTGTGACTGGTGATGGTTTTACATGCTTTTTATGGCATTTTTATATCACAGTTTTATGCAGACTTCCTCATGTATACTTTTATGAGCACACATGTTTGAATACAGAATCCTGATATTTTAAAAATCGTTATGAGAGTTCATCTAATTTATCAGAGCAGGAAGTAAAACCTACACAATATATTGTTTCAGTGAAAGGGGCCACAGTTCTGTCATATTGGGTTATTTCTGAACTTTTCATTTCGAGGATCTTACAAATTCATAGGGCGGATACATCAGTGTCCTTCAATTAACCACACCCCGTCCATCTCTCACATTCTCTCTCTCTCTCTCTCTCTCTCTCTCTCTCTCTCTAACGAGAAAACCACGCCTATGGTGAGAAGGTGTGTCATCCACAACCCCTTTTGGTAGCTATAAGACAGCAGATCTCCAAACCAACCCATAACAACCCGTGGCTCGAGAAAAAAAAAACAACATCCGCAATGCTAGTAACTAGACAGACATCCAGACGCATAGAAACGGTACGGGCACCTTTGGGACCCCAAAGGGGTCAGCCTATGGAGAGTGGACCTCGGTTTAAAAGGTCGAGACAAACGCCCACCACCTGCAAACCTCTGGTACTGAAGAAACGGCAGTGAATGTGGCTGACGTAAACCTCACGGTGGAACCAACGGTGACCTCTGACCACGTTTTTACAACGGAGTGCCCTCAGCAGAAGCTGTCGGGGTTCGAGGAGGCTGAGAAGGAGAACATACCCTCCAATGGACATCCCTCAAACGTCCTTGACTGGAGCTGTCAAGACTTTACCAAAAGAGACGTTGACTGAGGAAGGGGAACAAAAGGGGGAGGAGAAGGATGACGATGAATTGAAGGAAGAGGAGGATGAAACAGATGCAGAGAAAGAGGAGGAGGAGGAGGAGCTTGAGTCAGAAAATGATGAGGAGTCAGAAAAGGAGGAGGAGGAGGAGGAGGAGGAGGCCGAGACGGAGGAGTCAGAGGAGGAGAAGGATCTCGCATGGATGATGCCTGCATATGGCTGCATAACTGCATCTAGATATAAATGTATCAAACAGTCAATCATACACTTGTTGCAAGGTGTATTAGTGAAATATTCTAAAGAAGAATGTGGAGGTTGTAAAAATGATCACCCTAGTCAGAGTCATCATTCGTGTCAATCTGTGGAGGAGGAAGATTATTATTACGACACATACTTTTATGATGTGACAAGGGTACTCTGTAACAAGAAATTTATCCCAAGCCTTGATTACATGTTGAACCTGTAGCAAGTGCCCACCGAGTATCAACAAGTCAAAGACACGGCCCAGATAGTTCTGAGAGAGTTATCGCATGAAAAGAAGATTTTTGACAAGCTCTGAGGGAGTACATGGGCCTCTAAAGGCATCAACATCTCTGACAAAGATAGAAAAGTGTTGGAAGATTACTAGGACAACGAGAAGTTACAAGCCATAGACTTCAACACTGATGAACCTGTTGAGAGAAAGTGATTTTGTTGAGATAAAGTGTCAAGATCTATGTTTTTTTATGTTTGAAATAAACGCTTACCTTGTCAGGTATTCACCTGTTCTCATCAACCCTGCCCTTTAGGTCAAACAGTAACACCTTCTCAACCCTTCAACAGTCTGTTTTTTATTTCTATCAATAAATACTTTTTGAAAATTCCTGTAATTTTGCATATGTTTAGGTAAGATTTATCGATATTGTACTTTAAAAAAAGTGTTCATAAATGTATACTTTACACAATTATACAGTCTCTAATTAATAATCTACAGTATAACGATGAATCATATTACAAGTACAACCAAAGATTACATACAGCAACTCATATTGTTAAGATTTATTGATACTGTACTTACAAAAAAAAAGGTTAATACATTTATCCTTATACTTGAAACAATTATACAATCAATGATGTTTTTACAATTTTTCATTTATTTAGGTGAGTTTCAATAAATGCAAAAGGCAAAATAAGTATTTGGAGGTCTTCTAGATGTGCTTGGATGATTTTTTTTGTTGGTTTACAGCTATTTAGGTCACAGTTTGGTCATTGTAAATTTAAGGGCTTATTTCAGTATATTTGAGAATATTTAGGTGATAGAGTATGTAATATTTAAGAATTATTTGACTACTTCCAGCTCTGTTAAATTCACATTGTAATTGTACAAGTGGACTAGGAGCTGCTCGATTATGAAAAGGTATACAATTAGCAATTAGATTTTTGAAACAACGGTGCAAATGTATTGTAAGAATAATAATGTATTTTATTATTCATGTGTTGGATTCTTGTGGACAAGGCCTGTTAGCTTTATTAGCTTGTGGGTTTAGCTTTAGCTTTTTCCAAATCTACGCCCAACTTGCTTGATGTGCTTTGCTTCCACATATTAATTTATTTATTAGATAATCTATCTTTTCTTTTGATTGAAGATAATTTTTTTCTATCTTATCTTACTGATTCTAGTTCTTAGACTATACTACTGTTCTGTCTTTTAGTTTTGTTGCTCTCTGCCGTTGTCAGCTTTTAGCTCCAGTGTTTCCTCACGGGGCAGCCCCCGCTTTGAGGGAGGGGTGGCTGCCCTTCCCCCGGGGGCTGTCATCGCAGGGACCCCTTGGGTCTGGGTGGCCGGCGGCCTCTACACTTTGTGTGGGGTTCGCCTGTCTAATCGGGGCCTCTATGATGGTGGCGCCCCTGTGGCCGTGGGCTGTCATTCCCCTCGGCGCGGAGAGCTCCCCTTGGGTACCCTTTCCTCATATGGTTTCTCTGTGCCTTGTCATGTCTTTTTAACACATTTTATCAGGTTGTGCACTTTGTGTGGGTGTGTGTGAATGATTGCTGATGTACTAATGGATATCTGTCTTGGGTTTGTTGGGAGGGAGGACATGAACGGATTTTTTTTTTTTTTTTTTTTTTTTCTAATTAGCTATGTTTTGCTTTGACTGTTTTAAAGCACTTTGAGTTGCATTTTTATGTATGAAAAGTGCTATATAAATAAAATGTGATTGATTGATTGATTGATATGTATGCTATGCTTTGGTCATACCGGAAGGGTCATAAATGACGTGTTAAAGGGGTGGGCACTAGGAAGTACCAAAATGGCGGACAGGAAACAATGCATGGCAATGTAAAATGGCCGACCGGATGTGAGATATTGGGGCGGGGTTAGGGGTAAAATTGCGTTCCCAGACTACAAAGGGGTTTGTGGTTGGATGAGGTATTGGGCGTATTTAGGGGTGGGGCCATACTTCAGCACTACAACATCATCAAAGCACGCGGTTAGGGGTGGGGCTTATGGATTACAAAATGACGTCATCAAAGGGGTGTGGGCTAGGTGAGGGGCTCTACTTCCGGACTACAAAATGCCGTCATCAAATGGGGTGGGATTCAAACCAGATATGACCTCATAAAGGGGCGTGGTTACGGCTTGACTTCCTGCGTGACGTCACACCTGTCAAAAGTTTGACGAAAGTGGAATATTCTTATTTTTTTCCTGTAGATATGAGGGACAAGCCTTGTCCCATATCACTTACTACACTGTCATCAAATGACAATTAACTTAAACAATCAGCTGGGCAGATGCTGGTTATGTTAAAGATTCTGCCATTTCTCATTGACACAACTGGAGAAAATGCTCACATGCAATTGTTACTTAAGTTGTTGGAGAATTCTGTTTTCACCTATTACTGCATTTTCAACTCGTTTTAGGCTGTAGCAATTAATTGAGCAGCATTTAAGACATTTCAAACAGCTGTTTCCAGATGTAAATATTATAGCCAAACAACATTACCTGCTGCATCTTCCCTCCCCGATTAAAGTACTAGGTCCTACTGTGAGGCATATGTGTTTGCGTCAAAGCACTGCTTTTTCAAGCAGTGGGCTATAAAAAGCAGTTTTAAGAATATTTGTAAATCTCTCGTGAAGCACAACCAACTGTATGAATGTAGTCATAATGTATATGAGAAACATCCTATTTTTTTGTAATGAAATTGATATTGGCCCAGCATCTGAGGGGAAAAATGTTCACTATGTAGAAGGAAAGATAAAAGAATTCTTAGGAAAAAAACGCATTGAATATGTAGTGTCTGCCCGGTGGATTGCGCAACACGGAAATAAACATACATGTGGAAAATCTTTGGTTATTTCTAATGTTTTCAATAATACCCCAGAGTTCACACTTGTAAAAAACATCTTCAGTGTAAATGAATCAGTGTATTGTTTCGAATGCCAACCTCTCTCTCCAATTGGTTGGCATGAACAGTATTTGTCTAATGAGGTAGAGATTCCTCACCTTGAACAAGCAAATATTTTTGTGGATACTGAAAATTGTGTGGATTTTACACCATATCCTTGTGTTAACTTTAATAATGGCATGTACGTTCCATTGAAGTATGATCTCACCGACATCATTGCATGTCACTCTTGATATGCATTCTATCAATTGCTGCAATATGGCATAATGCTGTGCTTTTATTTTGGACAAGCTTTTGACCTGCAGTTTCAACGAAGCTGTGTTGTTTCAATTCAAGTTTGGCCTCTTTCTGGAAACAAGATTTTTCACCTTACAACCTACATCCAAAAAGCAGAAAAACCTCATGACGTGTCAAAAAGCTTATTTCGTCTAAAATATTTCTCAAAAAAAGATCATTTCAAGATTTTCTCACCTACCAAGATATTCAAGATGTACTGTCTTGAAACAAGGGATTTCCCTCCTTATAATTTTTGTTATAAGTCATATTGTCTAAAATTATGCACATAGTCAAAATTTGACTAGAAATAAGACAAATGTTCTTGGCAAGATTTCATTTTTTCCAGTGTAGAGAGCATAAAAGCTCCCTCATTCCTGTTGATAGGCCTTGGGCCTCGCTTGCGGATCTCAATGGCCCCCCTGATCCAGCGCTGATGTTTGTTTTCTTCAGTGCGGATGACACTGGCATTCTCCCAGTCCATAATGTGTTTTTCTTTTTTATAGTGGTCAGTGATGGCTGACTTGTAGTGTTCCTGTTGTGCTTCTTCTTTTATCGCTTTTTTCTTGTTGCAGTTTTGAAGGGTTTTATTATTAGTTTGTGAAGAAATATACATGCAGGTTAACCATTTATTACTGATTCAAAGTTGTATTACAAATGAGTAGAAGTAAAGCTGTTTTAAGGTTGCAGTATCAGGGGAGCGGATGAATCAGAGGAACACAATGTGCGGGCGGTTTGATGGTACCAGGTGCCGCCAGTGAAAAACAGGAAGACAAAGACAGGGGCCACAGTTTCTCTGAAGGCCCCGGCCTCTTGGAATGCAGATAACTTGGTGTTTTCAGGAGCTACGACCCAGCAAGTCACGTGGACAAGAAAAGGCGTCATCTGAGACGGCGGGGAAAACAGAACCAATCAGCATCTTAAGAAATATATTGCAGATACCATGTAACTAATGAAATGATAGTGGCTAGTGTTTTTGGTGTGTTTAATTTGCATATTGTTTTCTATAACTGTTCGGGGCAACTCGGGTGTGGTGTCGCTCTCTGATGGCCACAGGAGCGCACAGATCTGTATTGAGAGGGAACCGAGCCCCCGATACTGTATTAGCTTTTGCAGTTAGGAATAAAATCTCGGTGATTCGACTGATTGGCTTTCTGGAATTCTCTCTTTCGGAACGAGCACGCATAATTGTTAGGTAAGGTGAAGCTAAGGTTAATGTCGGTTCAAATAATAAATATATGGTAAATAATTTGGAGTCAGATAATTAGGGTAAATGTCGTGATTTAGACCTTAAACCTAACAGTTTCCTTCTCACACTCCTTCTTATGTTCTTTTTTTATTGTAATAAAACTCTTTCCTGTCTCGCCGATGTATGATTTATTGCATGATTTGCACGGAATTTCATAGATTGGAATTGCATTTATTTACCGGGTTTATTTTGTCTTTTGAACCAAAATCTGGCGGACAGTTGTGTGTGGCTTGACGGGTGTGTTAATGTTGTATTTTTTCATTGCCTTTTGGATACGTTCCCTCTCATGTACGGCAACGTTACCATGCCTCTGTGTTCTTGTTTGTTTGTTTGTTTTTTCCTTCCCCCATGTGTTGTGTTATTTTTGTTCTTGACCTGCCCTGCACCTTTTGTTATTGCCCACTGTGGATACTGACATCTTTTTAGTGCATGTTGTATGTGTTTTTCCTCCTGTGTTCTGTCCTCCGGGTCCGTGATTATTGTGGTGCGTTCATGTAATGTTCCGACAACTGACAATTTATGGGTAGTGGGTTGTTCTGAAGTCCAAAGGAGGTATTGATCAGTGTCTGTGGGTTTCCTGTGTACTTTTATTTTAATGTCCCCGTTGTCTGTGTGATGTATGTTTAAGTCCAGAAAAGCTATGGATTGCTCCATTTCTTCTTCATTCATGAATTTGATGCTGCCTGTGGTATCTATGGAGTTGAGGTGATCTGTGAGGTGTTGCATGTGTCCGGCTTTGATTTTTTCCAGAATGTCGTCCACTTAACGTTTCCATAGTTGGTTTGTATTCTTCCGGGGCTGTTGAGATTGCCTTCTGTTCCATGTCCTCCATGAAAAATCCACACAGGATGGCAGAGAGTGGGTCTCCCATGGCAAATCCTTCTTTTTGTGAGTATATGGTGTTTCTGATTTGGAAGTATGTAGATGTGGCGATGAATTGGAGTAGCTGGGTAAATGTCCTGTGCTGTTAGATTTGTGTGTTTTTTGAGTGTCCTGTCTGCTTTTAACCTGTCCTGTACTATCTGAATGGTGACTTGTGTGGGTGTTTTGGTAAAAAGTGAAATGACTTCATGTGAGATGAATATTTCGTCTTTCTATACTTTCATGTTGGTGAGTTCTGTGGCGAGCTGTTTTGAATTCTTGTAGTGTTGGTCTGTAAGTCCCAGTAGTGGTTGTATTATTTCTGCGAGTGCTTTTGATAGATTGTACGTAACTGATCCTACGCTGTCTACTGTGGGGCGGGGAGGTGTACCTGGTTTATGTATTTTTGGCGTGTCGTAGATCCTGGGGATGATGTTTGGTCTGGGTATCATATGGTTTTATGACTGTTTGTCTATTTTATTTTCGTTGAGTAGTGGTTTAAGTAGTGCTTTAAGTTTATTTTTCTCGTCTTCTTTTGGGTCTTTCTGTAATATTTCATAGACGTCGTCATGTATTAGCTGTGATTGGTCGTTACCTGAGCCCTGAGCAGTTGTGATGTAATTTTCAGTCAACAGAAGTGACAAAATGGCTGTCCCCTGAGATGGCTAAAAAGGGGTGGATTTTGCTGCTTCACTCATATTCCACAAACGGATCAGAATAATCATAATGCCGTGTTTCAACTATTGGGCCTGCTGGGAATATATTTAAAAAAATATATTTGGGCTGGGCGGCACGGTGGTCGACTGGTTAGCACGTCCGCCTCACAGTTCAGAGGTCGTGGGTTCGATCCCGGCTCCGGCCTCCCTGTGTGGAGTTTGCATGTTCTCCCCGTGCCTGCGTGGGTTTTCTCCGGGTACTCCGGTTTCCTCCCACATTCAAAAAACATGCATGGTAAGTTAATTGGATGCTCTAAATTGCCTCTAGGTGTGATTGTGAGTGCGGATGTTTGTCTCTATGTGCCCTGCGATTGGCTGGCAACCAATTCAGGGTGTCCCCCGCCTACTGCCCAAAGACAGCTGGGATAGGCTCCAGCACGCCCCGCGACCCTTGTGAGGATAAGCGGTACAGATAATGGATGGATGGATGTTTGGGCTGATGTTAAGGCTCCTTTATTCTCCTACGGGCGACATCCGCATGCACATCACTGCGGCAATGCTGCGTGCAGTTTGCCTTTATACTCGCACAAAACCCACACGCGTTGTTTTGGAAAATGTGTTGCAGTTTCACTCCAAGTTGGGGGTCGTCGCTACAGCTGATTTGGGCATTTTTATTGCCGAGCAACGATCAAAAAGACAGCGACAACAATGGATATCGTGCCTGCTACAAAGGAACCTAGATGACTAGATGGTGCATTTAATTGTATTGCATAAACAATATGGAAGGTGGCGGCGAAGGTGGTACATGCATGTGTAGGCTTCTTTACACATGACAAAACCTACACTGCTGCCAAACTAGTTTTCTTTGCAGCAGCAACAAGCTGTGTGATGGATCCTCTACAATATCTCTTGTATGTGCACTTATACGCTGCGCACATAAAACGACAGCGGCAAAACAATTGTGATGTTATGGCTAACTACACTTAAGTGTGGCTTGGAGATTTGTATTCTGTTTAGTGACATTGGCTAAGATATTTCATGACCCAGCACAATCCCTGAAAAGTTTGTGAATTTTTTTTATTTTAAACTTACGCTGTTGCTGTGACGATGCGCTGTATAGGTCTACAGTGAAAAATTATGGTGATTTTGAGGGTCTAAACTTGGGCGAAAACTCATTAAACTTTGCACACACATGAAAATAAATATTTTAGAGCAGGCATATCCAAAGTCCAGTCTGGGCCTGGCCACATACGGACTGTGTTCAAATTTCCATCGGCCCGGCCCGCAGGCTCTAAAATTAATAATGTGTGACCCATCAGTCCTGTTGACCACAGTAGAAATAGACGTGTAAAATAGGTATTATGTATTTCACCAGAAGATGGCAGCAGACCTGTGACATAGTAGTGGACCCTACAAATGTTTAACGAAGCATTCTTGGTTCCATGTTTCACCTAGATCTGTGAAAATTGGGGGACATGTAATAGCCGTCGCTACAAAAATGTATTTTGGAGTCATGTGCTAAACCTAACAGGAGGTCTGCCAGCTTGAATTTAGTTTTGAAATTTTGCACCTATTTTGGCCTGTTATAGAACAAACTCCTCCTGGAGATTTTATCCAATCATTTTCAAACTTTGTTTCATCTCAACATGTTGAAGATGAAAATTTATTGAACGCTTTTTATTTCGCCGCATGCTGATGCCATGGGGATGCACTAATTATAAAAAAAATTATGTTGTTTTTGTCTAAACCTGGGTGAAATCTTTGAACAGACATGGCATGAAAATACATACTTTAGAGATTTCTTGTGCTGGTTTTTCTTATTTCATGCTATATAAGTATATACTGTATAGCAATCATAGCACCTCCTACAGAATTTTAAATGCATTTTTTGTGGCGTAAATTTAAAAAACCCACCAAACTTTGCATATTCATCGGGCCTGGGGAAAATGTGGGTATTTTAAAGTCATCATGAACAATGCAAACAAAATGTAGCACCTAGTGAGGAAAAAAAACAAAACAATCAGGATACATTTGACCTAGGGCTACGAAAATTGACAGGCACATGTAGCACCCCGACATACAAAAAAGTCCATTGCAGCCTTGTGCTAATATGAACGGGAAGTAAGTTATAAAGTAATGAATGTCCAATTTTGGCCCATTTTTGTACATTCTCAGGTGTCATACTTTTGTACCCTAATCCTAGAGCGTGCATCTGATTTACTTCAAACTTGGGCTAAGCCATCTGGGAAAACAACAGGGGAAAAAAATCTTGAGTTTTCAAAATACTATATGACTGGGACGAGGCATCAAATTTTGCGTTTCATATTTCCTTCGTCACAAATGAGGAAATGCTTTATAACTCCCCTGCACATACCCCAAACTTCACGTGTGTATAAATAGTCGCGGCCTGAGGACATCTGTATGACATTGTTTTGGTATAACTATTGTGCCACCTAGTGGTGACAATAAATGTCTTATTTTACATTTTAATGTACTGCATCGAGCCCATTGAACAAATCCAACTGAGAATTTGTCAATTACGCCTCAAGATGCTGATCATGCTCTACACTGAATATTGTGAACTTTTCAGCAAAGGGCGTGGCCATCACGGTGCCACAAATTATGAGGATTCACCGTGACAATAATAGCTGCTGTAACTTGACCCTGATGATACTAGCGTCCCACATTTGTTGATAGTCCAGACCGAAAGACTTCTACAAACTTGTTATTCGTGGTAGTTGTACCGCCTACTGACTAAAGGCAGTAAATGTTTTATTCTTTGTTGTTTTTCTCCTAGAGGGGTAACCAAACCTATCTCATATTTGCTCTGTAGAGTGTTTAGGCCTTCATGATGTTGAAACACTATTGCCATAACAACGCACTGTTGGCCAAGAATATTGAGGGTATAAACGTGCATCAAAAGTCATGAAACTTTGCGCACACATCAGACTAAGCAAAATCATCAACAATCAGTTAATTGTGTGTAAATGTCTTTTTTTTTTTTTTTTTTTTACAAATGTCTCAGTAGCGCCCCCTACACATTTTTAAGCAGCCCCAGTTGATCATTTGCAACCCCAAGTGGACATTAGTGGGTGCGCTCGAGAGTGGTTTAGATCCTATTTGGGTGGCAGGACCTTTTTTGTTAGCCTAGAGTCCCGCTCTGCCCCTCTATCATATGGCGTTCCACAGGGTTCTATTTTGGGGCCATTGCTGTTCTCGTTGTATTTGCTGCCGCTGGGTTCCATCCTTCGAAAACAAGGTATTTCCTTCCATTGCTATGCGGACGACTGTCAAATCTATATCCCGTTGAGCAAAAAAGAGGCATTCTCCATAAGACCACTTTTGTCCTGCCTAGAGGACATCAAAGACTGGATGTCACAGAATGTTTTTAAATTCAATGAAAAAAAAACAAGTTATGGTCTTCGTGACCAGTGGCTCGTCTGCATCCCACCTTGTTGACCTGGGCCCCATGGCTTCATATCTAAAGCCAACAATCTCAAATTTGGGTTTTAAAATGGACAGTGATCTTAAATTGGACCAGCAAATCAGCGCTGTTGTAAAGTCGAGCTTCTTTCACCTTAGACACCTGGCTAAGGTAAAGCCCCTCCTTTCCCATCAGCACTTAGAAACAGTCATCCATGCCTTTGTTACATCTCGGCTAGATTACTGTAATGCACTTTATTTTGGAGTCAGCCAGTCCTCTCTCAAGCATCTCCAGTTGGTCCAAAATGCTGCTCCCCGCCTACTAACTGGAGCTCTGAAGATGGAGCACATTAGACCAATCCTGGCCTCCCTTCACTGGCTCCCAGTGCATTTTAGGGTTCAATTTAAGATTCTCCTATCCGTCTATAAATCATTAAATGGCCCCGCTCTGTCGTACTTCTCTGAGCTCCTCCACTCCTACGCACCTTCCCGCAGCCTCGGGTCTGTGGACCAGGCACTGCTCGAGGGGCCGAGAACCAAGCGGAGCCTCAGAGGGGTTCAAGCATTTTCAGGTGCTGGTCCTTCGCTTTGGAATGACCCCCCATTGGATGTTAGGCAAGCCCCCTCTCTGTCCATTTTTAAAACCCGGTTGAAGACACATTTCTATTCTCTAGCTTTTGATCAGACCTGAAATTTTCTGCTCTTTTCCGGTGTCTATTGTATATAGTGTTTTATTCAAATTTATTAATTCCACTTGTATTATGGCCTTTTTATTGTTTGTATGTAAAGTGCTTTATTACAGCTCTAGCTGTTATGAAATGCGCTATATCAATACAATTATATTGTATTGTATTGTATGGATCTTCAAAAATGTTGTGTGAAATGCAACAGCCCGGGCAGCACTGTGAACAACTGGTTAGCACATCTGCCTCACGGTGCAAAGGTCGAGGTTTCGAATCTGAGCTCTGGCTTTCCTGTGTGGAGTTGGCATGTTCTCCCTGTGTCTTAATGGGTTCCTCTCACATTCCAAAAACATTTATGGTAGGTTGATCAATCATTCTGAATTGTCCCTAGGTATGATTGTGAGTATAAATGTTTGTCTGTGTGTGCCCTGCAAATGGCTGGCAACCAATTCAGGGTCTACTGCCCGTAGACAGCCAATAGGCTCCAGCATCCCCGCGACCCTCGTAAGGATAAGCAATTTGGATAATGGGTGGATAGATTTGACTGTCATCATTACACATTTTTTTGTGATTGACATTTTACTTTGAACATCTGCATTTGTTGTATCAACCTGACATTGCGAATTGATTCTTTTATTTTTTACATTGATGCATATTTTAAGCATTCATTCATTCATTCATTATCCATACCGCTTATCCTCACAAGGGTCGCGGGCGTGCTGGAGCCTATCCCAGCTGTCTTTGGCCAGTAGGCGGGGGACACCCTGAATTGGTTGCCAGCCAATCGCAGGGCACACGGAGACAAACATCCGCACTCACAATCACACCTAGGGGCAATTTAGACAGTCCAATCAACTTACCATGCATGTTTTTGGAATGTGGGAGGAAACCAGAGTACCCGGAGAAAACCCACGCAAGCACGGGGAGAACATGCAAACTCCACACAGGGAGGCCGGAGCCGGGATCGAACCCACGACCTCTGAACTGTGAGGCGGACGTGCTAACCAGTCGACCACCGTACCGCCCATATTTTAAGCAGTTTAAATCTATTTTAAATAGATTTTCGATTAATCATTACATCCAAAGGCCTAATTTAAATCAGAGCGTCTTCCGTGTCTGAATTGGATGTATTCTTGAGATTATAAGGTAACAATATGGTTTGGCTAAAGGAAAATGTTGCTTTCGTCCATACTATTAGGAATTTAGACTATATTGAGAAGGTTAAATAGAATTGCATAACTGAAAAGAGCCTAGAAAACAATTTTCTTTGACTAAAATTAAGACTAAAATGTCATCAGTTTTCGACTACTTAAACTAGATTAGATTAGACTAGACTAAAATGAAGAAGCTTGAGCTTGTTTACCTGCCAGTTGAGTAGAAGCACCTGTGGCTAAATCCAAACTGTGGCAGTGTTTTTACTTTCTGAACCTGCATTTGCAACCTCTGCTAAAATGTCATCAGTTACCTTTGACTAAAACTAGACTACAATAGTTATGGACACTTCTGACTAAAGTAAGACTAAAATGTTCAGACTTTTAGTTGACTAGAACATGACTAGACAAGAGTATGACACGCCTAAAACTACTAAAAACTAAATCGACAGCTTGACACAAAGACTAGACTAAAACAAAAACTGGCTGCCAAAGAAAACACGAATTGGTGCTGTTTAATCCATCTTTTTTTATTTTAGGCAGATGGGTAAAATAAAGCTTCTCCTTTCACAACAGCTCTTACAAGCAATAATGCATGCCTTGGTTACATCTCAGATGGATTACTGTAACACACTTTATTTTGGAGTCAAGCCAGTCCTCCCTTAAGCACCTCCAGTTGGTCCAAAATGCTATTTATTGGAGTTTGTAAGAGGGAGAACAAAACCCCAATTCTGGCCCGCCTTCACTGGCTGCCTGTACACTTTAAAATTCATATTAAGATACTTTTGTTTTAAATGGGATGACAAATTTTTTTAAATGCCTGGACTAAGCATGGCCGGAAGTGGATTTTAGTCTTTTTTCTTTTTTCTTTTTATTTCTTTTTTTAGTCACTAATCGGCCCTCATACGTTTGACGTGGTCGCAAGGCGGCCAAATTTAATCTCAACCTACTCAGTGGAAGGGTGAAAGGTTTCTTTTTAGGCTTATTTCTACTCCCGCGTCAGCGCGAGCGACAACTGCCGCATTGATTCATGTGACCGACGCATTGTGCTGTTGGCGACAGGTCTCTAGTCATCTTGGTCCCTATATGGTTGTACCAGGCACGATATCCATTGTTGTTGCTGTCTTTTTGAAGCGATGCCCCCCGACTTGTTTCAAAACTTGTGTCCATGAATATATTCAAGCTGCGCGCAGCACTGACTCAAGGATGATGCTGGCATATCAAGGTGGAGTTCATGCACTTCATCTGGCGTTTTCCCTACTTTCGGAAATATGTCGTAGCAAACCTGCTGTGTATTGTGGTTTGCTGGTATGCTTTTATTTTGAAGGCCGTGAAGGAGGGGAAGTGTGCAAAATAAATAAGTAACTTGTTGACGCGACTTCTGGCCGTCTGTTGGACCCAAATAATTATACAATACGACAAAACCAACCCTGGGGCTCGCAATGGAAGTAATCACACGCAGTTGGGTAAGTAGTAAAGTACTAGTGCGCATTTTGAAGCGTGTCCATAGTGGCTTTGAATAGTAAATTAGCCAGCTAATGATCCTTAAAAAGCCTCTGCCGTTCGCATCCCTCCCGCGGCCGCGTCAATCATGGACACGGGGGGGGGGTGATCATTTTTATGAATAAGGACGGGGGATCGCCGCCGGAAGGGTACCCAGGTCAAGGGTGGAGGGTCCCGGCCGGACCGGCAAAAAAGGGTCAAATGCTCAGCTCTGCCGAAGACTAAGATGAGGCTCAGTGGGGATCGAGCCTTGTCCTTTGCCAGTCTCCCTTTGGAATGGCCTTCTGTTAAATGTTAGGCAAGCTCCCTCTGTCAATTTTCAAAACTCATCTTAAAACACTTTTTCATATGATGGCTTTTAACTGGCACGAGTCTGCATTATTTTAGTGTGTTATGGCATCTGCTGCATCTGTATTATCAATTTATTGTTTAAATTGTGTTTTTATATGGCATTTTTTCACTGCATGTACAGTACTTTGTATGCAACAATGCTTGTTTTAAAGTGCGCTATAAATAACATTGAGTTGGCTAAGATAAGATAAGAAGATAAGAATGCCTTTATTGATACCACAGTGGGGAAATTTTCAGTGTTACAGCAGCAAAGATATAGGTCACACTAGTAGGAAAAGATATATAAGAAGATATAAAAGAAGTACATATTGATGAAAAATCATCTTTATTACTAGAATTGAATGCAGGTGGCAAGGATGGGAATCTTGCATTTACACATCAACGATCACACAATGATCATTACGATTGGGATGGAATGCTTGATGACAAGTTTTCTTTTGGAAAAAACAACTCACTTTCTACTGTCTGAGGTGACATGTCCAGGTAGCCCAGGTGGTGGACTAGATGATGGTCCAACTGGTGGTCCAGGTGGGTTGTGTTCATAAGAAGTAACAGGTTTTCCGGGTGGGCAAGGTGGTGGTCCAGGTTGGTCGTTTTCATCTGGAGTAACTGGTTTTGGCCAGGTAGGTCCTGGTGGGGGCCTAGGTGGTTGTCCAGGCTTGAAGGGTCATGCTCCCGGTTGATTATTTTCGTCCGGAGTAACAGATGATCCGGTTGGCAGGGTTTCAGGTGGGTTGTTTTCATCTGGAGTAATTGGTGTTGGCAAGGGTATTCTTGGCGGTGGTCCACTCTGGGACAAGTAGTGGGGCAAGTTGACAATTTGTTCTCCAAGTGGGTGGTTTTATCCAGGACAACAGTGGTGTCTTGCATTGGTCTGGGTGGCTAATTGTGACATTAAATAAAATGTGGTCCATGTGGTGGTCCCACTTGGTGGTCCAGATGGGTCATTTTCATCCACAGTAATAGGTGGCCCTGGTTGTTAATATAATGGATCAAAAACTGGTTGATCAGCTGGTGGTGGCAGTGCCCCATGTGGCGAATATTTTTGTGGCCCAGGAGGCCAAGGTGGTTGTGGCCTGGGTGGCCAAGGTGGTAGTGACCCAGGTAGCCAATGTTGTAGTGGCCCAGGTGGCCAATAAGGTAGTGGCAGAGGTTGGGAAGGTGGTTGTGACCCAGGTAGTCAAGGTGGTAGTGACCCAGGTAGCCAATGTTGTAGTGGCCCAGGTGGCCAATAAGGTAGTGGCCCAGGTTGGGAAGGTGGTTTTAGCCCAGGTAGAAAATGTGGTAGTGGCCCATGTACCCAAGGTGGTAGTGACCCAGGTAGCCAATGTTGCAGTGGCCCAGGTGGCCACAATAAGGTAGTGGCCCAGGTTGGGTAGGTGGTTGTGACCCAGGTAGCCAATGTTGTAGTGGCCCAGGTAGCCAATGTTGCAGTGGCCCAGGTGGCCAATAAGGTAGTGGCCGAGGTTGGGAAGGTGGTTGTGACCCAGGTAGCCAATGTTCCAGTGGCCCAGGTGGCCACAATAAGGTAGTGGCCCAGGTTGGGTAGGTGGTTGTGACCCAGGTAGCCAAGATGGTAGTGACCCAGGTAGCCAAGGTGGTAGTGACCCAGGTAGCCAAGGTGGTAGTGACCCAGGTAGCCAATGTTGTAGTGGCCCAGGTGGCCAATAAGGTAGTGGCCCAGGTTGGGAAGGTGGTTGTCACCCAGGTAGCAAAGGTGGTAGTGACCCAGGTAGCCAATGTTGTAGTGGCCCAGGTGGCCAATAAGGTAGTGGCCCAGGTTGGGAAGGTGGTTGTGACCCAGGTGGCCAATAAGGTAGTATCCTAGGTAGGAAAGGTGGTTTTAGCCCGGGTAGAAAATGTGGTAGTGGCCTATGTAGCCAAGGTGGTAATGACCCAGGTAGCCAAGGTGGTAGTGACCCAAGTAGCCAATGTTGTAGTGGCCCAGGTAGCCAATAAGGTAGTGGCCCAGGTGGCCAATAAGGTAGTGGCCCAGGTTTGGAAGGTGGTTGTGACCCAGGTAGTTAAGGTGGTAGTGACCCAGGTAGCCAATGTTGTAGTGGCCCAGGTGGCCAATAAGGTAGTGGCCCAGGTGGCCAATAAGGTAGTGGCCGAGGTTGGGAAGGTGGTTGTGACCCAGGTAGCCAAGGTGGTAGTGACCCAGGTAGCCAATGTTGTAGTGGCCCAGGTGGCCAATAAGGTAGTGGCCCAGGTTGGGAAGGTGGTTGCCACCCAGGTAGCCAATGTTGTAGTGGCCCAGGTAGCCAAGGTGGTAGTGACCCAGGTAGCCAAGGTGGTAGCGACCCAGGTAGCCAATGTTGTAGTTGCCCAGTTGGCCAAGGTAGCTGTTGCTCGTATCAATAAGTGAGTGGTAGCCCAGGATATCCAGGTGGTCCTGTTGAACCAGGATATGACCCATCTGTGTCATGTTGAGTAACATCTGGAGCAACTTGTCTCTTTATCTTAGAAGAAAGACAGCTGGTTCCTGTGATGAAGAGTTGACAACTTTTGTTATATGTTGACCTTTCACTTGCGCTTTGTTACTTGGTATTTACGATTTTGATGACTTACCAAACAGCACAAAGGCAACAGTGAACACCTTGAGAATGATCATGGTGACTGTTATCCTGAAAGACAGTGAAAAAGAACGGTAAATGTACATCGAGAGAAAGTCAGGTGAACATGATGGCAGCTGAACATGATGGCAGAGCTGGCTGCTTAGACAGTCCCAGTTTGCTGAGGCCCAGGTTCCATGCTTGGCCACGAGGCACCTGCACTGTCCTTGAAAAGAAGATAACTCTCTGCCAATCTTCATGTCGTCACCGACTGAAAACACTTCTTTTTAGGGAATCAACATTTTTATTCAGTTGCTAATTGCTTATTTATTATGCTGTCATTGACAAACATGGCGTCAGCAGCAACCATGCACTTCAAAGTCCACGATCACACCGAGCCCCCACCGTGCAAAATTTTCCTTTAACTTCACAGAAGGATTTATTATCAAATGCTTGCATCGTAGAACACAGTGGATTCTACACAGTTTAATCCTACCTGGTGGCCCATCTTGTCTAAGTGTTCAAAAAAAGGTTTAATTCTACCTTTCTACCTTTTTCTGTTCTTTAGTATTCAGCAAGAGAACATAGCTAAGTTTTACGGAAATCACCCACTTCTTACAGAATCTGGTGAACAATACCTATTTGTGGACACAAACACCAAGCAGAACAAAGACTTTGACGATAATATTTAAAAAATATATTTTTCAAATGCTCCTCCTTTGCCAGACTATTTTGCTAATGTGTCCACTCCACATGTCCCTCATGGTGATTTTGTGTTTTTGCTTTTTGAAAGAACTTTTATTTTTCCCTGTAAGGTTTTTTTTTTTTCCTTGCGGTTGTGATGACTTTTGTCACCAAGTCTGCACCTGGGTCCCTTGCTCCTTGATCAAACCCTAAATCTTTGTTTTAAAAGTTATTTCATTTTTGAATGCTTTTAAATGTTGTACTTGTAATCATGTGCTGTATAAGTAAGGTTGCCCTTCCCTATCGATCCAAATGTATTTAAAGCAAATATTTATGGTGGTGGGTAATTATAGGGATGCTCCAATCGATTGGGCACCAATCATGATCGGCCAATTTTTGTGAAAAATTACGCGATCGGAATTTTCGATCAAAGTCTTTTATTGCCGATCAAAACATCCGATCACCCGCTCATTCTTGGCTGCCGCGAGACGAAATGCCAAAAAAGTTGATTTGTTTTAATACGCGACGACTTCTCTCCGTCCAAAAGCATCACTCACGCCGCCCTGCACGCAACCACGCCCACCCGCACGAGCTACATTGACTCCAATTGAAACGCGCCGCCAGAAAGGCTCCCTAACACGGCCACGGCAGAGGGGAGGGTTGCAACACAAGGCTGCGAAGCATGAGCTGCGAGTGATCGGATGTTTTGATCGGCAATAAAAGGCTTTGATCGAATATTCCGACCACCGCGGTTGGTGTGAACATAGCATTGTCTGCTGTGTGTGTGGAGTATGCGTCTTGTAATACTGTATATGCCATGAAAAGGTACCTCACGCGGAGAGCATGGCCAAAAGTTTCAACACAACCAACTTAATCCGACATTTGAAGAACAAGCAATTGGGAAACTATGGTAAGTTTACGAGGCTCTCTGCATTGAATAAAGTCAAGGCAGACACAGCGAAGTATAAGTGGCATTATTGCCACAGGGAGACACATTGTAGGTCACTTGTGGGCAACAGACCCACTATATCGTTTTATAATTCACAAAAAGATTAACAGTGACTTTTTTCTCGTTGACAAATGCACAAGACAATAATGTTCCTGAGTTGTTTCAATTTGGGAACTCATTGAATAGTTTATTCAAGTGAAGCCTGCATGTGACTATTTTTTCTACTTTGATTATATTCTGAACCATGCAATGTTTAGGTGGCATGTTATTTATTTGGCTTTTTGCGTAATTAAGTGTTTTGAGACTACTGATTATTTTGATCTGTTAAAAACTGTGTTACTAAAAGCTGGTAAATTTAAGTTTTTCAGTTATCTTTGTGGCTGAGTAATTGTTGTATTGTGCCAGCAACAGTTTTGTATTTCTTCATGCTTTTGAAAATATATATAGATTTTTGTCAAAATTCCGGCAATACTATGGCTGGGTTTTTTTTCAGATAATATTGCATAATAGCAGTCACCATAAATAAATGGAAACATATACAGATATTCCATGTGATCGGAATCGGTATCGGTCGATCTCACTCGTGCATGATCCGTATCGGTGTCATAAAACCTGATCAGAACATCCCTAGTTAATTCAATATTTTTAATTTATCATGTGTTTTCTTTTTTCAATGTACACAATGCAAACTCCACACACTCCACTATGCATGCAAACAATCTTGAATCAGAAACACTAAATACTGTCACACACCTTTTGCCAAAATGCCTCCAAAAAACCCAAACAATCAAACAAGGACCGCGATGCTTCAGAGCTGTGCAATGCCGCGACTCGGGTTATTGCCTGTCCCAACTTTAGTATTGAGGGTGGTAATGCTTATGCTAATCCTGCAGCTACCTCTGTTCCTATAACGGAGGCTTTGCTTAAGAGTATTGTATCGGCTGTGGCAGCTGTGGCAGATGGTGAAGTGCATTGATGATGCCGTTGCTGCTACAGCGGCGCTTGTACGACAGAGGCTGAATCGTGCATTTCCTGCTTGGAGGACGGTATAGCTCAGATAAATAAGCGACTCAATGCCATGGCGAAAACTAATAAGGCTCTGAGGGACAAAAGTAACTGACCTGGAATGTCAACAAAGACGGAAGAACATGAGGCTGCTAAATCTCAATGAGTCAGCCGAAGGGAGAGACCTGCTCATAATTTTTGAGGGTTTCATTCCTAAACTGCTGCAGCTACCTGTCCCGTTTGTAGCAATCGACCGTGTCCATTGGGCATTTGGAGTACCTGGAGACGGACGTCCGCGCCCGGTTGTGGTGGAACTCCAGCGGTCTAAAGATGTCTCGATGGTGTTTGAGGTAGTGAAACGCCTTGGGAATCTCCACAACACAAAATGCTTGCAAAAGGCAAGTATGCTACAACCAAGAGTACGTAGATCTTAATTAATACAGAAAATAATAAACACTACAATGATCAAATACACAGTGATGCGGAAAATATACTTACACATGTGAACAAGATTATGACAGGAAGGCAAAGCAATGAATTATGAGTCAAAATTATCTATAATGTGGAGCAATGATCATGAGCAAAGGAGAATAATCCGACAACAGCTTGCTGTTGTCAACGTCCTTTTAAAGTCCCCTGATTAGGATGACCAACAGGTGGGTGTGACACTGGAGGTAAGGCCCCTCAGTCAATCAGTTTCTGCGAGGAAACAAAAGCACACACATGACAACAAACAGACATCCCAACCATGACAGTGCCTCCCCCTCAACGGATGCGCCCTGGCGGACCACCCGGCTACGACGGATGTGAATCGTGCAGTCGTGCAGAAGAGATGGATCCATGATCCACGAGCAGGGGACCCATTGGCGCTCCTCAGACCCGTAGCCCTCCAAGTTGACCAGGTATTGCATACCCGTGCCGTGAGAAGGCACGGTGGAGTAGGAGGAGGACTCAAGGGGCTGGCCCTCACCGGCTCGAGCAGTGAGACGTGGAACACAGGATGGACCTTAAGGGTCAGTGGCAGGCGCAGCTTTATGGACATAGGGTTCATGCCCAGGTGCAGATCACGGGTGGACGACAACACTTGTTGGCCAGCTTGGTAGGCAGGCGGCGGTCTGCGATTTGTTTATTGCAGGACGTGGTGTGTGATAGTGCAGCTCTGGTCTCCCTCCAAACTCGGTGGCCTGATGTAGGTGGAGTTGTACAGACGGTAAGTTTACTTGGGCCTCCTGTGATAGGAACAACAGAGGTTGATACCTATAGGCAGACCATGAATGGGAACTTACCTGAGGGTATTATGAGCATATTCCACCCAAGGCAAATGGATGGCCCGGGATGCTGGCTGATGAAGACACAGGGACGACTCCAGCTCCTGATTGCCCCTCTCTGTCTGGCTACTGGTCTGTGGGTGGTACCCCGAGGACAGACCCGCTGTTGATCCCATCGCCTTGCAGAACCTCTTTCAGACCTGTGACACAAACCTGGGACCTCGTTCAGATACAATGTCTCAGGGAGACTGTGTAGGCGAAACACGCCGTACCAACAGTTGGGCGGTTTACAGCGAGAACGGGAGCTTAGGCAAAGCCACGAAATGGGCCAGCTTGGAAAATCTGTTCATCACTGTGAGTATGACGATTTTTCCTCGGGATGCACGTAGGCCGGTGACGAAGTCGAGTAAAAAATGGGACCATGAGAGAGACAGAACGCAGCAAACCTCATGCTCATGCTCATGCTGTTCTACCATTTCTCCTTGGCTGGCCAAAGCTTTTCTAACCTTGTCCAAGTCTACGAGATCCATGGTCAGATTATTCTGTCAGATTCATTTTAAGTGAATGAAAGGGATCCCAAAAATGTAGACACAAACAAAATTTTGAATGAACAAAAATAGATTTTATTACAGAAAACTCAGATAACGGCAAAGTACAACAAAAGACGCTGGCATGAAACAGCCAGGATAAACGAAACACAAAACGTTGCAAAAGGCAAAAATATGCTACAACTGAGAGTACGTAGATCTTAATTAATGCGCAAAATAATAAACACTACAATGATCAAACATAAAGCAAAGCGGAAAGTATACTTACACGTGCGAACGACATGACGACAGGAAAGCAAAAATAACCCCAGTGTAAAAAAGTGCTGTACAGAAAGAGTGAATAAAATACAATAGAAAGCCTTTATTATCATGTTCTACGGTGCAGATGCAGCAAAATTGAAATTATGAAAAAATAAAAGACAAACAATCATAAAATAATCGTCATGTGAGGATCGCCAGTTGGACCCATACGCGGACATGACACGGAAGTAGAAGAGTAAAAAGTCTTGTACAAAAGTACAAAGTAACGACAGAGATCAAGACTGGAAGAGAGTTTGCATCCTCATTCAAAAAAGGTTTGACGTACTGACGTGTCACTGTGTAAATCAAACTTTTAAACTGTAAGACCTCAGGCCTATATGATCTCATAAAGGAAAAAAGCATAAGAGGACCACAGAAACTGCAGAGCAACTGATACATCACGTAACCAGTTATAACAATACCCCCCCTAAGGGGCAGCACTTGGTGCCCAGAATCTAAAACAACAAAAGGAACATGGTCAAAAAATGTTTTAAAAAAAAATAAACAAGTATAAAACAACAAGAATTAAAGTAACTAAACAAACAAACCAGCTGTACTTGGATCAAGACAGTAAACAAAAAGCAGTTAGACTCGACAAAGACAATGAACCAATAAAGACTGACGAAAACAAAATGAGCAACACAACGAGCAACACTGAACAAGGCACAAAGTGTACAGAGGGAGGTCACACAAGGGATCGGGGTAAACGAGCACAAGTGGAGATTACCTGCTTGCAACTTGGAGTAAGACAGCAAAGAAAAAAACGTAACAGAAACAATATACTAACAAAGATAAAGGAAAGCAAGGAACTAAATACAAAATGATGAGATGAGGAACGCCTGGACAAGTCACAAAGTGTTAGAGTGAGGTGACCGAGTACTTCAAGGGATCTGGTAACCGAGCACAGATGGACACCAGTCCGGTGCGCGTCCAGGAGGCCTGACGAGAGGGTCTTGGCAGGACCAGTCTGGTGGGCGACTCGGAGGGCAGATGAGAGGGTTGTGGCGGGGCCAATCCAGTGGCTGTCCCAAAGACCAGACGAGAGGTTCTTGACGGGGCCAGTTAGTTGGGCAACCAGAGTGCCACACGGGATGAAGGCAGCCTCAGGCCTTGCGCTGTCGCAGAAGAATCCAAGGGCAGTCGCAGGGGTTGCACCGCCGGAGCAGAGTCAGAGGGCAGCCGCAGAGCTTGCGCTGCCAGAGCAGAGTCAGAGGACAGCTGAAGGCCTTGCGCCGCTGTAGCAGAATTGGAAGGAGTTCGAAGAGCTTGCTCTGCCGTAGCAGAATCCAAGGGCAGCCACAGAGGTTGCGCCGCCGGATTAGAGTCAGAGCCTGGTGGTGCTGAGGAGCCAGGAGGGGGACCTGCATTTGCTGAGGCGCCAAGAAGGGGGCCTGGCGCTGTAGAGGCATTGGGATGGGGGCCTGTATTTGCTGAGATGCCGGGAAGGGGGCCTGGCACTGCAGAGGAGCTGGCATGGGAGCTATAGTTGCCGAGGTGCCGGGAAGAGTGCCTAACACTGCCGAAGCACCGGGTGCAGAGGAACCGGGCATGGTCGTTTCCCAACCCGGAGGTTGTGGGTTCTATCCCTAGCCATTGTGAACATGTTGAAGTACCCTTGAGCAAGATACTGAACCCCCAGTTGCTCATGATGCTGCATCAATATGTAGATGAGGTACAGTGTGAAGTGCTTTGAGTACCAAAGGTAGAAAAGCGCTATGCAAGTGACAGTCCATTTACCATTTGACTTTGTGTTGAACTTCATACATTAAACAATTTGTGATTTGAACTTTGCTCTGTTTGAGTCGTGCATTTGGGTTCAAACCTAGTTCAGCCGTGACAGAACGAACTAGCCAAAACATGAATCCAGCCGACTCAGAACTCCTGACTGCCACTTTACACTCACATGGTGCGGCATGGCTCAGTGGTAGAGTGGTCATTTCCCAACCCAGAGGTTGTGGGTTCGATAATCGGCCCTTGTAGCCATGTCGAAGTGTCCTTGAGCAAGATACTGAATCCCCAGTTGCTCCTGATGCTGCGCCATCAGTAGGTGAATGTGAACTCAGTGTGAAGCGCTTTGAGTGCCTTAATAGGTGGAAAAGCACTATACAAGTGAAAGACCAAAGACCATTTACATGGCGCCCGCCTCAATCAGCAGGAAGACCTGCTGATTTATCTGGAACATGGAGTAAAAGGACTGCCCAATGATTATGACTGTTTCAAGGCTGGCATGACCACCCACTCCTGTCTACCCAAGTGGAACTGTTTCTTTCTCATCTCACAAAGATTCCATCTTCCACGGATCCAGTTCTCACCCCAGCTTCAGTGCCTTCCACTGCACTGGTTTCATCACTCCACACCTCGGCTCTTTATCTATCTCTGCCTGAGAAGTTCTCCGGTGAGTCCGGGGACTGCCGGCCATTTATTGTAGACTGTGAAATGCACTACGAACATCTCCCATGAGCCTTCACCACAGAACGTTCAAAGGTGTCATTTATGGTGTCACATCTCACCTGGAGGGCGACGTTCTGGGCAACCTCTCAGTGGTCCAGGAGACCACCCATCTGTGACTCCCTCAGTGACTTTGTAGAGGCCCTGAGGTCGACTTTTGACCCTGTTTCATTGGATCGTGAGAAAGCACTAGAACTGTAACATCAGACCAAGTAAAGAGGCAGTAAGTGATTATGCAATCAGATTTCGTACCCTGGCCACGGGCAGTGTATGGAATGCTACGGCCCTTTATGATATCTTTTTAAAACGACTCTCTGACGAGCTACAAGATTTGTTAGTGCCCCTCAACCTACCCTCCAACCTTGACTCTTTAATCACATTAGCAATAAGAATGGACAATAGCTTACAAGAACGCAAGAAAGGTGTTTTCACAACAGGTTGGCTCGGCCGGGAAAGAGGAACCCATGAAGATGGGACGGCCAAAATTGAACCAGTTGTATGTCAAAGTAGAAAAGACTGAGTAACACCTGATGGCCGGAAAAAGGTGCCGCAATTCTTGGGATTTGCTAACTTTTATAGATGGTTTATCAAAAACTTCAGTGCCATAGCTGCACCTTTCCATGAGCTCACATCACTCCAGGTTCCATTCCGGTGGTCTCCTCTGGCGGAGAAAGCCTTCCTGCTCCTTAAGATGTGGTTCACCACTGCTACAATCCTTGTGGTTCCTGATCCAGACCGGCATTTCGTGATGGAGGTGGATTTGCTCCAATGATGGAGTAAGTGCTGTTCTCTCTCACATTGTGCCTTCTTGTTTCAGAAGGTCTCAGAGGTTTTGGTGTCCCTCAATCGAGCGGGACGTGAAAGAGTATGTGGAGGCATGTCCAGTCTGCGCCCACAACAAAACTTACTCCAGGCACGTATTGGATTGTTGCAGCCTCTCTCCATTCCTTCTCGGCCCTGGGCTGAGATCTCCATTGACTTCATCACTGGGTTCCCGGTCTCTCAAGGTAACACCACTATTGTCATAGTAGTGGAGAGATTTTCAAAGATGACCCATTTCATCGCTTTGCCTACGCTGCCATCTGCCAAGGAAACTGCTGAAATTATGACAGCTGGTGTCTCAGAACCTAGCGTCCTGGAGCAAGAACCTGGTGTGGGTTGAGTAGACTCACAACTCTCTTACCACCTCAGCCACTAGTATGTCTCATTTCCATTGTGTTTTTAGATACCAACCAAAAGTATTGTAGTTAACTACTTATGCACCAGGTAAAAGAAAAAAAATCAAAATGTGTGTAAACGGCTGAAGTCATTTTGGGCTTCTCTTTTCTTTACCTCATTTTTGTTATTTTCACCAGGTTTTGTCTATGTGCTTGTGAGCAACAAAGTCTAATGATGGGCATGTTACAAAATGTAGCCTTCCCTTCCAAAGAAATGGTCAATGAAGTGAAGTCTGCTTGTAATACCAGAGAGCAAGCATCTCCCCTGTGGTTTTGTGTTCAGGTGGAAGAAAACCTGAGGAATTTGGGTAGGGTGCGAGGGGGGGGGGGGTGGGGGGCAATTGCAGTGGGGTGGCTTCTGGGGCTAATAAACTTTAACATAATAGCTCGGCTGATCCCATGACACACACCCAACCAAAAAAACAGGCATGGAAACCCCGGGGGGACTGGTCAATTAACCAGGCAATGGAAGTTCTAGTGTTAAGGACACTAGAACTTCCATGTCCTTGTCATTTGACCAGCCTATCTGGACCTCCCAGGCCTGGTCATTTGACCAGGAAGGGAGGGGTGTGTCAGGGTCTAAGCCAAGCTATTGTTATGTTAAAGTAAATTAACCCCAGAAGCCATCAACCCTGCTTTGCAATGCAATCCCCCCCACTCTCTCTCAAATTCCTCAGCACAAAGGAGCACGCACAAAGCCACAGGGGGATGGTTGCTGTCTGATATTGCAAGCATTTCAATGAATTATTTTTGAAGGGACTCTTTAAAGCTTTACAGACTGATTTTAAGATAAATCATTAAACACACAATTAAAGATATCAAGTTAAACATTCACAACAATAAATGTCATCTCAGTGTCAGCCACCCTGGTCTTTGCACACAGTTGAGCACCACTGCACTAGGCAAACTCTCCTCGAGCAGCGTTTGTTGTACTGAAGTCTGAGTTGTGAAGCTAAAGACTTATAGGAGTGGCAATTGCTTCAGGTGAGAGCCTTCCTGATGGCTGAATGACCTTCAGCTGTTGGAAATTTTTGATTATAATTTTTGTTCTATCCTGTGGGGGGGAAATGGCACCAAACTCACATTTTTGAATTGGGGCTCTTTTGTTATTTTGAAGGCTTTTGCCTTGTGTAGAGTTTGCCAAGACACCTCCCACTCGATCTTTCCATGGATACATTGGGAAGATCGCAGACTGTAGGCGAATTAAGTGCGTGTGGTGGATTTTGATGGTTTCCTTTGGGATAGCTGGTCTTTGCCTTTGAGACTTTTGTCAGGGGGACACAGTAGCTTAAAAAGATCCTGATTTGGACATCTCTCACAATGCCTTTGTCGTCTGGGTTAGGGCTGACAACTCTGCCGAGCTTGAAGTGACCTCTTAGTGCGTTCTGGTCACATAACATTGCGTTCTGGTCACATAACATTTTGGTCCTCACCTTTGGAATAGCCTGCCAGAGGATGTCAGGTCTGCAGAGACTGTTGATATTTTTAAGAGGAAGCTCAAGACACACCTTTTTAGTTTGGCTTTCAACAACTTTTAAATAATTTATCTTTTCTTTTGATTGAAGATAATTCTATGTTTTGCTTTGAATGTTTTAAAGCACTTTGAGTTGCATTTTTATGTATGAAAAGTGCTATATAAATAAAATGTGATTGATTGATTGATTGATAACCAGACAATGTCTCTCACAGTGACATTTCTTTCAGCAGTATGCCATTTGCTTCAGACAACAAGATCGGGACCTACGAGTTGATTACAAGATTTCCAGAACCTGGTTACCTCTGCTTGCATTTCCCTGAGTCTTTTGTAGAGGTAGCTGGCAAAGTCAAATGTTTTGAGGTCTCCACTTTGAGATGCTTGACCAAGAAGGAGGCTATTTGGTGTGACATATTGGATGCAATTTTCCCGACTCTGAACTAAGGCATCAATCGGGCGCTTGTTAGCGAGGTTTGCTGCAGTGTAGAGGGCTGTCTGGAACTCTGAGAAGCTGAGCCCGTACTCTTTACCAAGACTCTGGAGTGCTCTCTTTACAGCTCGTACAGCGGCCTCTGCTGCACCGTTCCTGTTTGGTGTGTCAGCTGGGTGAATTTTCCACATCCACTTTATTCCATTCTTGGCTGCAGTATCTTCCAGCACTGTTTGATCCAGACAATCCAAGAAGCTGTACAGTTCCTCGAGGACAGATTTTGCGGCAATGAAATAGATGCCAGGATCAGACCAAATCTTTCTTGGATGCCCCCTGAGAGATGTGAATCGCTGATAAGACATCAGAAAGCTATCTGTTGATAGGATGTTCACCAGTTCAGTGTGGATAGCTCTGCTAGCCACGCAACAAAAGACAAATGCGGAAAATTTCAAGTATTACTCTTTTCTTGACATCATCTCGTACTTGGTACGGTCCGAAAAGCTCTACTGTTGTAAACTCAAAGGGTGCCGCAGGCTCTGTTCTCTCTGATGGCAAATCACCCATCACTTGTTGGCACTACTGCTCTAGACTTCCTGCAGGTAACCATCAACCATACAACCATCAACCACCTTTTGAGCAATTCTTCTTCCCCTTACAACCCAAGCTTTCATCCTCAACTTGAGCAGTGTGCCAGCCACTCCATGATGGCTCTCATTGTGGGCCTCTCGGGCTAACAGTGTAGACACCCAGGCATCATAGGGTAGGAGTGGGACACAGCAGTGGTTGTCCTTGAATGCTTGCACTCGGCCACCACAGACCAATAGTCCAGAGTCCTGGTCTTTGTAGACCACCAGCCTGTTAGTGGTTGAGTTTGGGAAGATTGCGCCCTCTTGTGCTGCAAGAAAAATGTCTCTCAGGGCATCTTTCCTTTCTTACACAGAGATGGCTCCTTTGGAGGAGACTGCCTCCCACTTTGGGCTATCCAAGGCCTGAACTAATTGACGGAAACTTTTTGCTGCCCTCCATACCATTGCAACTGTTTTGACCAGTCTGGTCAGCACACTGAACCATCCACATCCACAAAGCTTTGAACATCTGACCCTACTGGTTGTCTCCCCCGTTGTTTTCAAATTTGGTTCAGGTTATGTTTGGGCCCTTTTTCCAAAAACTGTTCCCGATCTTAGGCCCTTCTCAGCAAAAAGCAGCAAATGCTTTTCTTTGTAACTTTTTGATGCACTTTCTGGCAGTGGTTGCTAGTTCTTTAGCAGATTTGGTTGGCCATTTACTTTCTAGCAGACTCAAGAACTTGGGTCCATTTTGCCACTTTGACTGTTCATCCAGATCCTGAGGGCCTGCTCCTCTGGTGATGACATCTGCAATATTTTGTGAGCCGGGGATCCACCACCAGTCCTGTACTGCTGTGCTGTTATGAATTTCAATGTCAACAAAGTGAAACCACCTTCTGACGTGGATTTGGCTGTGCACTTCAAAGAACTTCCTGAGTCATGAGGCAAACAACTGCTCCACACATTTCTGCTTTGACAGCATCACCTTTATGGTCCAAGGGAGTTAGTTTTGCTTTGTATCCAACCAGTCTAATGATGGAAGCTTGGTCTGTGGTCCATTTCAGATACATCACTGCTTCATAAGAATGCTCACTTCCATCAGAGAATGTGATCACTGAGGGTGGTTCAATGATGGAGCTTTTGGGGTTAGAGCCCTGGTGAACATATTCTTACTGATGTGATGGTCCTCCTCAAACAGATAGATTGCATCACCTCTGAGTCCATCTGAGAGTGCAATGTCCCATCTTGTCCCATCTGTCTTTGACTGGACAGCTTTCAGCCTTTGCCTCTTGAAACGCCGTCCGCTCCAGAATAGCTCCCTCTTGCTTGGCAGGAGTCACAAGGCCAATTGGATCATACAGTCCTGACACTTGACTGAGAAGTTCTCTTCGTGTCAAGGGGTAGGGTGTCATGGCTCTGAATTCCTCTGGCAGAAAGTCTTTACCCAGCCGCATCTTTTGCTTCCTTTTAGGAAAGTTGATTCTGATTCTGATCTGGAGCTTATCTTCCTCAACTCTATAGCCCAGACCAAGTGCCTTGTTGTCATCTATGCCCATCTGATTTGGTAGGATAATGGTCTATTTAATTATCCTTTCCTCTTCAGAGCACTCCTTCCTCCTACTTTGCCCAGAGAAAACCCATGGCTTCAGCTCAAAACCTCCGGCCTTCAGGATCTTCTCTATATTGGCGGTGATGGTGTTTAGCGGGTCAAGGTTGTTGTGGGAAGTGAGGATGTCATCAACGTAGCTGTCATGGTGAAGCACTAGACGTTCCTCTTCAAGTTGGGCAAAGAGAGGGAGTTTTGCAGTTTCACACATTGCCAGCTGCGCTATGCACCCTGCTGGTTTGTCTCCTATGTTCACACTTGTAATTGTGTATTCCTCTAGGTCCTCATCCTCGACAACCCGCCAGAGTAACCTGTGAAGGTGCACTTCCTGGTCTTCCAGCCAGACTGAGTTATACATCTTTTTTATGTCTCCCAGGGCAGCATATACTCTACTTCTAAATCTGAGAAGCACACTTCTAATCTGGTTGAGGACGTCAGGGCCTTTCATCAGCAGATCATTCATGGTGACACCTCTGCACCTTTGACTGCTGTTCCAGACAATTCTTGCTGGAGTTGTAAGTGAGTGTGGGTTAGGGGCAATGAAGTGACTGAGATACCAAACTGGTCCATCCCAAATGGTGATGGCGTCTTTGGGTAGCTTAAGGGCTGCTCGTCGATTAACCATGTCATGCACTTCTGCAGCATATTATGCTGCCTTCCACTCTGGTGTTTTGGCTAGTTGCTTTTCTGTTCTCAGGAATGTAGCCTCAACTGTTTTTCTGTTGTTTGGTAAGGAAATGGATACCTGAGTTGGTAGTATGCACACACTGTTCACCAGTAGCGGAGTTTGTGATCATAAAGTGCCATCCATTCTACCTGCTGAGGGAGTTTACCGCGATTCTGCTAGTTGCTGTTTACATTCCAATTGTCATGGAATGCATCACTATTGTCTCACCGCCCTCGCTCTCCCGTGCCCCTATTTCATTAGCTGATGCGCATAGAGGCTGCTAGGAAGGAGTCATGCAAAGTTGCTTATGTTGAGGAAACGGTCGGAGCCGCATTTGAGTCTGGTTGGCTGCAGCATAGCAGGTAATCTTTGTGTTCTTGTCCCGATTCGAAGAACAGAAACCTGTTAGTTGGGGTCTCTATTTCAGTTGGCCGCTACTGCTTTAAATAAGCTCTCAACTGCATTGCAAAGCAAGGGGGGGGGGCTTCTGGGGCTAATATTCTTTAACATGACAAAAGCTCAGCTTATCCCCTGACACCCACCACCCTTGCTGGTCAAATGACCAGGCCTGGAAGTTCTAGTTAGATTGAAAAACAGTGTGAGTCCTAGTGTAAACATGTTTAGGTGAAATTCCTGAAATTTGAAAACGATCTGAAAAAATCTCCAGGAGTTAAAATATGACATCTATAAATAGCCAAAATAGGCGTAACATTAAAAAAAAAATTAAAATGGTGGACTTCCTGTTAGCACAGTGGTGGCCAACCACTCAAAGGCAAAAAGCCACAGTTTTGACTGTGTTACTGCAAAGAGCCACAGCAAACACAAAACATACCTGTCAACCCCGGGGTGTATCGAATCTTACAAAAGTTGTAATTTGCCCGTATATATCTGTATCCAGTATAATCTTACAAATTACACATTATTTTGGAATGGCTGCTGTCACGTGAACGGAAATCAGCTTTAAAAAAAAAAAAAAAAAAGTAAACATGATGTTGCGGATATTTGTGACAACTTGTGCGTGACGTGTGGGTGTGTTGTGCGCATGTGTGAGGAAGACCCTTGTCTCCCTCTGGTGTGTTGCTGGGCTAATGGTCCCTCCCTTTTCTACGATCTGCGACGGTTGCACTGTTTGGAGAAAGCTCTCCTCTGTGTCTGCTGACTAAGGTTAGGCAACAAAAACAGGAATGGATAACACTGATAAAATTGACATTACTGGTACAGATTCGCGATATACGCGTACATGTTTGAAAAGGTGTTTCCACCTGTACAAATTACACCGAAAACGTACAACTTGACAGGTATGACAGAAGCACTCAACTCATAAACTGCTCCCTTGCGTCCCCTCACCCCCTAACACTCGTTTGCATGACAAAACATTTTGACAAACTCCCATGCATTGCATATCGTTGTAGGCCGTGAAATGTTCTAAGCAAGTTGATATGAGTGCTCCATAAATTTTGGGAACAACTATACTTTTCTGCCTGACCTTTTAAAGCGAAAGTCAACCCAAACATATTTTTTCAAGAATATGTTCCCAGCAGGCCCACTAGTTGAAACACGGCATTCTGATTAATTTTGCGTTTGTGGAGAGAGATAAGTTAAGCAGAACAATTCACTCGTTTTTAGCCATCTCTGGAGGCGAGCATTTTGTCTTGTCGACTGAAAATGACATCACAACTGCTCACAACGACCACTCACTGCTGACCTGTTTTCTGAATCTGAGCCGTAAAGATGAGTGCATTTTGCTGCTTAACTTATATTCCACAAACGCAAAATTAATCAGAATGCCATGTTTCAACTTGTGGGCCTGCTGGGAACATATTGTTGAAAAAAATGTTTGGGTTGACATCTGCTTTAAGTGAACAACCTGTGATTGAGAAGTTCATTCCTGGTTGATGTTAGAATGGAGGGAACCTAAACACTGCTGAAGATTTGAAGCCTTGAAAGGTTCTAATGATGCACAGGCAGAATGGTTTGCCATTAGGCTTACACTACACAACTTTTTTTCCCTCCAAGTCATTTGTGTGAAAGTGCATGCGCATGGTATGCGGGCACTTGGTACCTTGATTGACAAATGTAATCTGTTCCATCAGCACGTTCAAACGTGCCCTCCCACACACACTGTATTGCTCACTTTGAGTAAAACAGAGGTCAGCAATTTAGTTTGGCGGCAGGCCAAGGTTTTCATCACGATGGTTATCATGTGAAAGCTCACAGCACTGCAGTAAGCCTCACTGTATTGCTGGAAGGTTCACGGTACACCGTCTGCTCACTGTCAGGCTCATCAATTAGACATTTCATAACACAACACCAATGAAGAGGAAGACACTCAGTTCCTTGTTACCAGCTCATGAGGAGAGCGGAGAGATAGCATCATTTCTGCTTCCCGCTGTCCTCATGAGGAGAACGCCTCATACGTTCTAACCTTATCTCTCCGTAACCTCTCTTTATTAACTTTCAGGATTCCCTGGTTACATGGGTGTTTCCAAACTAAGGGGCGGGGAATTTATGCAAGCCATTGGAAACACTTGGAACTTGTTTCTCTATGTGTGTGTATGTGAGTGAAAGATTCAGTCACATCCTCAACCTTCTAAACCTTATCAGATGGTGTCAACAAGTCTGCTATTGACAGATCTGAAAGCAGAAGCAATTTCTTCATTGCGAGCACATACAAGAGCGGAACCAATATTATTCTTTGCAGGCAAATATCACATCGTACTTATATGCAGTTTACAATACACATATACATTGTAAACTAAATCACTCAAACATATGTTCATTTAGCATAATCAGCAAATGTGTGATAACTATTTTATAATTATTCCTTCATTTCCCACCTGTTTATCCCACATTTGCACACAATCATTCATCATGACACAAAAACTCCCATCAGTCTTTATTAAATGCAATCATTCATTCTGAGCAAGTATAGTAATGCCCAGAATCTCACAGTATCATATTTCTTATTTATAGCATTAGAAATGTGATACTGCCTAATTACAGTGGTTCATTTGCTTATCGATTTGTCCAATATTAGAATCGGGCTCGTAATTACTGAGTCTAGATGGATGGCTTTATATTAGCCAATATGTTAGCCATATGTTGATCAGACGGTAATTGCATTACACATTTTTGGTCATCACACACAAACAGCTAAATGTCTTTACACATTAGCAGTCATATAACAATCAATAGTAAGGGAAGAAAGAAAACTCTTGTGGATGGAGAAGATCAGAACCAACAGTTTTGATTAGACATATCTGTCAGGACAACACTATATATGTGAGGGTTGCATCTTTGACAGTGCCATTTTCTCACTTCGGCTTCCACGAGTATGTTGAGATGAATATGTGATGAATACTATTTTAAACAAAGGTGAAGATTAACTTTGGCCTCCTCGCAACCACGTCACACACGAGGGATGATTAGTGGGCCGGACTAAAATCCACCTCTGCCCTTGATTAGTCCGTCCCATTTTTAAAACTTGTCGCGCCCCGTCCTCCATCCCAACAATGGGCGTCCGTCCGGGTCGGACCGTTCCGCCCCTGGGACGGACTACCCAGCTCTGAATACAACTTTATTTATATAGTGGATTTCACAACAGCTACAGCTGTAACAAAACACTTTACATTACAACAACAAAATAGCAATAAAATAACTGGTGAAAGCAATAAATTACACCCAAAATCCTATATACAATAGACACCGCAAAACAACAGAAAAATGCCAGTCTCACATTGGACCACTTCCTGTTTCCTGTTGGCTGCACCTTGAGCTTGCTCTTAAGCTGCTGTTGCTACTTTTTAATGATATATGCAGACCCTTTAAACATGTCAAGTCAACATACACTTTATTCCATTGTTTGTAGTGGAAAAGTGTTTAAAGGTGACACGTTGTTGAGGATTGACGGTTGCAAGTGGAGATATCTGATGGATTTCAGTTTGGGCCTAACTGAGGCAGCTCAAGCCTTGGGCTGCTCAAGCCTAGGACCTACGTGAGGGCGAGGTGGATGCTGCAGTGTATGAATTGATCAGCACTCAACAAAGCAAGTTGGATATGCTTGACTCCCTACAACATGACACCCGTGAGTTGAAAACCAGCTTGGAGTTTAGTCAAAAAGCAGATAGAAGACTTGAGACAAGAAAATGCCTTCCTTAAAGGTGTGGCGGAAGAAGTACAGAAATCTGCTCTCTCACCTTGGGGAAGAAGCTAATGAAAGAGACCTTAATGTGCAGAGAGATGAGAAATGTTTTATGGCATTATTGAGGATAAGGCTGAGCCTGAACAAACTGTGAGAGACTTTATGTCCAAAATGTTAATTAGGGACATAACCTTCTCTAGGTTTCACAGACTGGGAAGACCTGTGGAAGGAAAAAACAGACCAATAATAGCTTGCTTTGAGCACTACAGGCATAAGAAATTAGTGAAGCGCTGTGGTAAGGAACTGAAGGGGACCTCACTGCAAACATCAGCCATCTAACCTCGACTTAAACTCTTATCCATCCATCCATTATCTGTACCGCTTCTCCTCACAAGGGTCGCAGGGCGTGCTGGAGCCTATCCCAGCTGTCTTTGGGCAGTAGGCGGGGGACACCCTGAACTGGTTGCCAGCCAATCGCAGGGCACACAGAGACAAACATCCGCACTCACAATCACACCTAGGGCCAATTTAGAGTATGCAATCAACTTACCATGCATGTTTTTGGAATGTGGGAGGAAACCGGAGTGCCCGGAGAAAACCCACGCAGGCACGGGGAGAACATGCAAACTCCACACAGGGAGGCCGGAGCCGGGATCGAACCCACGACCTCTGAACTGTGAGGCGGACGTGCTAACCAGTCGACCACCGTGCCGCCCTTAAACTCTTATATCAAGCTAAAAATGTATTTTGATCTTGTTTTGAGAATAATATACTATGCAAGAGCAGAATTAGTAAGACAATTCATATTGTTTTAAGATTCTTTGTCTTTTATTTCTTACTTAGTTTGTAAATCCTAAAATTAGTTAATTTACAAACACAATATGCTAAATTACTGTCAGTCTCTGTTTCATGACTACTTTTTTTTCCCAGAATTTTTAGCAGTAAAAACTTGTTTTAAGACCTCCTAGTAAGTGTTACATGCACTAGTGGTGCATGGTGACATTATGACAAACACTGATGTAGTGCCAATAAACACATTTATTTACAAAGCTGCAATGAAGAGTAACATCACATGATGTATCAATTTAATATTGCAACACAGACAGTAACACAGCATGTTATGACATCACCACATCACCTTGGTCATTCATTTGAGTTTTTAAGTCCAATGACATCATCAAGGTTATATTTAGGTAAAACATATACACTACTTTTGAAACTGACTGGGTAATATGATGTATGATCAATGAGCTTTTCAGCATCTCTCAATTCAGTTGCCTGGGCAAGATTAGGTACTGCAACTTCATAGGCTAAAAGATCACTATTCCAACCCACAGTCTCATAAAGCTGGTATTCAAAACAATGCAATGAACTGTCAATCGCACAAAAGTTTTTTTATAAGCCCAAAGACAGGCACTATTTCATTTGCACTAATGATTATTAGAGACCTGCCACTTACGTACTTGTTTCCATTGAGAATAATACAGTTTACTTTAATGGCATGTTGTATTTCATAATTCCCCAAAAATTATTTAATTTTTTTTGCAATCTACTCCATATTTAGTATTTTGGGGACAGGACCCAATTCCTTCTCATGCACAAAAAAACGGATGCTTTGTTCCCATTTCATTTTGACAACATTCAAAAAGCTGATTATGGTTGACAAGTGACTTACAGACATTTTTGAAGTTCAGTTTTGATGACCACTGTTTAAAGAAACGGTGCTTTGATTCAAATCTCATGCACATATGTCTTATCAAAGGTAGATGCAACAGATAATGTTGCTTATGAATTACATTATTCTCAGGAAAAAGTAGCTTAAACTGTTTTAGATGCAGTTCAATCCAATTTTTTAATTTAAATATACTCTGCACAGATAAAACAGGGGCAAAAAGTATCTGAACTATCACAACTAAATCCAAAACAAATTGAACATATATTGAACATGAGGACTGTTTGAGTTTGTTATCATTCGATGCCAAGGTACTGACACTAATAGGGCAGGGCTTATCACGAATATCTATTGGTGACAAAGGAAAACTCTGCACTGCTGAATTGAACATATCCAACTCCATCTGTCCAGAGAGAACGGGATATTTTAAAACACACTTAATTTCCATAGGTGCAACACCCTCAAGAATTATGTGCATTATATCCTGAGGAGTTTGCTGAATGAGGTCAAAGGCTGGAAAATCAATCAATTTGCTTCTTCTATTCATCCCATAGGTGGTTTTGAGGGAAGATTTCAAGAAATCTGTAGTAGCCTTTTCTATTTCACGGCACTGTTGAATATGTTTTTCCATTGTCCTTTTAGTAAAACTGTGTTCATTAAAAGCTCTCTGCATTTCCTCAAAGTTACCCTCACAATGCCTACACTTACTGTATGCAAAACCAAAACCTTCTTTGAAACGAGCAAGCTCATGTTGTGCAAGTGTGTCACCACAGACTGAAATTACAGCACCAAATAAATCCATCCCACCATTTTGTGTTTGAATTGTAACACCACGGTACAGCAACTTTAAGTCTTCATCAATTCTACGTAACACAACATCAACACCACACTTGTCTATATCATCAGCTTTTGCAATTGCAAGTAGTCTGATTGCAGCAAGCTTTGACCTAAACTTGGGGTCTATGTTTCCTAAAATATAATAAATCATCAGTAATTTGTTTACTGAAGCATGTGACCCAAGGGGATTGCATATCTCGATTTCATCAGCATACAAAATTATCTGCAAAGCTGAGGGTTTTACTGAAAATAGTGGGTGGGATTTGAAAAGGCTCCCATCAGTAATGTCATACAAAAAACCCTCTTTGCGGCAACTCTGTGGTGTAGTGTTGATCATTTCAAAAATCCTTGAATTGGACAAAAGCTGTTCAAGACTCTTAATTAGGGGGATATAGTAACAACTTTTGTTTTTGATGGAAATAACTCTTGATTGTCCTTTCTTTATTCTACAAACCCTTTGAGACATTACTTCCTCCTCTGTTTTAACTGGGTTGAAAAGCATTTGGATGGTGCTGTCTTGCATGTATGTAGTGGGCATCAGGGAGAAAGGATCTTAAAAATTGTCCGGCATTGCCAGTGCCTGGAGTTGCTCCATACTGTCCGAATGTCTTGCAAAGATCCTATTCATTGCATCTTGCAAGCTAGTCAGAAGGGCAGTTTGATACTGCTGGACTCCAGAGACAATTGTATTGACACTCCTCTGCAAGACAAACAAGAAAGAAGTATGAGATAAATCACACATAGATTACTGACCAGTCTAACAGTGAATATTGCAATATACAGTTACTTAACACTTTTTAATGCATATATATACCTGTACACACATATATATATATACACGGTGGTCGACTGGTTAGCATGTCCGCCTCACAGTTCAGAGGTCGTGGGTTTGATCCGGCTCCGGCCTCCCTGTGTGGAGCTTGCATGTTCTCCCAGTGCCTGCATGGGTTTTCTCCGGGTACTCCGGTTTCCTCCCACATTCCAAAAACATGCATGGTAAGTTGATTGGACACTCTAAAATTGCCCCTAGGTGTTATTGTGAGTGTGGAAGTTTGTTTGTCTCTGTGTGCCCTGCGATTGGCTGGTAACCAATTCAGGGTGTCCCCCGCCTACTGCCCGAAGGCAGCTGGGATAGGCTCCAGCACGCCCCGCGACCCTTGTGAGGATAAGCGGTATCGATGATGGATGGATGGATGGGTCTTTCCGCATTACAGACATCGCGTTAATGTGAAAATTAAAAAAGTTTCCAAAATTGGAGATAAGGACAGTGACGATATGTAAAGTTGATTAAATAAAACTAGAAGCATAATATTAGTCCTGGTGATAATGATTGTGTGACGTCATGATCAAGCTGACAAGGAAGTTAGTAACTTTGAACTGAAAGCTGATTATTCTATTCTAGTGGAATACAACATTGCACTGTTCAGGGCACTCCCCACGCTCTTCCCATCTCCAACCGCACTACCCAAAAAACTGCGACATGCCAGTGAGGCATTGCTTCACGTCCTCGAGGTGTGATCTTGTTCACATTTTTTTAACACTCAATGTATGCTGTGTGTGTTCTCCTTTGTTTGTCTCTAATGTGTGTAATGAATATGGGCAAAGCCTGGAAAGGGACAACGTGAGGAATACAGCATTGATTTCTTCTTTTTTCTGCATCTCTGCTCCCCAAATAATAATAATAATAATGACAATCCCAGCATTAAACTGCTTTTGCAGTTTTGTTTTTTTCCTATCCGGAATAATTTTTCTTCTTTTTATTTTCGCCAACAGAAGATCCTGTCATATACCTCCAGAAGAGATCTTTCTCCAGCCCTCTGTTGCTCTTTGATGGGACGGGCTGTGTTGTGGCAATTGGAACCACTCCCATCACCACCTCGGTCATCCTCCAGGGAGTGGTCACCTGGGCAGGCGGCGTCTCGGCCCGGGACAAGAAGCGGCTGGACAAACTGGTCAGGAGGGCCTGCTCTGTCCCGGGCTGCTCCCTGGACTCTGTGGACTCGGTGGGGGACAGGAGGATGTTGGCCAAGCTGTCATCAATGCTGGACAACCCGGACCACCCCCTCCAGGGCACCCTAACAGCACTCCACAGTACCTTCAGTGACAGACTGTTACACCCTCGCTGTGCAAAGGAGAGATTCCGCCGTTCCTTCTTGCCTGCTGCTGTCAGACTCTTTAACAAGAACATTGTGTAGTCTCTACAAACTGGCGGACATTAGTGCAATTGTGCAATTGTGCAGTCCTGCACCTGAGCTCATATCGTGCAATACCCAATATTCCCCACTACTTTAATACCGTGCAATACTCAACATTCCCCACTACTGTTAGTCTAGTTTTATTTTTATCCAATGCTGTCCCTTACATCTCACTACAGCACTGCAGCACTGTCACTTACTTTTAGTAGAGTATTTTTCCTCTGTACTATGTACAGGCCAAAATGAGTGTTCCTCATACTTTTTATGTAGATGTATGTTGGTGTGTATATACATGTGTATATACACATGTTACTGTGTATATTTACATAGGTTTGATCCTGAATGTTTGCCGTCAATGTTATACATTAATGGCTACATTATGCCGCCGTCCCTGTGTGACCTATATCTTTGCTGCTGAAACAATGAAAATTTCCCCACTGTGGGATCAATAAAGGCATTCTTATCTTATCTTATCTTTGCCAAAGAAGATCTTGGTCAAGATCTGCTATATCTGCTGGCTTACTACTATACCTTGCATCTTACCTATCCAAAGTAGTGGCAACCCTTCTTTCTGTCATTCAGACAGAAGTATTAAAGGACAGTATCCATGAGCGAGACACCACAGGCTCATACAAAAGAGCAATGGCAGAGTGGAAGGGATGTACTGAAAAGTAGAGCTGCTTAGACTGTGATGGGGACCTTGTTTGGGATTTTTCAAATCTATACCCAAAATGTTTTGCCCTATAAAGTTACTTAAAATGTTAGCGGCAGTTGATTATATTTAAAAACATATTTGTACTGCTGGGAGCTGTACAACATAATGCACAGTTGTGACTACAGTGCTGTAGGATAAAAAGAAATTGTATAATTTTATACACAGTTTATATTGAAATGCTTCAAGCAATTATTTTTATTTTTAGAAGCAACAAGCAATCTTTGTTAGTAGTAGCACTGACTGTATGTATGCAATGTTTGAAAACGCAGTTCAAATAAATGGTATTGACAATTCTAATTCTGTGTGGTTTCATGTGGTATTCATGCTTCGTTTTATTTTGAGCTGGAAAAGCTAATAACTCTTGAATGAAGATTAATAATCTTGTTTTGTTGTTCTGGTTGTAAAATGTTTTCACCTCAATTGAGCAAGTTACAAGCAGTCAAAGAAGAATTAACTAACTAGTTTTGAGTTTATTTTATTTAATATAGTGCTTGGAATTAGTGTTTCACCACTTGTATTAAGGTATTTTTGTCTTTTCAAAAGCCGAGATATTTTTCTTATTTCAAGAAATCTTACGAAGTGTAATTATCTTACTGCACTGGCAGATAATTTCACTAATTTCACTCTGAATCCTCTCAAAGCAAGCATTTATTTCTTATATTTAGACAATTAATTTTTAATTTAAATTAGATTTAATTTAATTTTTTAATTTTTAATTCTCTTTGGTTAAATGACCACTTTCCTGTGGAGGTCAATGAGAGGAGGAAAAATGTAAAAGGAACAACTGTATCGAGATTCAAATGTGACCCCCTGGCTGTTTTAGTTTGAGTATGTGTGTGTTTTTACATTTATTTTTTTTACTTTAAATTGCTATGACTACATACAATACTGTTATGTCCTGCATTAAATCGGGCCTTCAAAAGGGCCTAGTTTTAGCACATGTGATAGTATGCAGTTTGCATTACAAGTATCAAGATCAGGGGCGGAGCGTAGGTGTCAGCACAGAGGGGGCGGAGCATTCTTGATGGGCCCTTATGAAAGTCACTTTACTACCGTTGCTAATATCCCTAGCAAATGAGTAAAACAAACAGACGTATTCACCACTTGCACCCCCCAAACCCCCTGCCCCACCCACTTGCCTTATTCCAAACCAATTCTAGTATGTTGTTTCTACAGACCCCTTAGTGCAGATGTTATGTATTTGATTGGATTGTGTAATGAGTCTAGGCATAGATGGTATTAACTCTGGGACATGCATTGGACATATTTATACAAATGTTTCTGAACAGTACTCTAAGGCACCGTTTCCATTTTCACTTCCGGGTTGTCGTTCGCCAGGCACTCACTTCGGAAAAACAATTACTTTTTATTTTATTTATTTATTTATTTATTTTCATGCTTTATTTTTTGTGTTATGTTTAATTGGATCGAGGTAGAGTCAACAGCCCGGTCCGGCTCCAGAGTGGTTAGTCCGTGCAGACTTCCCTGCGGCAGACTCTGCCTCTCAAATTCACCGGAGGGACGAACGACGAATGAGCGAGTCTTTTTCCCCCCGCATCCTACGACTTTCTTCTTTTTTGAGACTACTCCGAAGTTTTTCTTTGGTAGCAGCGGATCGCCGATTCCATCAGTCTCGGCCACACAACAACTCTGACACCGGCGAACTTCCTCGGCTGCCCTCCAGCTGCTCAACTGCCTTCATCCACCGGGCGACAACACGCAACTATGTCTTCGTGCACCACTTGCGCTCGTCTCATTGAAAGGCTTTCAAATCAAATCAAATCAAATCAAATTTATTTATATAGCACTTTTCATACAAATGCAACTCCAGTAAAAATGTCCAGTAAAAATGTCCAAAATGTCCAGTAAAAATGTCCAAAACACAACATAAAAAGTAAGACCCGCTCCCGCCCTCCTTCCCAACAAACCCAAAGATATATATCCGCCTGTACATCACCACTCGCACTTATACACACCACACACACACACCCCACATATACACACAAAGCACACAACCGTATAAACTTTGTTAAAAAAAGACATGACAAGGCACAGAGGAACCATATGGGAAAGGGTACCCAAGGGGGGCTCGTCCACGGGCCACAGGGAGTGCCGCCATCACAGAGACCCCCGGCCCGGATCAGCCGGGTGGACCCCACACAAAGTGTAGAGGCCCCCGACCACCCGGGCCCAAGGAGCCCCTGCAATGACGGCCCCTGCGGGAAGGGCAAACAGCGATTCTAAAACTGGTGTAATGTGCTCCCGCCCTCTGGTTCTCGTCAGCACCCGAGCTGCTGAATTCTGGAGTAGTTGTAAAGAAAAGATACTCTTTTTTGGGAGGCCAGAGAGCAGGGCGTTACAATAATCTAAACGACAGGAAATAAAAGCATGCATCAGCACTTCCGTGTTAGCCTGAGAGAGAAACGGGCGGACTCTGGTGATGTTCTTAAGGTGATAGAAACCTATCTTGATTACATTTTTAATATGAGGAATAAAACTGAGCTCAGAGTCAAAGATGACGCCCAGATTCTTCACACATTCTGAGGGTTTAAAATCTTGTAGTTTTGGTAAATGTTTCTCTCTCTGACCTTCAGGGCCGATAACTAAAACCTCAGTTTTGCCCTGATTGAGCTGCAGGAAATTCTCTGTCATCTATGACTTAATATCTAAAATGCAATTTAAAAGGGTATCAATGGGTCTTGTTTCATCAGGAGACACGGCAATATACAGCTGTGTGTCATCAGCATAGCTGTGGAAGCTGACGCCGTGTCTCCTGATGACACCCCCAAGGGGAAGCATATAAAGATTAAAAAGTATTGGGCCTAAAATTGACCCTTGGGGAACCCCACATTTAATTTCATGGGTTCTCGAGGAACAAGTATCTATACTTACAAAAAAAAGATTGGTCTGTGAGATAGGAATAAAACCAGTTAAAAACAGTACTGGAGATGCCCACTAGGTTTTTAAGTTTTATTTAATAAAATTTGGTGATCTACTGTATCAAAAGCAGCACTTAGATCCAGTAGCACCTAGACTGTGAGTTTTCTCACGTCTGCAGTATACCTAATATCATTTAAAATCCTTAAAAGAGCAGTCTCAGGACTGTGGTTCATCCTAAAACCAGATTGATATTTCTCTAAGATATTATTTGTGTGTAAAAAGTGATTTAACTGGAGAAACGCCAGTTTTTCTAAAATCTTACTTAAAAATGGTAAGTTGGATACAGGTCTGTAAAAACGCTGGGGTCAGAGTTCCTCTTCTTCAGAAGGGCCTTCACTGCCGCCATTTTAAAGGCGGTGGGGAAGACACCCGTCTGGAGAGAGCAATTGACTTTGCTTAAAATTTGCACCTCAAAGAATCCATAAAATGTCTTAAAAAGAAATGTGGGAATTGGATCCAAAAGGCAGGTTGTTGGATTTACCTGGGAGAAAACTCGACCAAGTGTCCTTGCGTCAACCAGGGCAAAACTTTCCAGTGTTTCCTCAGGTAAATGTGGTTGTCCAGGTTTACTGAAACTTATGGTTTGACGGGTGTGAGAGAAATCGACAATTACATTTATGTCATGTTAAAAGCTTCATTTCAAAATGGAGAAACAAGTATGGTTTTTCTGGTGATCTAGATGATAGTGAAGAATTGGGGAGAGTATTGAGTAAATTGGCGTTGAAAGATAAAGGGAAAGGAAAGAACAGTGAACACGGGAAACAATGGTTTAAGTGTAAAGCCCTCGTTGACCGGGCTGGAGTAAAACGAGCAAAGAAAACAGTAGAAAAAAGAAAAAAAATTGATGAGGACTTAACAATGGCCACTACAGCAGCCATTTATGATTAATTATTTTATTAAATAACTATCATTATTTATCGGTAATAATTGAAATCACGATTACTCAAACGATTATTTATTTTTTGCTACAAAACAAGAACAGATTTAAACATGTAAAAGATATTAATAATATATAAGATAATATATATAGTATAGATACTATAATAATTTAAGTTCCTTTTAGACTCAACAACATTTATTGAATTCATTATTTTGAAAATGTTTTAAAGTGCAAATGTTTAAATTGAAGTATGTTTTTTCCTTGTATGAACAAATAGTGCATTGGAGTTAACTTGCTATGCCCTTATAAAGTGCCAAAGTAATAATACGCTTGGAGTAAAATGCTAATTTTGACAGAATAACAGACATGCTATTAGTCTGTACATTTAGACCTTTGTCTGGAATTTTTTGTTTTTGTTTTGTTTATTAAGTACATTTTTTGTTTTTAAAGTAATATTTACAACACTTTAACAAAGTTAAAGTAATTTGCTTCTGATAACTTAATTTATGATAATACATTTAATATGCTGATTGGGTCAAACTAATTTAAATGTTGATTGTTACATACTAGTATGTAATCCATACAATATTTTTAAATTACAGTAGGTCATATATAAACTGTATTACAGTATAATGACCAATAATATGTTTGCAAATTTCATTTGAAGCAATTTGAAACAAAAATAAACACAAAAAAATTGACTTTATATAATAGACTACACAAGAAATTTAAATTAAGCCATAGAAATAATGTTTAGCATGGTTTCTATTTTTGTGCTAGTAAAAGTAGTGTATATTTGCATAAGATATGTTATTTAAAAGACCTGAATTGAGAATTTTAAATTATGCACGAAATTTAGAGCGAGTTGAGAACAAGAAAAAGAAGACTGAGAGTCACGAGACTAACATTTATTATACCGAAAAAAATAAATAAATAAAACACCAAGAAAGATCCTTATTATAAAAATGGAAAAAAAAACAAAAAGGCCATTTGATCCCTCCAAATTGACCCCAGAGAAACAACAATGGCTCAAAGAAGGCAGATGTTTTAATTGCGGTAAAACAGGCCACATTGCACGACAATGCAAACAATACCAAAAAGATAGACGCATGCGGAGCTGTCCTCAGATGAGGAATTATGACTAGAATGGGGAAACACAGAGGAAGCAGTCATGAAGGCTGTAAAGCCCTCTCCGCCTCTGTTAGAACTCATCAATACTTGCTTTTCCAAATCATGACAAACCTTTTGAACAAACAGTAACAGTTAAGCAAGGTTTTATGACCTCGACGTTGATGCAAAAACATGGAACAAAAATGAGGCCTGTAGCTTATTATTCACAACAACTTGATCTTAGGCTAGAGCTACTCCTGAGTACGTCCAAGCAGTGCTGGCCGCAGCATTAGCGGTTGAGACATCGGCAGAAGCAGTTTTGTTTCATCCTTTAATGTTGAAGGTCCCACATGCAGTCTCCGTGCTGCTCTTAGAAACGAAAATGATATTTTTGTCACCAGCACGACACCTACACTGCACCGCGCTTCTCCTATCACAGGGACACATTAACATTGTAAGGTGTGGCACATTAAACCCAGCGACACTTCTGCCCACACCAGTAGATGGCACGCCACACGACTGTGGTAGCCAAGTCCAAATTTCCACCAAACCCTGACTCGACCTAACTCACATTCCTCTCTCGACTGGAGAAATGGTTTTTGTTGACGCATCAGCTAGCAAAGGGGAAGACGGCCGCAAAGAGGGTGGGATATGCAGTTAAAACACAGACCAAGATTTTATTTCAAGGAACGTTGAAGTCAATGTGTTCAGCACAATTAGCTGAGGTATCAGCATTGATTCAAGCATGCAAAATGTTTCAAGGGAAAGATGTAACCATTTGGGCAGACAGCCACTACTGGGGTTCAGTGCATTGTTCTGTCAAACACTGGGCAAACCGAGGGTTCAAAACCCCAACAGGAAAAGAAGTCGCCCACAAGGCATTACTTCAACAGCTACTCGAAGAAGTACAACTGCATAGAAAAATGCAAATGTAAAGCACATTTGACAGGAAATGACCAAATCACAATTGGCAACTGGTTAGCTGATAAAGCTGCTAAGGAAGTGACCCAGGGGATTTCCCCAGTTGACACAACATTAGCACATGAACTGTTTGCAGCAGAAACACAGAACACAACACAAGACATTTTGAAGTTGCGACAAAAACAAGCACCACATACAGAACAATATTGGGAAAACACGGGGGCAAAACTAGATGACACAGGAATAGGAAAATTGGCCGACAGTAAGCTATGGCTACCTAAATCCTTATATGAATGGGCAGCAAAATTGACACATGGATAGAGTCATGTGTCAACAGGAGGGATTATAGCACAGGTACACCAGCACTACCACACACATGGATTTACACACTATTTAAAAAAAAAAAAAACATAACTTGTGTAAAAAAAAGCAACACACGATACACATGAATTAAACTGAATTGAACAAAACACAAGGGAAACAGAATTGTCTTGTTATTGTTGATGTGTTTTCAAAGTGATTGAACTGTTTCAAGCACCCACAATGATGCGAAAACTGTTGTAATGGCATTATGTGAACGCATAATTCCAACGTTTGGAATTCCATCTGTAATCAGAAGTGACAATGGAACACACTTTGTGAGCTGTTAAAGATTGACTTGAAGCGACATTGTGTGTACCATCCACAGTCAGCTGGACTAGTGGAACGAACCAATGGAACAGTTAAAGCCAGACTCATTAAGACCATGAAAGAAACAAAGGGACATTTGGGATGATTGCATTCCCATTGTAGCCACAAGAATGAGGATAGTACCTACAGAAGGGAAAACCTCGATCCCCATTTGAAATTCTGTATGGATGACCACATAGACTTCCTGACCTTGCCCCAGAGCAACCAGTAGCAGGGACCTCTATCCCTGTCCACATGAAAAGGCTGTTCGACCGGAAAGAAATGCATAAGCACAATGACTTGCCAGTGTGTTCTGCTCGACAGACGCGGCAGGTCCAGATTGGAGACATGGTCTTCCTCAAAGGTGCTGAGACGACCCCGTTGGGACAGTGAACGCTGGAATGGCCCCTTCCAGGTGATTGCAGCAAGTCCAACTGCTGTAAAAGTCGAAGGGCGTGACGGCTGGATCCACCAATCGCAGTGCAAGCTCCTTCGGTTGGTTCCCTGTTGATGGGCTTTGCGACACCAGTCCTTCAAAGTAGGATCAGTAACCAGTGCGCTGACTGCGCACCGCCGAAAGACCACAGTTGGAGAGAGGGTTTTCCATGCTTACACACCCCTCTCGGGAAGATGGAGCAGACCACAGGCCGGAAGCTGACCGCAGTCCTGTCGGCTAAGGACACTGTTTGCATCCTTGCAGGACTGTGCCTGATGGAAGTTGGCACACAGCCTCGTGACCAAGAAAACACCCACACTGAACAATCACCTATTCGGTGACTGCTGTCTACCTCTATCCTGGGAAATTTACAGCTTCTGACGGACAAAACAGGGACAATGATGAACTGGTGTATATGTTACTAGAGTCCAGCAAACAACCTCCTATGTTGTCAATGATGATGTGGTGACACTTAACAGTACACACAGAGCGAAAAGACATTTGGGAAGTGCTAATTCAAAACTTCAGATTACACAGAACACCCCTGTTTATTTTGATGCAATTGGCCAACCTCGAACTATTCCAGATAAAGATAAATTATTAGATGAAATAAGTAAATTAGTAAATAAATAATTCACACAGTTGCCACTTATAGGTTATCTTTTTCCTCTTACCACGTATGAGCACACCGAACTGATCAATTATCTGAATCACAAGGTAAACACTAACAAATTTCACAGAAGCATTATTTACGCATACAGCTTCACAATTGCATGCAACTTCACGTGTGGCTTTGCAGAATAGGCAGGCATTAGACCTCTATATTAGCGGAAAATGGAGGGGTTTGTCAAATGATTAAAACTGGTGATTGTTGTATATCCCTCTACACACATTGTCTAATGTATCATTAACAGAAACCCTTACACTGCTTACAGCTTACAGAGAAAACTCAAAATATGTATGGAATTGAACCAAACACCTTTTCGCAATGGCTACAGGATACATTTGGAAATTGGAAAGGTATAGCTGTCGCTATAGCAGCGATTATCATTAGTATTTTATTATTATCCTGTTTTTGTTTCTCTTTGTGGTATTCCCCTGTGCAAAAATTTGTACTGCCAATTTTTTGGATGTTGATGAATTGAAAGTAGCTGCTCATGTTACTGTAGCTATGTCTGAATACCAACAAGCGTACATGAACTCTAATGATGATGATGATTCTACTATTTTGTAATCCTTTTTGAAGACTTCACAGAAAAGCAATGCAGTTGTGAATGTTTGATGTTTCCGGGTTTACATTGTACATACATGTATTGGACCAGAAACAGCTTTAGTGCTTGCTATATACAGTTTAGGTACTGCTTGGGACGGGTTTTCTGCCCAAACGGCGTGGGGCAGTTTTTCCTCCCACTCAAGCAATAGCTTTTGGGTGATGAATGGATGTTTATGTTTATATTATTTTAATCATGATATACAGGAGGGAAATGTGAGAAAAATCGACAATTACATTAATATCATGTTAAAAGTTTCATTTCCTTGAATGTCCTGTGGTGACTGTTTGTTGAACTCACCCACATAGTCTCCATATGTAGCAAAATGTGCCGTGCAAAGTGTCAAACAGGAAGCTGTCAAGAGAAGACGTTTAACCGCAGACTGTTGCAAAGTGCAGACAAAGAGGAGGTACCTCTATTGTCATGTGTCTGTTTCTCGGAATGTATGTTGCTTGAATTCAATAAAATGAGAACAAGGGGGGCACGGAGGCTGACAGACTGGGGGAGAAACCACCTTGAGGGGCCTCCACTGTCCCGCGTGTAAGAAAAGTCAATCTTGGCTGGTCTGAGTTGCTTTTTACAGTCCTCTATTAGGCTTGTCTCGGTCTTCCGAGTGGACTTCCCTGACAATGGGCTAAAAAACTGGATCTTATGTTATTGATTTTACTTCTGAAGTGGTCTGCAAAGTCCTCACAGAGAGCGTCTGTTGGTCTCTGTGGGGACTTGTTAAGATCAGAGCTCGTTAAAAGTTCAAAGATGGAGAAGAGGAATCTGGGGTTGTTTCTATTAACTGTAATGAGGTTTGAGAAATAGGAAATTCTTGCCTGTTTGACTGTTTTATTGTAGCATTTTAGTTGTTCACATAATATTTTGTGGTATACTGTAAGTCTAGTTCTTCTCCACCTCCTTTCTGCACTCCTGCATTTTCTTTTTGAAATTGTGATTGAATTATTTCTCCACGGGGGTACAGTCTTTGCTTTTGTCATTTTTATTAAAAGTGGAGCTACTGAGTCCAGGGCTGATTTCAGGTTCTGGTTTAAATTGTCAACAATAAGATCACAGGTTGCAGGTAAAATGTCGGCAGGAGTGCACTATAAAATGTCGATAAAATTTGCAGCCACCTCAGAAGATAGGTAGCGTTTCCTCACTGTTCTCACCGAGGCTGCCGGATGGTTAAAACCGGTAATGTTAAAATACACACAGTAATGGTCTGACACAGCCAGGTCAACAACAAAGGACACACCTGCGGTCAGGCCTTAGGTAATGACCAAATCTAGGGTGTGTCCTCTGTTGTGAGTCGGCTGTGAAACATGCTGTTAAAATCCATGCTGTTTAAAAGGTTTAAAAATTCTCTGGAAAGCGGGTCCGAGATATCATCGACGTGTACATTAAAATCGCCGGTTATTAAAATTCTGTTATAAGTACAATATAAAATGGATAAGAATTCTGAAAACTGAAAGGGGAGTGATGGGGAGGTCTATAAACGGTAACGCAGAGTATAGGGGGACTGCTAAAAACAAAGGCATGATGTTCAAATGATAAATAGCTGTTAAAAATGATCTCCTTTGAGAAAAGAGTATTATTAAAAGTTGATGCAGTCCACCCCCCTCTTTTCCGATCATTGGTAGAAAATAAAAAGTTAAAATTCGGTGGGCAAGCCTTGGTGAGAGCAAACGGGGGCATCTATACCTAGCCATGTCTCAGATAAAAGAATACCTTGTAAATTGTTGTCTAAAATCAGGTCATTAATGATAAAAGTTTTGTTTGTAAGGGAGCGCACGTTCAGCACGGCCAGGTTGATTTTTGTGCTGGACGTGCGCTCACGGTGGCACGGAATAGGATAGTTAAAATAAACAAGATTCCCATTACTAAGACCTCGTTTTTTCTGTGTGCGAGGTAAGCGTCTGTCAGTGATAGTTTGGATGGGGAAGCTGGCCGATGGTGGTGATGCTAATGGGGGCCTGCAGGGAGAGCCGGTGAGGAGGGTGGTGGTGTGAGCAGCTGAGATTGGTCTGTCGGTGGCTGTAGTGAAATTGTTATTGTGGTGTGAGGAAGCGGGAACAGGTGCTGGGTGATTAGTAGTCATCTTGAGTCAGCTGGGAGTGGAGTTATTGACGGCATGGTGGATGTTAGCAGCTAAAGGGACGTGTCCGCCAGCTACAGCAAAATAATGTGGTAACCGTAGATGAGGCGGACACAACTGTTAGTATGGGTTGTAGCCAATCTGTTAGTCCGGTTAGCATTAGCCCTAAGCGGCCTGCTAATCACGGTGAGCCTGTTCAGACGCATAACAGATTCAGCCCGTTAGCTAGTCCCATTCCACCTCGGTCTACTGGCTCCCGCACTTTAGTAATAGGTGACTCCATTACCCATAACATTAAGTTTAAAAATCCAGCCACAGTAATGTGTATTCCTGGGGCCAGAGCACCCAACATTGAAGCTAATCTTAGGGCGCTGACTCGCAAAAGGAATAGACATCAGCAAGGGGCAAACAACACGAGGTACTCCAACATAGTGATACACGTCGGCTTCAATGATACTAGGATGAGGCAATCAGAGCTCACAAAGAAGAACATAGCTATGACTTGTGATCTCGCCAGAAAGATGAGTCGGCATCGAGTAATTGTCTCTGGCCCCTTGCCTGCGAGAGGCAATGATGAAAGGTTTAGCAGATTATTCTTGCTTAACCGGTGGCTGGCTATCTTTTGTAGTGAGCAGGCACTGCAGTTTGTAGATAATTGGCCTTCTTTCTGGGGCCGACCCAACCTGCTTAAACTGGACGGCCTTCACCCTCACTGGGAAGGCACCATCATTCTTTCTAGAAATATAGATTACTGTTTGAGCCTTCCATGACAGTTCACAGAGCAGGTCGGGTTACAGGCGATTAGCGAGCATGTAAGAAGGAGTCTGTAAGGCTAGATTTAACTAGCGCTATGCTAGACTCTGACAACACACATAGTTTTTTATTTAGATTAGAGCCGTACACACCACACATTCCTGTATCACATAGCGGTATTGTTTCTCCCGAGGTGGTGCAATATGATAATAATTGTACTCGAGAGCCGATAAATAACTACCATATCCCGACAGTCGTACCCTCCCGCCGTGCTTATAGTTTGAGGTACAATACAGGACCTAGGGAACGCAATCTTATTAATATTATGATTAGGAATCCTGCTATAGGCAATTATCCGGATAAACCTATTTTACTGAAACTCGGTCTGTTTAATATTAGATCACTCTCTTGGAAAGCCCTGTTAGTTAATGAACTCATAAGGGACCATAAACTTAACATGATTGGGCTTTGCAAGACCTAGTTAAAACCTGATAATTTTTTACCGCTTAATGAGGCCTCGCCTCCAAACTTCGTTAGTTCACATGTTGCGCGCCCTCATAAGAAAGGTGGGGGTGTAGCCCTTATTTATGAAAGTGATTTCAAACTTAGCCCGCATTCCAGCGACGCCGTTAAAACATTTGAAGTGCTCGTTATGCGATCTATAGCCTCATTTCCGTTTTTTCTCGCAGCTATTTACCGTGCCCCCCGGCTCGTACGCTGGATTTTTAGATGAGTTCTCTGAGTTTATGGCGGATTTGGTAACTCATGCAGATAATATAGTGATTATGGGTGACATTTTAACATTCATATGAATCTCCCGTCGGAACCACTTGCAGCGGCGTTTCAGAAAATAATTGATAGTTTTGATTTTACGCAGATAATTAACGAAGCGACGCATAAAAATGGTAATACTTTAGATTTGGTACTAACCCGAGGTTTAGCATTTTCAAATGTAATGGTATTACCGTATACTACTCTAATATCGGACCATTGCTTTACAAAATTTGAAGTGCGGTCTCATGACCATCGTCCTGACCACAATCAAAGCTTTAGCAGCCGAAATATTAGTTCTTCAACTACCGCCGCGCTGTCTGAGCTACTGCCCCTGGCAACTGCTTCGTTTCCGAGCTATATTGGTTCGATTGACAATCTCGTGAATGATTTTAATGCTGCTCTTTCAAATGCTCTTGACTCCGTAGCACCATTAAGACTTAAAACCCGTCCTAAACGGCCTGCTCTGTGGTTTACTGAGGAAACCCGCTCACTTAAACAAGCATGTAGGAAGCTAGTGCGCAAATGGCGTGCGACTAAACTTGAGGTCTTCCATCAAGCATGGTGTGATAGCTTACCAATATACAAAGAAGCACTCGCCTTAGCCAAAACTAATTACTTTTCCAGGTTAATTGTTCTAAATAAAAACAATCCTAAATATTTATTTGATACAGTGGCAATGCTAACGCAACAGCTGCCGACCTCAAATAACTCCTCCCATTCAGCCCATGACTTCATGCAATTCTTTACGCAGAAGATTGAGCGCATACGGGATGCGATTAAGGACACCACTCCTAAAACCCCGTTGAATACTGATGCTAGCAGGGGTATTATGGCTGACAACTGTCTAACAACCCTATATCTTTTTAATATAGTACCTCTTGAAAGCCTAACAAAATTAGTTGGTGCGGCAAAACAGACAACTTGCGTGTACGACCCGCTTCCTGGTAAACTCATCAAAGAACTGTTTACAACCCTAGGACCCTCCATTTTAAATATCAATAACCTATCCCTCACCTCGGGCACTGTACCAGCAGCTTTTAAGACAGCTGTTATTCGACCCCTGCTTAAGCGGCCAAACCTTGATCCAGAGAACCTCAGTAATTATAAGCCGGTTTCAAATCTCCCGTTTATTGCGAAAATTCTCAAAAAAGTTGTAGCACAACAGCTTAGTGACTATATGGCCGCTAATAATCGATTTGAAATTCTTCAGTCAGGATTTAAAGCCCATCACTCTACTGAGACGGCTCTCACTAAAGTAACTATTGATCTTCTCCTAGCTATGGACTCCGACACCTCATCAATACTACTTTTACTTGACCTTAGTCCTGCTTTTGACACCGTCGATCATAATATACTATTAGAACGCCTTGAGGGATGTGTTGATATCTCAGGGTCAGCACTTTCTTGGATTAATTCCTACCTCTCAGAAAGGACGCACCGTGTAATTCATGGCAATACGACTTCTGAGTTTTGTAAAGTTACATGTGGAGTCCCGCAGGGATCCGTACTAGGACCCCTATTGTTTAGCATCTACATGCTTCCGCTTGGTGATATTATACGTAAATATAACATTAGTTTTGATTGTTATGCTGATGATACCCAATTATGTATGCCGCTCGAGATAACAAACCTGGCTAATTGCTGTAATTTAGAGGCGTGCTTTGCCGAAATCAAACAATGGATGTCTCTCAATTTTTTGCTCTTTAACTCCGATAAAACCGAGATCTTGATTATTGGCCCTGCTCGTCATCAGCACCTATTTAAGAACACCACCAGCTCGATAAATGTACTATTACCCAAAGTGATTCAACAAAAAATCTTGGTGTTATATTCGACCCAACTCTGTCTTTTCAAATGCACATTAAGAATATTATTAGAACTGCATTTTTCCATCTCCGTATTATTGCTAAAATTCCTCCAATTCTGTCGATCAGTGATGCAGAAATTTTAATTCACGTGTTTGTTACGTCTCGCCTCGATTATTGTAACGTTTCGCTCTCTGGTCTTCCCATGTCGAGTATTAAAAGTCTGCAGTTAGTCCAAAATGCCGCAGCAAGACTTTTGACAAGGACGATAAAGTTCGATAATATTACTCCGATATTAGCCAATTTGCATTGGCTCCCAGTCCACTTGAGATGCGATTTCAAGGCTTGACCATTCTCTACTGGTTGAGAAATTTAAATGTTATGGCTTTAAGTCTTCTGCTTTAACGTGGATTCAAAGTTATTTGTCCTCCCTGTCACAGAAGGTGTTTCTAAATGGCTGCCTGTCCAGTAGCAGAGGTCTTGAGTGTGGCATGCGGCAGGGAAGTTGCCTAGGTCCATTGCTGTGAGAGAAATCGACTGTTACAATGATATACAAGAGGGAAATGTGAGAGAACTCGACAGTTACAATGATATCATGTTTAAAAGTTTGTTTCTTTGATACTCCTCTTTTAGTGTTTAGTTGAACACACCCACTCAGTTTCCATCTGAGTAGAATGTTCTGTGTAAAGTTTGAAACAGGGTGTTTGAAATAGAAGACTGTAAGCCCACAAACAGGTGCAATGTGCAGAAAAGAGGAAGTACCACTGGTTTCGCATGTCTGTATTTCAAAATGCATGTTGCCTGTACTGAATAAAAGGCGAACAAAAGGGCACAGAGGCGACGGTCTGGAGCAACCACTTCTTTGCTTCTGCCGCGCCTCGTGAGCGAAAAAGCCAATCTTGGCTGGTCTCAATTGCTTTTTACAGTCCTCTAACAAGGCTTGAGTTGAATTCCCTGACAATTGTTCTTCTCAGTTTTTACTAATAACCTATCTTGGGCTGCCAAATGTGCCAAAATGGTTCTTTTTGCAGATGATTCGACATCATATTATGCTGCAAAATCCTGTAATGTACTAAATGACGTCTTGAGCAGAGAATTAAAAGTTGTGCATGACTGGGTTATTTGTAATGGACTTGTGCTTAATATGTGCAAGACTAAATGTATTGTGCTGGGAACAAAGCACAGGTTATCTTTGCTGTCCGGCCTCTGGTAGGCAGATAATTTACTGTTATTCAGACTTCCTGATTATAGTCTGTGATTATTTCTAACTTTACTAATTTGATTCCGTAAAAGTGTGCTGTTCCTTCAAGAGCACGCCCCGCGACCCTCGTGAGGATGCCTTCTTCAAGAGTCTTGTGATTAGATCCCGGAAGTAGTGCCGTCGAGAGAACGTCGCCTCGTTTCTTTCTGCCAGCTCTGTGACCTTTAAAACAACCAGAGCTGGGCAGTCCGTCCCTGGGCCGGACCAGTCGGACCCTCCGGCCCGGCCGGATGCCCATTTTTGGGGCGGAGGGGTGGGGCGTTGACAAATTAAAAAAAATGGCTGGACTAAGCATGGCCGCAAGTGGATATTAGTCCGGCCCACTAATCGGCCCTAATGCGTGTGACGTACTCACAAGGCGGCCAAAATTCATCTCAGCCTACTCGGTGAAAGGCTTCTTTTTAGGCTTCTTTCAAAACAACTTGTGTCCGGGAGCAAGTTCAAGCTGTGCGCAGCACTTAAGTATGGCACATCATGCACTTTCCTACTTCCGGAAATACATGCTTTTATTTTGAAGGCCGGGAAGTATGAAGGAGGGGAAGTGTGGAAAAATAAGTAACTTGTTGAATGCTTGCAGACTTATCGTCTGTTGGACCCAAATAATTATTAATTATACAATACGACAAAACCAACCCCAGGGCTCGCAATGGAAGTTAGTTTTTGCAGCTGGGCAAGTACGTGAGTAAGTGGCGTGTTTGAAGTGTGTCCACAGCGGGTTTGAATAGTAAGTTAGCCAGCTAATTGTCTTTAAATTGTCTAATTGTCTTTGCAGACCACTTCAGAAGTAAAATCGATGACATAAGATCCAGTCTTTTAGCCCGTCAAAACACAAGTTTTAATAAACCCGGACAATCATATTTACATGAGGAAACACTGGAAAGTTTTGCCCTGGTTGATGCAAGGACACTTGTTCGAGTTTTCTCCCAGGTAAACCCAACAACCTGCCTTTTGGATCCAATTCCCACATTTCTTTTTAAGACATTTTATGGATTTTTTAGGGAACAAATTTTAAATATAGTCAATTGCTCTCTTCAGACAGGCGTCTTCCCCGCTGCCTTTAAAACGGCGGTGGTGAAGCCCCTTCTGAAGAAGAGCAGTTCTGACCCGAGCGTTTTTAATAATTACAGACCCGTATCCAACTTACCGTTTTTAAGTAAGAGTTTAGAAAAACTGGTTTTCATCCAGTTGAATCATTTTTTAAATACAAATAATATTTTGGAGAAATATCAATCTGGTTTTAGGATGAACCACAGTACGGAGACTGCTCTTTTAAGGATTTTAAATGATATTAGGTGCACTGCAGACGTGAGAAAACTCCCAGTCTTGGTGCTACTGGATCTAAGCGCTGCTTTTGATACAGTAGATCACCAAATTTTATTAAATAGACTTAAAAATCTAGTGGGCATCTCTGGTACTGTTTTTGACTGGTTTTGTTCCTATCTCACAGACCGATATTTCTTTGTAAGTATGGATACTTGTTCCTCCAAAACCCATTAAATTAAATGTGGGGTTCCTCAAGGTTCGATTTTAGGCCCCCTACTTTTTAATCTTTATATGCTTCCCCTCGGGGATGTCATCAGGGGACACGGCATCAGCTTTCACAGCTATGCTGATGACACGCAGCTGTATATTGCCGTGTCTCCTGATGACACAGGACCCATTGATACCCTTTTAAATTGCATTTTAGATATCAAGTCATGGATGGCAGATAATTTCCTACAGCTCAATCAGGACAAAACTGAGGTTTTAGTTATCGGTCCCGAAGGTCAGAGAGAGAAGCTTTTACCAAAACTACACATTTTTAATCCCTCACATTGTGTGAAGAACCTTGGCATCATTTTTGACTCTGAGCTCAGTTTTATTCCTCATATTAAAAATGTAACCAAGATTGTTTTTTATTACCTTAAGAATATCGCCAGAGTCCGCCCGTTTCTCTCTCAGGCTAACACGAAAGTGCTGATGCATGCTTTTATTTCCTGTCGTTTAGATTACTGTAATGCCCTGCTCTCTGGCCTCCCGAAAAAGAGCATTTCACCACTGCAACTACTGCAGAATTCAGCCGCTCGGGTGCTGACGAGAACCAGAGGGCGGGAGCACATTACGCCAGTTTTGAAATTGCTGAATTGGCTCCCTGTGTGTTTCAGGATCGATTTTAAAGTACTTTTATTAGTTTATAAATGTGTTAATGGTCTTGGGCCATCTTATTTATCTGATTTGATTTTATCATACCAGCCCTCGCGGATCCTGAGATCCTCTGGCGCCGGCCTTTTATTTATTCCAAGGGTGAGGACCAAAATGCATGGCGAGGCTGCATTCAGCCGTTTTGGTCCTCACCTTTGGAATAGCCTGCCAGAGGACGTCAGGTCTGCAGAGACTGTTGATATTTTTAAGAGGAATCTCAAGACACACCTTTTTAGTTTGGCTTTCAACAACTTTTAAATAATTTATCTTTTCTTTTGATTGAAGATAATTTTTTTTTTTTATCTTATCTTACTGATTCTAGTTCTTAGACTATACTACTGTTCTGTATTTTAGTTTTGTCTGGGTGGCCGGCGGCCTCTACACTTTGTGTGGGGTCCGTCTGTCTAATCCGGGCCTCTATGGTGGTGGCGCCCCTGTGGCCGTGGGCTGTCATTCCCCTCGGCGCGGAGAGCTCCCCTTGGGTACCCTTTCCTCATATGGTTTCTCTGTGCCTTGTCATGTCTTTTTAACACATTTTATCAGGTTGTGCACTTTGTGTGGGTGTGTGTGAATGATTGCTGATGTACTAATGGATATCTGTCTTGGGTTTGTTGGGAGGGAGGGCATGAACAGATTTTTTTTTTTTTTTTCTCTAATTAGCTATGTTTTGCTTTGAATGTTTTAAAGCACTTTGAGTTGCATTTTTATGTATGAAAAGTGCTTTATAAATAAAATGTGATTGATTGATTGATTGATTGATTAAATAAACCTCTTCCGTTATCATCCCTCCCGCGGGGGCATCATGCGCGTTTTTTTGGGTGGGTTTTTTTTGGAGCGGGGGTCAGAACGGGGCAGGGGCCAACAATGTTTATGAATATGGCCGGGGTGTCGCGGCCGGAAGGGTACCCAGGTCAATGGTGGAGGGTCGCGGCCAGATGGGCAAAAAAAGGTCAAGTGCCCAGCTCTGCAAAAAACTAGCTACATCTTGTCCAGCCGTGGCATCGTTGGTATGTACTCTGGCTTCTTTTAAGTTTAGTAGTCTCATAATGCCTTATTTTGGACGCCAATTGTTTGCACTACAACACGGGAGACAGTCTATGTAAGTAGTTGGCGTCATACCATCTATTCTAGCAGTTAGGCTGGTGGTATGCTGTTCATTTGTTGCATTACGCTGTCCTCTAGTGGCCATTTTGTGTCACTATTTTTGCCATGTAAAATATATTTTGTGTCAAATCCAAGTATGTTTGTTTTAGTACACAATAATTTGGAACACAGTGAATTAGACTGTTGGAAGCAATTTATTTTCATATTTGACAGTGAATGCTACATTTCGCTGGTAATTTAGTTATCAGGTCATTTATTTCATATTACTGATTACGCCATATGTTTTTGTATTTGACAGTTTCACCCTTTCAATTGTCAACAAACCTGGAGTCAACTGGTCAAGCTGGTCTTCAGAGTCTTGATGAGCGGAAGGTGTTGAGCTTACTGCCTTCGTGTTCAGTGAACCTTTGGAGGGCAGAATACGTGCTGTTCAAGTCGGTCATGAGCACAAAACCCCAGAGTTTATAAATAAACAGATTTGGTTTTAGGAATTGAAGGATATGGGGGACTTCATATTAGCCAATATGTTAGCAAGATGTTAGCCAAGTGATTATTGAATTGCATATGGATAGTCATGGTTTTATGTGAATCAGTATATTAGTGATACATGGATCAGATAGTAATTGTGTTACACATTTTTGGTGATGGCATTACACATTTATGGTCATCATACACAATTAGCGAAAACTGTGTCTTGTGTAAGCTCACAGACACCCAAACACACATAAACCCACTCCCACACATACCAACAGGCATTCATTGTTATGCACACTTTTATCTGTACACGCATATACACACAAGCTTGTGGAGGGAATGTGGCCTCGAGTTGTTTCACAGGGCTGAGTCCTTGGGACTCTGGAGCCGCCAGCCAAGAGAAGGACTTGAGACACCAAGATGACCTGAAACTTGGAGTGATAAGCCACGGAGGGAGAAGATTTGAGCCGACCGAAATTTTTTTAGATTCCTCTGTTAGGGCAATATGGTATATATGTAAGGGCTGCATTTTAGATGCGCTTTTCTGACTGTGCCTGTCATGGGAACGAGTCCCCGCGAGGTTAAGGAAAGCAGCCCAGCTTGACTTTTGTCAGATTCTTGAACTTCAGAGACTGAAAGAAACAGACGGAAAATCCAACCAACTTGTGCGAGACTTCATTTATATTTGAATGCCTTCTTGAAATCCCAGCTCCGGCCTCCCTGTGTAGTGTTTGCATGTTCTCCCCGTGCCTGTGTGGGTTTTCTCCGGGTACTCCGGTTTCCTCCCACATTCCAAAAACATGCATGGTAAGTTGATTGGACTCTCTAAATTGCCCCTAGGTGTGATTGTGAGTGCGGAAGCTTGTCTCTGTGTGCCCTGCGATTGGCTGGCAACCAATTCAGGGTGTCCCGCCTTCTGCCCGAAGACAGCTGGGATAGGCTCCAGCACGCCCCGCGACCCTCGTGAGGATGCCTTCTTGAAAGATAAAACGAACAAGTTCCAGTAATGGACAGCTCATATTACTGATTCCATGGAGTAATTCTCTTAGGAGATCTTTTATTTAAAGGTCAATGACTCTGTGGAATAACCTGCCTCATAACCTCTGCTGCATATACGTACAATTAATTAACTTTTAAAAAGAATCTAAAAGTCTACTTAAAACTGTAAAGTTTTGTTGTTTATTCTTTTTGCATTTTTTATTATTTAATATGTAGCGAATATTGGCATTAAATATTATTTTGAAAAAATGGACTGCGATTCGAGTTAATGTCTGCACTAACTCTTGATCGCCACTAGGGGTACCACGCCCATTTTGGATTGATTCTTTGGACAAAAACCGAAGGAAAGTCCTCATAATTCAGTCTTAATATATGAAGGAGCTACATTACAAATATGTAAATCCGATTTACCAGATTAGTGATTGATACTTTGATTCAAACACACACAATTCATACTAGATTTCTGGATATGACAATGCTTTATTGTCTACACCTATTGAAATCCATATGAGACATACTACAATGGTCAGGAATAGAAATAGGAACATAACAAAGAAATTATATGCTAAGGCATTTAAATACTTAAAAAAAACAATCATTTATCAACTTATTATGTTATCATTTGGTCATCACCATTAATAATGGTGGCTATGGATTGAGATTCTGCTCTCTTAGTCAAGTATGCAAGATATTTCTCAGGTTTATCACCATGTTCATAAAACCACTGATTAGTAAAATCAAATTTTTCTCGTCCGGCAACATAACTACAGACCTCACAGCGAGACAACAATGTAAAAATGTTATGAAAGACAACATCAACTAAAAGTTAATGACTTACGTACGATCAATCAGTCTGATAAGCAGGAACAAGTCTGTCGGAAATTCCCCCAAAATTCCCTTAAAGTGGCAGTCAGCCCAAACATATTTTTTTCAAGAATATGTTCTATGCAAGCCCACTAGTTGAAAAAAGGCATTCTGATAAATATTGTGTTTGTGGAATAAGAATGAATCCACCCATTTTTATCCATCATGGGGCACACCATTTTGTCACTTCTGTCAACTGAAAATGACATCACCAAGTCAAGTCAAGTCAAATGTATTTATATATCCCTTAATCACAAGAAAGTCTCAAAGGGCTTCACATATGCACCAGATCATATACACGACATCCCCTGATCTTAACCCCCAGGAGGGCAAGGAAAAACTCAAAAAACCCATTTGGGGAAAAGTGAGAAACCTTGAGAAGGGACCGCAGATGGGGGGGATCCCCCTTCCAGGATGATCAGGCTGCAATGGATGCCGAGTGGGCAACATTAAACACACATTATAGTACTATACAGTGTTTGTTAAAGTGATGTGATAGTTAATCAAATGAAATGCTGCAGAATGATGACATCGGTGAGGTGAGCAGGGGCCCAATGGTCAATGTAAAAATCTCCATAGCAGCGCCTCCGAGGATGTGGTCAGCCTCCAATCTTGTCGTAGTCAGTTGCTGTTGAATCGAACAGCAACCTCCAATTCGGTCGTCATCACCTTGTTCCCAAGCCTGGAAAAAGAATCGAAGCAGCAGTAAAGAGGCCAAAACAAACAGTTCAACTAAATGCAGAATCGTACAAATAGGTCTTAAGTCGTGTTTTAAACATTTCTACTGAGGTAGTGCCTCTAATATCCGCGGGTAGAGCATTCCAAAGCATCGGTGCCCGAATAGAAAAGGCTCTGGAGCCTGTGAACCACTTCTTGGCTCTAGGATCACTAAAAGGCCGGCACTTTGTGACCGAAGGTTTCGGCTCGGAACTATGGTATCACTAAGTCTACGAGATAGGAAGGTGCTAAGCCGTGCAGTATTTTGTAGGTAAGTAGGAAAACCTTAAAATCGCATCTCAAGAGGAACGTGAGACAATACAAATTGGCTAATATCGGAGTAATATTATCGAACTTTCTCGTCCTTGTCAAGAGTCTTGCTGCGGCATTTTGGACTAACTGCAGACTTTTAATACTAGACAAGAGAAGACCAGAGAGCAAAATGTTACAATAATCAAAGGCGAGATGTAACAAACGCATGGATTTTATTCAGTACAGGCAACATGCATTTTGAAATACAGACATGCAAAACCAGTGATACTTCCTCTTTTCTGCACATTGCACCTGTTTGTGGGCTGACAGTCTTCTATTTCAAACATCCTGTTTCAAACTTTACACAGAACATTCTACTCAGATGGAAACTGAGTGGGTGTGTTCAACTAAATGTCACAAGAGGAGTATCAAAGAAAAACTTTTAAACATGATATCATTGTAACTGTCGATTTCTCTCACATTTCCCTCTTGTATATCATTGTAACAGTCGATTTCTCTCACAGCAATTGACCTAGGCAACTTCCCTGCCGCATGCCACACTCAAGACCTCTGCTACTGGACAGGCAGCCATTTAGAAACACCTTCTGTGACAGGGAGGGCAAATAACTTTGAATCCACGTTAAAGCAGAAGACTTAAAGCCATAACATTTAAATTTCTCAACCAGTAGAGAATGGTCAAGCCTTGAAATCGCATCTCAAGTGGACTGGGAGCCAATGCAAATTGGCTAATATCGGAGTAATATTATCGAACTTTATCGTCCTTGTCAAGAGTCTTGCTGCGGCATTTTGGACTAACTGCAGACTTTTAATACTCGACATGGGAAGACCAGAGAGCAAAACGTTACAATAATCGAGGCGAGACGTAACAAACGCGTGAATTAAAATCTCTGCATCACTGATCGACAGAATTATATTACGGAGATGGAAAAATGCAGTTCTAATAATATTCTTAATGTGCATTTGAAAAGACAGAGTTGGGTCGAATATAACACCAAGATTTTTTGTTGAATCAATTTGGGTAATAGTACATTTATCGAGCTGGTGGTGTTCTTAAATAGGTGGCGATGACGAGCAGGGCCAATAATCAACATCTCGGTTTTATCGGAGTTGAAGAGCAAAAAATTGAGAGACATCCATTGTTTGATCTCGGCAAGGCACGCCTCTAAACTACAGCAATTAGCCAGGTTTGTTATCTCGAGCGGCATATATAATTGGGTATCATCAGCATAACAATGAAAACTAAAGTTATATTTACGTATAATATCACCAAGCGGAAGCATGTAGATGCTAAACAATAGGGGTCCTAGTACAGATCCCTGCGGGACTCCACATGTAACTTTACAAAACTCAGAAGTCGTATTGCCATGAATTACACGGTGCGTCCTTTCTGAGAGGTAGGAATTAAACCAAGAAAGTGCTGAGCCTGAGATACCAACACATCCCTCAAGGCGTTCTAATAGTATATTATGATCGACGGTGTCAAAAGCAGGACTAAGGTCAAGTAAAAGTAGGATTGATGAGGTGTCGGAGCCCATAGCTAGGAGAAGATCAGTAGTTACTTTAGTGAGAGCCGTCTCAGTAGAGTGATGGGCTTTAAATCCTAACTGAAGAATTTCAAATCGATTATTAGCGGCCATATAGTCACTAAGCTGTTGTGCTACAACTTTTTCGAGAATTTTCGCAATAAATGGGAGATTTGAAACCGGCTTATAATTACTGAGGTTCTCTGGATCAAGGTTTGGCCGCTTAAGCAGGGGTCGAATAACAGCTGTCTTAAAAGCTGCAGGTACAGTGCCCGAGGTGAGAGATAGGTTAATGATATTTAAAACGGAGGGTCCTAGGGTTGTAAACAGTTCTTTGATGAGTTTACCAGGAAGCGGGTCGTACACGCAAGTTGTCTGTTTTGCCGCACCAACTAATTTTGTTAGGCTTTCAAGAGGTACTATATTAAAAAGATATAGGGTTGTTAGACAGTTGTCAGCCATAATACCCCTGCTAGCATCAGTATTCAACGGGGTTTTAGGAGTGGTGTCCTTAATCGCATCCCGTATGCGCTCAATCTTCTGCGTAAAGAATTGCATGAAGTCATGGGCTGAATGGGAGGAGCTATTTGAGGTCGGCAGCTGTTGCGTTAGCATTGCCACTGTATCAAGTAAATATTTAGGATTGTTTTTATTTAGAACAATTAACCTGGAAAAGTAATTAGTTTTGGCTAAGGCGAGTGCTTCTTTGTATGTTAGTAAGCTATCACACCATGCCTGATGGAAGACCTCAAGTTTAGTCGCACGCCATTAGCGCACTAGCTTACTACATGCTTGTTTAAGTGAGCGGGTTTCCTCAGTAAACCACGGAGTAGGCCGTTTAGGACGAGTTTTAAGTCTTAATGGTGCTACGGAGTCAAGAGCATTTAACAGAGCAGCATTAAAATCATTCACGAGATTGTCAATCGAACCAATATAGCTCGGAAACGAAGCAGTTGCCAGGGGCAGTAGCTCAGAAAGCGCGGTGGTAGTTGAAGAACTAATATTTCGGCTGCTAAAGCTTTGATTGTGGTCAGGACGATGGTAATGAGACCGCACTTCAAATTTTATAAAGCAATGGTTCGATATTAGAGTAGTATACGGTAATACCATTACATTTGAAAATGCTAAACCTCGGGTTAGTACCAAATCTAAAGTATTACCATTTTTATGCGTCGCTTCGTTAATTATCTGCGTAAAATCAAAACTATCAATTATTTTCTGAAACGCCGCTGCAAGTGGTTCCGACGGGAGATTCATATGAATGTTAAAGTCACCCATAATCACTATATTACCTGCATGAGTTACCAAATCCGCCATAAACTCAGAGAACTCATCTAAAAATCCAGCGTACGAGCCGGGGGGAACGGTAAATAACTGCGAGAAAAAACGGAAATGAGGCTATAGATCGCATAACGAGCACTTCAAATGTTTTAACGGCGTTGCTGGAATGCGGGCTAAGTTTGAAATCACTTTCATAAATAAGGGCTACACCCCCTCCTTTCTTATGAGGGCGCGCAACATGTGAACTAACGAAGTTTGGAGGCGAGGCCTCATTAAGCGGTAAAAGATTATCAGGTTTTAACCAGGTCTTGCAAAGCCCAATCATGTTAAGTTTATGGTCTCTTATGAGTTCATTAACTAACAGGGCTTTCCAAGAGAGTGATCTAATATTAAACAGAACGAGTTTCAGTAAAATAGGTTTATCCGGATAATTGCCTATAGTAGGATTCCTAATCATAATATTAATAAGATTGCGTTCCCTAGGTCCTGTATTGTATCTCAAACTATAAGCGCGGCGGGAGGGTACGACTGTCGGGATATGGTAGTTATTTATCGGTACTATTATTATCATATTGCACCACCTCGGGAGAAACAATACCGCTATGTGATACAGGAATGTGTGGTGTGTACGGCTCTAATCTAAATAAAAAACTATGTGTGTTGTCAGAGTCTAGCATAGCGCTAGTTAAATCTAGCCTTACAGACTCCTTCTTACATGCTCGCTAATCGCCTGTAACCCGACCTGCTCTGTGAACTGTCATGGAAGGCTCAAACAGTAATCTATATTTCTAGAAAGAATGATGGCGCCTTCCCAGTTAGGGTGAAGGCCGTCCAGTTTAAGCAGGTCGGGTTGGCCCCAGAAAGAAGGCCAATTATCTACAAACTGCAGTCCCTGCTCACTACAAAAGCTAGCCAGCCACCGGTTAAACGAGAATAATCTGCTCAACCTCTCATCATTGCCTCTCGCAGGCAAGGGGCCAGAGATAATTCAGCTCACTAAAGTGGAGGTCCATGGGGATAACTGTTTGAATATTTGGAGTTTATAAGAGGAATTGTCTCTCCTTACTATGCTTTCTTTTTTTTTTATGTAACTCGGGTTGCTCAGTATTAGTTGTTGTCTATTTAGTTTTCTTTGTTTTAGTTTTGTTTTGTTGTTTTTCTTTTTCATTTTTTTTGTTTGTTTTTTTGTTATATAAGAAGTAAAATTTCAATAAAATATATTATCAAAAAAAAGAATGCCGTGCTTCAACTAGTGGGCCTGCTGGGAACATATTCTTGACAAAAATGTGTTTTGGTTGATTTCCACTTTAAGTAGCAACAACACGCGCAGCTGGCACATCAAAGGGCTATAAAAAGTCTCTGACCATCAAACATTCCGTGTGTCCTGAATTCACCTAGTACATTTCAAAGTAAACAAACATTAAACAAACATTACGTTATCTGATAAGGCCCTTCAATAAGATTGAAACCTGATATGGTTAAAACATAGTAAGTCTGAAACTCACAAAGATAGTCAGAGCATCATACGACTATAAACCACAAAGAGGATCAAAACACCAATATAATAAATCTGTTATACAAAGAAAAACAACTACTCTCATTACCACACCCATTTCACATGCAACTCGAGAATGCAATTTCTGGAGAAATTGCGTGTGAAGGCAAAGGAAGCTGAATGAAACCTGTGGAATGCGTTGGAATGAAGTTGAATGAAGTTGAATGTTGTTGAATGAAGTTGAATGATACTGAATTAAGTTGAACAATACTGAAAGAAGTTGAATGATACTGAATTAAGTGGAATGAAGTTGAATGTAATTGAATGAAAAGGAATGCATTGAAATTAAGTAGAATTAAGTTTAATGAAGTTGAATGATACTGAATGACGTTGAATAACCTCTATGAAAAACTGTAGAATGCGTTGAAATGATACTGAATGTAGTTGAATGAAGTTGAATGACCTCAAATGATATAGAATAGCCTGGAATGAGGAGGACATAAATAATCAGAAGGGAAGAAAGAAAAGAGAAAGTAAGGAAAAATTAAAAGAAGGAAGTCAGGAAAAAAAGAAGGCAAACAAGGATGGAATGGCCAGAGATTGAACCCACAACCTCTGGTTGGGAAACGACCACCCTACCACTGAGCCATGCCACCCCCAATGTGAGAATGTGAGTTGAATGAGCTGATTGTTGTCAATTTGAAATTGGAATGGTGTAAATGTTGAATGTGCCATTACTGAATGTGACGGGTACTTGGGGTTCACTTCGGGGTCACTTCCGGGTCATTTGTGGTAACTTCCGGGTTACGTGGGTCACTTCTGGGTCATTTCAGGGCCTTTTGGATCACTTCCAGTTCATTTCTGGGTCATTTGGGTCACTTCCGGTTCTATTCCGTGTCATTTGGGTCACTTCCCGATCATTTTAGGGCCTTTTGGATCACTTCCAGTTCATTTCTGGGTCATTTGGGTCACTTCCGGTTCACTTTAGGGTCATTTAGGTCACTTCCGGTTCATTTCCGGGTCATTTGCGTCACTTCCAGTTAATTTACGGGTCATTTGGGTCACTGCCCAAGATTTGCTGCCGCACTGGGGAGACCTCTGGGTGAGTATCCCCAGTCCGGCTAATGTCCCTGCCCAAGATGGTCGCCGCACTGGGGAGACCTCGGGGTGAGTATCCCCCCGCCCCGTTCCTATTCGAACCGCTGTGGACACGCTTCAAAATACGCCACTAGTACTTTACTACTTACCCAACTGCGTGTGCTTACTTCCATTGCGAGCCCCGTGGTTGGTTTTGTCGTATTGTATAATTATTTGGGTCCAACAGACAGCCGGAAGTCACATTCAACAAATTATTCATTTTCCACACTTCCCTTCGTTCACGGCCTTCAAAATAAAAGCATACCAGCAAACCACTATACACAGCAGGTTTGCTACAGCGTATTTCCGGAAGTAGAAGACGCCAGAATAAATGCATGGAATCCACCTTGATGTGCCTGCGTCATACTTGAGTGCTGCGCGCAGCTTAATATACTCCTGGACACAAGTTGTTTTGAAACAGTTAAGTTCCAAGTCGGGGGGCATCGATTAAAAAAGACAGCGACCACAATGGATATCGTACCTGCTACAACCATAAAGTGACCGAGATGACTAGACTATGCATTTAATTTTATTGCCAAACTATTTTGCTTTTGCAGCAGCAACGAGCTGCGTGCTGCATCCTCTCTCTCCTCTCCGTGTGGGAAACTGTGTGTCATCGCAACATGTGACATAATGGACCGATCAGAGCAGCAACAATTCCTGATGGGTGCGTGGCATGTGTTGCAGACCTGTCGCCAACAGCACAATGTGTTGGTCACGTGAATCAATGCGGCAGTTGTCGCTCGCGCCGACGCAGGAGTAGAAAGAAGCCTAAAAAGAAGCCTTTCACTGAGTAGGCTGAGATTAAATTTGGCTGCCTTGCGACCACGTCAAACGCATGAGGGCCGATAAGTGGGCCGGACTAAAATCCACTTCCGGCCATGCTTAGTCCAGCCATTTTTTAAAATTTATCACCCAGCGCCCCCCGCCCCAAAAATGGGCATCCGGCCGGGCCAGAGGGTCCGACCGGTCCGGCCCAGGGGCGGACGGCCCAGCTCTGCAAACTACGCAGTGTGACGCAAAGTTCTTTGCAATGAGCAACACTAGGAACGAACTTAAACAGTAAGGAACAAAGATACATAATTGTATTGGTGTTATCTTCGTTCCTTGTGCAGTTGTTTTTCAAAAACGCTGCCACACACTGCGCGATGAGTTCAAACCCAGCTAGAAAGAATGTTTTTTTTTTTGTTTTTTTTTTAAATGAAGAGGAAATTAGTGGAGGGTGTGAACGAGAACAAAAAGAACAAATGGGATCAAATTCATGATTGGAATGTACCCGACACGTAATGGTCGCTACATTTTGGCCACAAGCTGTGTTGTACTGAATTCCGGCTTATTACTGTACTTTGTGAACCGGACGACATATGACGTCACCATGCTCCCGCGAGGACGTGCAATTTACGGCAGGGCTGCTGTTTTCGGCACAACACCAGCGGCGGACCGAAAAGTCTCCCCTTTACACTCAACCAAAGCACGCCAGGAAGTGCGAGGCTTTAGCATTGCTACAATCCACTTCATAAAGTGGATTCATTTGGCGTGGCGACGGGCAAATGTCACTCTCTTTCAGAAAATCTAAAAATGTATTTTTAGCGTGTGTGATGGCCTGCGCCCTGCGTGTCTATTTGACGTCATCGCTTTGACAAGACCCATTTCTTTCATGCAGAAAGACTGTGGGTGTGGCTTGGCAGACACACGGCACTCCACAAAGGTCCAGCAATGGTCACTTCGCCATCTACTGGGGAAACACAGGCACTGCAGGGACAAGATTAAATCATTAAATGATTGATTTCTTTTTTTTAATTGGACAAGTTCGGCATGCCGGATTAAAAAGGCCATTTCTGGCCCACGGGCCGTAGTTTGCTCATGCATGGACTAGCCTGTGACTGAGTGTTTGTGTGAAGGGACAAGTAAGAGCAACGAGTTGAGATAAGCATAGGGAATGAAGCTCAGCTTCAGAAAACAGGTCAGCTGTGATTGGTCGCGACCTGAGCTCTGAGCAGTTGTGATGTCATATTGATTGAAATTAAAAGTCAGGAACATGGACTCATATTTTTTGAGTCTGAAAGACTTGTGTTTGTGTGTGTTTGTGGCATTCTTGCGCTATTTCATTTAAATGAATGTGTGTGTAGTTCTACCATGATTTGCTGAAATAAATGTTTTAGAACATAATGGGCATAATTAGGGATGTAACGATTCACTCAAGCCCCGATTCGATTCGATTTTCAGTTCCCGATTTCGATTCGATTTGATTTTTAAAATATTTTTTAACAAAATGAATGACTCATTTTATAACGATAAGATGTTTGTATTTTAGCATCTGCATTTTGTCCTTGTTGCATACAGTAACATTCTGTAACTTTATAAACAAAAAAAACTTTTTTCACTGTTTAACTACATTTTTGTCTTATCAGTTTCTGTCGGAACTAAACATGAAAATAAATAAATGTGCCATCGATTTGACTGGGCGGCATGATGGATGACTGGTTAGCTCGTCCGCCTAACAATGCAGAGGTTGTGGGTTCGAATCCGCCCCTGGCCTTCCTGTGTGGAGTTTGCATGCTCTCACCGTGCCTGCATCGGTTTATTATGGTTTCTTTACACAATGTAGGTTGCATTGAACATTCTGAATTGTCCCTAGGTATGTTTGTGAGTGTGAATGTTTATTTGTCTGTGTGTGCCCTGCAAATGGATAGCAACCAATTCAGGGTGTACCCTGCCTATTACCCGTAGACAGGTGGGATAGGCTCCAGCACGCCCGTGACCCTAGTGTGGATAAGCGGTTTGGATAATGGATGGATAGATTTGGCTATAAATGTTTTTTGTGATTGACATTTTACTTTGAACATCTGAATTTGTTGTATCAACCTCCCTGAAGTGCCTCCAAAACGCTACTGCTCGCCTACTAAGTGGAGCTTGTAAGGAGCACATAACCCCAATTCTGGCCTCCCTTCACTGGCTGCCTGTACACTTTAAAGTTCATTTTAAGATACTTTTATTTTCAAATCTTAACACACATTTTTATTCTATGGCTTTTAACTCAGCATGAGACTTGGCATTTCTTTAGTGTTTTATGGTGTCTGCTGCAATTTGTATTATTAATTTATTTTCACTGTCTTATTATTTGTCAACTTTTTTTTCCTGCATGTACAGCACTTTGTATGTAACAATGGTTGATTTAAAGTGCTCTATAAATAAAGTTGAGTTTAGTTGGATAAGTGGAAGAAGATGGATGAAAAATCTTTATTATTGAATTGAATGCAGGTGGCAAGGATGGGAATCTTGCATTTACACATCAACGATCACACAACGATCATGACGATTGGGATTGAATACTTGACGACAAGTTTTCTTTTGGAAAAAACAACTCACTTTCTATGGTCTGAGTTGACATGTCTAGGTAGACCAGGTGGTGGACTGGATGATGGTCCAACTGGTGGTCCAGGTGGGTTGTGTTCATAAGCAGTAACAGGTTTTCCGGGTGGGCAAGATGGTGGTCCAGGTTGGTCGTTTTCATGTGGAGTAACTGGTGTTGGCCAGGTAGGTCCTGGTGGGGGCCTAGGTGGTGGTCCAGGTTTGAAAGGTCATGTTCCAGGTTGATTGTTTTCATCCGGAGTAACCGATGGTCCAGGTTAGCAGGGTTCATCTGGAGTAATTGGTGTTTGTAGGGGTATTCTTGGTGGTGCTCCAGGTGGGACAAGTGGTCGGGCAAGTTGACAATTTGGTCTCCAAGTGGGTGGTTTTATCCAGGACAACAGGGGGCTGAAATGGTATGTTTCATTGGCCTGGGTGGCTAATTGGGACATGAAATAAAATGTGGTCCTTGTAGTGATCCTGCTTGGCAAGGTGATGGTCCAGATGGGTCATTTTCATCCACAGTAACAGGTGGTCTTGGTGGCCCTGGTTGTTAATATAATTTAGCAAAAAATGGTTGATCAGGTGTTGGTGGCGGTGCCCCAAATGGCGAATATTTTGGTGGGCTAAATGGTAAATAAGGTGGTTCCCCAGGTGGCCCATAAGGTAGGAATGGTCGTTTTGACCCAGAAAGAAAATGTGGTATTGGCCAAGGTAGCCAGGGTGGTAGCCAGGGTGGTAGCCAGGGTGGTAGCCAGGGTGGTAGCCAGGGTGGTAGCCAAGGTTTTAGTGGCCGAGGTGGCCAATAAGGTGGTTGTGGCCCAGGTGGCCAAGGTGGGAATGGTAGCCCGGGTGGTCCTGGTGGTCCTGGTAGGCCATTTGCTCCAGGTGGTCCTGGTGGCCCAAATGCTCCAGGTAGTCCTCTTGGACCACCTGCTCCGGGTGTTCCTGGTGGACCACCTGCTCCAGCTGGTCCTGCTGGACCTTTGGGCCCTGCTGGACCCTTTGGTCCAGGTGGTCCTGGTGGTCCAGGTGGTCCAGATGAATCACTTGGATCATCTGAAGTAACTGTGTCATTTGGTGTAACTGTGTCATCTGAAGTAACTGAGCCATGATCAGTGTCATCTGTAGTAACAGCTGACGCAGCAACTTGTCTCTTTATCTTAGCAGAAAGACAGCTGGTTCCTATGATAAAGAGTTGACAACTTTGTTACATGGTGACCTTTCACTTACTCTTTGCTACTTGGTAGTTGCGAGTTTGATGACTTACCAAACAGCACTAGGGCAACAGTGAACACCTTGAGAATGATCATGGTGGCTGTTTTCCTGAAAGACAGAGAAAAAGAATAGTAAAAGTACATCAAGAGAGATCTTCAAGTGAACATGGTGGAAGAGCTGGCTGCTTGGACAGTGCCAGTTTGCTGGGGCCCAGGTTCCATGCTTTGCCACGAGGCACCTGGATTGTCCTTTGGTTAGGGAGACTGGTAACTCTCTTGCCAATCTTCATGTCGTCGCCGTTGGACAGAACCCTTGTATCAACTGAAAACACGTCTTTTTAAGAAATCCAATTTTTGTTCAGTCACTAATAGCTGTCATTAACAAACATGGCGTCAGCACCAACAATGCATCAAAGTCCACAATCACACAGAGCCCCCACAATGCCTTTTCCTTTAACTTCACAGAAGCATTAGCGAATAAATGCTTGAATCGTAGAACACAGAGGATGCCCCGCATATTTGTGGTTTGTCACGCACAAATTCACCGATTTGTAGATTAATTTTGAATTTGTTTTTTTGTATTTTGGGGTTGGGACCATCCCCCATTTTTTCTTAAAAAAAAGTGATTATGGCTGTTTATTGCCAATTATTTAAGGATTCCTGGGGTTAACCAGTAGACAAAAATAGTTTAATTCTACCTGGTGGCCCATTTTGTCCAAGTGGTCATTTAAAACGTTTAATTCTATCTTTCTGCCTTTTGCGTTTTTTGGGGAATTAGCAGGAGAACATTTTACAAAATTTGTCGGCTTCTCATAAAATCTGGTGTTCGATAGCTGTGGAAATGAACACCAAGCAGAAAGGCTTCTTTGACGCTAATATTTAAAAAAAATATATATTCAAATGCTCCTCCTTTGGCAGACTATTTTGCTAATGTGTCCACGCCACATGTGTCTGTGCTCTCCAGTTGTTCTCCAGTGTCTTATTTCCAGTTGAGACTGTCGTCTTTTCATGATTTTGTGTTTGTGCTTTTTTTTTTTCCTGAAAGGTGTTTTTTTTTTTTTTTTTTCCTTGAGCTCAAATAAACTTTTGTCAACAATTCTGCACCTGGGTACGTTGCTCCTTGATAAAACCCTAACACTTTGTCCTAAAAGTTTTTATTTTTAAATGCTTTTAAATGTACGTGTAATCATGTGCTGTATAAATAAGGTTGCCCTGCCCTTTCCATGCCTATCATTCCAAATGTATTTCAAGTATTTTTAAAAATTCTGCATTATGACAGCTTTAAATCTTTGATGCCAATTAAAATACTTTATATACATTGTTCCAGTGTACGAATATGGTATACATAAAGGAAAAACGTACAGGTTAAACTGATAAGATTCTTTATATTATGCAATTATTTGAATTTAATTATTTTAAATGAGGACAATGGGTTTGCTTTGCCTCAATAAATAACATTATTTGTGGGTAAAATTTTCAGGTTGCACCACTTGAATATTTTTAAATTGATCAAAGCTTAAATATTTAATGTGACGGGTTGCTTCAATATTTTTAAGTTTATCACGTGTTTTGTTTTTTCAGTGTACACACTGCAAATTCCACACACTCCACTCTGCATGCGTACAATTTTGGATCAGAAACACTAAATACTGTCACACACATTCATTCAAAAAATTAAACTTGTGCCCCCCCAATCATTAAAGTTCCCAATGCCTGTATTAGACAGAGTGTTGAACATCAGCGTATGAAGTAATTTTGTGATAAAAAAATGGAGGTATAAAGAGAAACAGCAGTGTCTCATGTGCAGGGATGACGCTGCACCTGAGCTATGGGGTGCTATAACTCCAACAGAAATTTGTGTAGCCCCAATTAAAATCCAGTATTTTTTTGATATTCTAAAATACATTTACCAATGACTTTCTCAGCCCCCACAATGCATTGTTCAAGCCCCCCAGGAGAAAAAAAATCCTGGATCTGTGCCTGCTTTTGTGTGAGGGTAATACCTGCGTCAATTAATGTCCGCGAAGTCGCTTGAGGCACGAAGGGAGCGGTAACTCTTCCCTTCTTGCCCTTGTATGTGAACAGAAAATACGAAAAAAAACAGCTATTTTAATGATGAAATAATTATTGAACATTATTGAAAAATAACATCAATATTAAACATGGACTCGAGAACTAAAATGTAAAAATATTAATGTAATCATAATTAGTTTTTTTGTTTGTTGTTTTTTTCTTTTCACATGCAGGGCAGGGGAGGCTGCCCTAATTTTATGTCCCTGCTTTACAAATTCATTGGACAAGCTTGCCAAAGTCCATGAAGCAATGTCCACTTTGACCTGAGTCCAAATGCATATTTTTCCTTTGATTGAACAAAGTGCAACACCACCAAGTATGTTCAACATTAAGGTTGTGTTCGCTGATAACACTTCAAGGATCAAGAGAAGAGAAAGTACTCACCACACACACAAACGTTTGCTCTTGGAGCCCCTCTCGGGTCTTGTGTTAGTGTCGGTCCTGCTCCCGTGTCTCTTATGTCGCCTCGCGGAGGGCTTAAATCACTTATCCGGCATTATTACAGTAGGTGGTTTCTATTAGATGGGTGTTGTCAAGCCGTAATTCTTCATGTTGCCATGCTCTCATTCATCAGGTAATTGAGCCACTTTGAAGTGAATAGAGAACACAAAAGGTCACCACCGCTGAAATCTTAAGCTGTTGTACTTGGAATCCAAGCATGTTTTCAAATGGCTGGGTACATCCATCCATCCATTATCTGAGCCGCTTATCCTCAAGGGTGCGCTGGAGCCTATCCCAGCTGTCTTCGGGGAATAGTCACCTTGGGACAATTTAGAGTGTTCCATTAACCTACCAGACATGTTCTTGGAATGTGGGAGGAAACCAGAGGACCCGAAGAAAACCGTGCTGCCCAGCTGGGTACATGTTTTGTCTTTTTAAATTTGTTTTATTTTTCTTAATAAATATCCGCTTGGCAACAAGGTGCTGGGTGGTGTACTTGATGAAGGCCATTGTTCCTTTGCAAAGACGACAAAGCTGTTTGTCTCTACTAAAGCCAGGCATTTCCAAAGTCAGGCCCAGGGGCCAAATGCGGCAATTTAGTGGGCCGGACCACTCTGGATGGACCATGGTCTGATGCCAGGGGATGTGCACGTGACAGGAAGCACGTTATTTTTATTTTTTATTTTTTGACACACTAGAACAAAGTGTAATTGCACATCCACTACAGTAGGTGACGGTGGCGCTCTCATTGTCATAGTGTGTGCATGGAGTATTAACTCTGAGGTGTATGTTTTGTTGTTGTTTTTTTTCACCAAGTATGTGCACACGCACCACATAGCAGGAGATCAAACAGTGAACAAACCCTTAAGAGCATGTATACATGTTTAACAGGGATGACAACAAAGGCGGAGATAGACTATAAAACAAAGAACGTTAATAAAGTTTTCCTTTGTTGTAAGTTGATTGATATTCCTTTGGGGTTTTTTTTGCTTTCTTTAATTTTAATGAGAAAACAATGTTTTGCTGAGGTGTACTTATAACAAATTTATAGACAAAAGATAGTATTTATAGTCATGGTAGAGAGTTGGGAGGACATGAAATATTTTCTTCTCCCTTTGGGGGGGGGTGTAACAGAATATAATTTAGAAGCACTGCCTTAAAGGAAAAGTCCACCCCAAATTTTTCTTGACAAGAATATGTTCTATGCGGCCCCACTAGTCGAGGCACGACATTCTGATTAATAGTGTGTTTGTGGAATATGAGTTACGCAGTCAAATCCACCCATTTTTGTCCATCTCAGGGGCGGCCATTTTGCCACCTGTTTTCTGAACCTGAGCCATGATTGGTGGTTAACTGAGCCCTGAGAAACTGTGATGTAATTTTCAGTCGACAGCAAGGGACAAAATGGCCGCCCCCTGAGATGACTAAAAACAGGAGCATTTTGCTGGTTAACTCATATTCCACAAACGCAATATTAATCAGAATGGGTGTAACAGAATATAATTTAGAAGCGCTGCCTTCGAGCTAATGCTCTCTGCGCACACTCTGACAATGACAGCGCCACCGCCACCTACTGTAGTGGATTCGCAATTACACTTTATTCTACTATGGCAAAAAACAAAAGCATATTCCCTGGGGTCACACCCTCACCAGCATCACACAGAGCCCCCCCCAAACGGGGACCTGCCCCACTATTTGAGAAGGACTGATTTAAAGAATGTGCTAATTTTTCCTCTTGAGGGCTACCAAGTAGCTTGAAATAAGCAAAAACAAGAAAACTGTTCCTTGCCTCATCTTTCTACTGGAAACGCGCAATGTGCTGCAGTACATATGATCCATTAGATTTTTTCCAAAAATCATTCAACCCTAATCCTAAATGTCCTTTGCAGTCAGATTTTGTCCTCTTTTGTCTTGTTTTCGCTTTCCCTCTCATCTTTTCATCAATTTTGGAGAGATGTCCAGTTGTTATTTTCACTGTTGTGCCACTTGATGATGACTGTCTTGACCATGATCCTTCTCCTGACTGAAACCTTTGAACAATGAGATCTGTCTGCTGCGCCAGAGGCTCTCCGTGGACTATTGATTCTGCTGTCAGATGTGGCTAAAAAAAAGAACAATCCTATTAGAACAGCTAAACTACATTTTGGGGTTAATCAGATGCACTTCAAATGGTGGCATTTGTGTGCAGTTTGCATATAGTACATCTGAACGTTATTGGTTCATTGTAAACAGCCACATCACCAGTTATAAGAGGTTGAGCACACTTGCATAACTTCTTTCTCAAAAAGATTTTCTTTTTTTTTCTAATTAATTCTAAATGCTATAGGTCACATTAATGCTGGAAATTATTTATGTTGGTCTCATTCATTCTCCAAATTGCTTATACTCACTAGGGTAATCTCAGCTGTTTTAGGTATTTTGGTCTCATTTTTTTCAAATCACAAAAACCTGGCATTTGTAAAAGAGTGTGTAGACTTTTTATATCCACTGTAAGTCCAATATGGATGTTTTGTTTTGAGCACTCTAAGATGGACAAAGCAATCACCATGTCCAATGAAGTATGAGGCTTTTGGGGAACCGCTTGGTTCTTCCGACGGTATCCCTCCTGCTCTGATGTTTTCTATGTTGCCTCGCAGCTGCTAATGAACGACACAACTTGCTACCTTAAGTACAATCCCGCGTTGCATGTTATACAAAAGACCTTGTTGAAGTTATTGTGCAGAGAAAGTTAAGGCATTATTACCTCTGGCGACCGAAAGAAGTAGAAGGAGGCAACGAAGAAGAAGTTTTACTTTCCCTTTGCACAACAACAATGATGACAAGCATTGAAAAGTGCAGGATTGTACCTTTGGATGAAATGCACTACAACTTTCTAGTTAAGGTAAGTCAATTTTATGATAAAAATTAAAACTTTAAAGTAGTTATTAGCTAACGTTCCAACGTAATCGCCCGCTGCTGCGGTTGAAGCTCAAATCCTCTCACAACCTGCAACTTGGTATTTATTCTTCATTTTGCATTTTTAAAGTTCAATTTATTGTTTTATAAGTATTTAGAAGAGTGGGAACCATGTCGGGGGTTCGCAACAGCTAACAGGCGTAAATCTCCCCAATATAAAACTTTAAAATAGATATGATATAAAATAATAATAATAATCTTAATAATAATAACAATAAGTCAAACTCTACTTCGCGGTCTTTCACCTATCGCGCCGGGTTCTGGTCCCCATTAATCGCAATAAATTAAGGATTACTGTACATACATATCTTCATTTTACATGTCAAAAAGTGTTTACGGCTCTCAGTGTTTTCTTTTCTGTGGTAAATGGGTCGAAATAGTAATCCTGGTTGGAGATTTAATATTAACTGGTTCAACAAATCAATCAGTTAAAATTACTGTTAACTAACTTTAACTTGGCGGCACGGTGGTCGACTGGTTAACACGTCCGCCTCACAGTTCAGAGGTCGTGGGTTTGATCCCGGCTCCGACCTCCCTGTGTGGAGTTTGCATGTTCTCCCCGTGCCTGCATAAGTGGTATGGATAATGAATGAATGAATAACTTTAACTTTATTCAACTAATTAAAGATTCTACTAGACTAACGACTTCTTCTGAAACATGCATAGATCTTATCTTTTCCAAAAAATGTGAGAGGATTCAAAAGACGTTCAATATGATCACAGGACTGTCAGACCATAGGTTCATTCTGTTCTCAAGAAAGTTATCTAAAAATAGATACTCACGCTCTAAGAAAACAATATCAGAGCAGATGAGAGTACCAAAAAGGGAGATTCCAAATTTGACACAGGCGCTAAACAATATCAATTGGAACCATTATATCTCCCATCATCATGTTAATGACAGCTGCAATATTTTCATCTGTTATCCAAGACACTGTGTCTGTATTTACAAGAAAAATGAAAACAAAACCATCAAAAAAGAATAATGTCCCATGGTTAAATGAAGCCATACAGATATTAATGAAAGACGTGATCATGTTCTTAAAATATCACTTAAAACAAAAAGGGTTAATGACAGACAGACATTTACTTCTCTAAGAAATAAAGTCCATCCATCCATTATCTGTACCGCTTATCCTCGCAAGGGTCGCGGGGCGTGCTGGAGCCTATCCCAGCTGTCTTTGGGCAGCAGGCGGGGGATACCCTGAATTGGTTGCCAGCCAATCGCAGGGCATAAGAAATAAAGTAATAAAGGAAATTCGATCTGCAAAAGCAAATTTTTTTATCAAAATAATTAGTACTGCGAAAGGACACGCTAAAGAGATCTGGACAAATATTAAAAAACTGACTTGAAATACTTTAATACACACTTTTTACAGACATCAGGCATGGCTAAACCATTTATATATTTAGAAGGTTATTGTGCAGTATCTTATAAATGGCCCCTTTAATTTTCTCACAAAACATGCCCCGTTGAAAGTTTCATCGAAATCTACGAAAATTGAGAGGCATATGTAACTGCCCAAGATCTACAAAAAAATATTTTCATACCCTAAAGAGAGTCATAACCTAAACTTAACAGGAAGTCCATCATTTGCATTTGCATTTGACGATCGCAACAACTCAAGAATCAGCATAAAAGACGCCAGACTCCCTGCGTCTTTATTCAATTAGCTCGTCTCTGGTGGATGTGCCAGGGAGATCAAACTCAAAGATGACGTGCCCGAGAGGCGCCGCCGCCAGTTGGAATATACATCCAACAACCGAACCACACATTACTAGGGCAAATGTGACCCCTAGTGCCGAGTGTGAAGATGGACTTGCCAGCGCCCACAGTTGGACACTAATTAAAACTATGTTTTAATATGTGTTCAATGTGTTCGCTTTGGATTTGCCTCCACAGGTTGGAGGCATGTGAAATGCAAACATCCAACACGTTGATTGACTCATATTGCATTTTGTTGTGTTCGATGCGACCACTTGTGCTGATGCAGTTACAAAAAATATATATATTTTTTTTTTATGTATGCGTTCCATCACACGGGAACGAAGCTCACCTGCTCTTTAGATGCTCGTCCCAAAATGGTTTTGAGTGATAAAAAAAAAAAGTTTCAACATTTCTGGTGACTTGTGCAAAACTCTGAAGCTAAAAAACTACAAAATTAGGGAATCCTCAGGCAATGCCCAAACGTGGGGGGGAAATCAGCCAACCTCATTAACATGCCTAGCCTCTATGAAAGGCTGTGCAAAACTATCCTGCCTCTCTTGAAACAAAAAAACTCTCTTGGAAAACCTGCTCTTGAAAACTCCGTTCTTGGAAAACTCACTCTCTTATAAAGCTCTCTTAAACAACCTTTTTTTGAACCTTGCCTTTCTCACTCCTCTCCGAAATCAACCGTGTTCTGACCCGTCCTGGGTTCCTGAACGCTTTCTTTTTTTTTGGTTATGCTTCCCTTTTCGTTTTGAGGGTCGCCCACAGACCGAGACCATTTACGGCGCGCGCGCGGCAATCTTCTTTTTTTTTTTCAACCCGATCCGGTTGGTTCTAGTGCCTACCAGCTTAGGCAGCAAACAGCGCATCTGCACCCAAAACAGGTGCGCCACGTCCAAACGGTGACCATAGCGTGCGTCCCGGCAAAACCGACCCTCTATCACGACCAGTGTCCGTGCGACCGTAGCCCAAATTTGTCGGAACCACGCCACGTGCTGAGCCGCAAAACCTCCGGGGCCATTCCAATAATTTCTCTTTGGTTTAACTTTTAATTTTTGGACTTGACTCTTTCTTCCTCTTCCTGGTTCCCTGTGAGCAAGCCGTTTTTCCCTCCGTGTCAAGCGACGACAATCAACACCCGTAAGTTCACCTTGCAATTTCCTAAAGTACATACAGTTGGTGCATAATTCAATTGGGAATCAAACAGAGCTTTGCACAATTCAGTTAATCTTGATTTGGTACGCCAGCTCACCTTTCATCACACGCACACGCACACCCCCGCACGCACACCATACACACACACACACACGCACGCACCCCCCCACACACACACGCACCCCCCCCCACACACACACACACCTCATCAGTTCCCCATTTTCCCTTAACTTCCAATCTTTTGATATTCATTAATTTAGGCTTGCTTTAGCATAGGATTTCATTATGTTTATGTTTCTGACCATTGGAAAATGTCATGTCATCTTCCAAACCGCTTATCCTATACAGGTTTGCGGGGAGTTGCTGGAGCCTATCCCAGCCGTCAATGGGCGAAGGCAGACTACACCCCGAACTGGTCGCCAGCCAGTCGCAGGGCACACATAGACACTGTCACTGAGCGGGAATCGATCCCACGCTGCCCGCACACAACTCAGGCGTATGTACCACGACACTATCAGGGACTCCATTGGAAAATGTCTCGTATAGATTTCAATAGCTGTAGAGAAGAAATCATTGTCATGATTTCAGCTAACAGCTAAACATTCACAAACAAACTCCACAGACTCTAGGTGTGCAGCAAAGTTGCCTGTTTATATTGTGAAACTGCACAAGAAACAGAAAATACTATCAATCTATGCATTACATACACATGTATTTTCATGGACATGAACAAGATGAGCCTATGCTAACGATTAGCGATCGCGATTATCATTAGCGATAGCGATTAGTATGTTGAGTCAACAACCTACAATCATCCACAATTCAGCTGGTATATAAATGTCATTACACACAATTGTCTGAATTAGTTTCAGACGATGGTTGAACAAGAATGAACCACAAACTGGGTGGGGTATTGCATCATGCAGCCACACACGTAAGAAGCCGAGCACAGAGGAGACGAAGACATAATTACGACCGAATACATAAATATATTTGGAGACTTGGAATCTTTTTACATGGTCGGCAATAGATAAATGACTTATTTATTCAATCTACAACCGTTTTGGTTAGTTTTAAATGATCTGACAGTAACTTTCTTGTATGCTACATGTGTGAATGTTAGCTAAATGTTACCATCGTAGCTCGGTGGAAATAATGTGTACTAAGCGCACAATTTCCTCCCAAAATGCGACTTATACTCCAGTGTGACTTATATATCTTTTTTTTCCTCTTTATTATGCATTTTATGGCTGGTGCGACTTGGACTCCGGAGCGACTTAGAGTCCGGAAAATACGGTACATAGTTTTAATGTAGCTCCTTCATATATTAAGACTGAATTACGAGGACTTTTTCATCCGTTTTTGTCCAAAGAATCAATCCAAAACGGGCATGGTGCCCCTAGCGGCGATCGAGAGTTAGTGCAGGCATTAACTCGAATCGCTGTCTATCTAATAAATAATATTTAATACCAGTATTTGCTACACGATTATGATGTTAAAACTAGGGCTGTCAAATGATTCAAAATTTTAGTTAATCACAGCTTAAAAAAGAATTGATTGTAATTCATTTGAACTATCGCCAAAATATGCGATAGTTTTCTGTAAACTGTTGTTGGAATGGAAAGATGAAAGACACAAGACGGATATATACATTCAACATACTGTTCATATGTAATATATTTTTTTTAAATTTGGTCCCATTTTGGCCTTTTATTGAGGTAACATTGAAGAAATCGTTTTTGATTGTCTTGAAACTGTTGGTGTTTCATCTGAAGATGTTCAAGATAAAATGTAAAAGCAAAGCTTTTTATTTTGTCGAACGATATTTCCTGGGAAGAAGGCCATGAATGATTACACTGAGGCCTCATTTAAAGCTGGCCTTATTTGACCCTCCTCTTCTCTGGCAGGGTTTTTTTTTCCCCCAAAAAAAGATGGGACTCTCAGACCATGCACTGATTACGTCCCACTTAATGATAACACTGTCAAGAATCTGTGTCCTCTTCCACTCATGGCAGCTGCGTTTGATCAGCTTCAGCAGGCCAAAATCTAAATTAGACCTGAGAAACACTTATCACCTGATTAGAATTCGAGATGGAGATGAATGCAGAGCAGGCTTTAACACTCCTAGTTGTCATTATGAATCCCTTGCCATGCCCTTTGTTCTAACTAATGCACCTGCTGTTTTCCAAGGAATGATTAATGACGTTCTCAAAGACTTCCTGAATATATTTGTAGATGTGTACTTGGATGACGGTTTAATCTTTCCCGAGTTGTGTTCAATAAACACATAATAAAATGTTAGATAAAGGCTCATTTTTGAATGTCGAATTTTTGAAGAAAAACAGAAGATAGTTCGTCCCGTTCAATGGAGACAGCAACACTGCCTCTTTGTGGACGGAGGAGGGATGGCCTTTCAACGCATGTAAATGTTGAGGCGTGATGTTTGTGTCAAAATAAATGCGCGTATCCGCTGACCCACAAAAGCACATTCGACAATCTGCGCGCATTCATGATAAAAGCACCACAACATTAAAAACACGTAATGTAAAAAGTGTGTACAGTACATGACTTTATTATGGGTTAACAGAAAAAGTGACCAAATCTGCTGGGTCAAAACTATACATACAGTAATGCTAATACTGTATTTGGTAACATGTCCCCTTGCCATTTTCAAGTCAATTAAGCGCTTTTGGTAGCCATTCACTCTGGTTTAATCTTTGACCACTCGTGTTGACATACTTGGTGCAGTTCAGTTAAATTATTTGACATGGACTCAGCATTGTCCAGATGTACTCAATGGTGTTTAAGTCAGGACTTTGGGAAGTCCATTCTAAAATCTTAGTTCTAGCCTGATTTAGCCAGTCCATTACCACTTTGGATTTTTGATTGGGGTCATTGTGTAACAGGGCCAGGAAAAAAACTTGGAACTACTTATTGTACGACATTATAATTACACAAAATCTGTGAATTCATACCTGACGTGTTCTGTTGTTAGGGCTGTCAAAGTTAAAGCATTAACTATGGAGTTTAATTTAAATATTATAACGCATTAAAAAAACATTAACTCCGTTAATGCCGTTTTATTTACTTCCTGTTGTATCTGACCTCTGCTCACTTTGCAGCCAAACTTAGAGGAGAGTCACTGTCGCAAAGACAGACTTTTACGTAATTTTACTTTAAAAAGTTGCTCAACAGACCATTATAGAAATCCAGAATGATTTATGCACTTTTCATAGCCAACTTCAAATTCCATATTAGTTGTGCGTCTTTGGTGTATTGTTCAAAAGTTATTAGGTATAAGTTTATAGGAATGGCGGCACCTTGGCCGACTGGTTAGCACGTCCGCCTCACAGTTCAGAGGTCGTGAGTTCGATCCAGGCCCCGGCCTCCCTGTGTGGAGTTTGCATGTTCTTCCCGTGCCTGCGTGGGTTTTCTCCTGGTACTTCGGTTTCCTCCCACATTCCAAAAACATGCTTGCTAGTTTAATTGGACACTCTAAATTGCCTCTAGGTGTGATTGTGTGTGCGGATGTTTGTTTGTCTCTGTGTGCCCTGCGATTGACTGGCAGCGAATTCAGGGTGTGCCCCGCCTACTGCCCGAAGACTGCTGGGATAGGCTCCAGCACTCGCTGCGACCCTTGTGAGGATAAGCGGTATAGATAATGGATGGAAGTTTATAGGAAAGTAATCATATTCAAACGTCAAAGAAAGCTATTAGAGCAGGCTTTGAATCAAAATATACTTGTGTCTTTACAGATTAATTCCAAGATTTTGTTCAAGTAACTATCGGTTCCAAGGTTCGTAAAAAATTCCAGTTGAAAAATACGATTAATCATGATCAATTATGGAAAATTTTGTGATTAATTAGTTTAAAAAATGTAATCGTTTGACAGCACCAATTATTATTATTTATTCTTTTATTATCCTCCAGAACCAAGGTCTCAAAAAATTTGCATATGTCATCCGACCAATAAAAGAAGTGTTTTTGATAAAAAAGAAAAGTCAACCTTCAAATAATTATGTTCAGTTATGCACTCATTTGGTCGGGAATCCTTTTACAGAAATGACTGCTTCAATGCGGCGTGGCATGGAGTCAATCAGCCGGTGGCACAGCTGAGGTGTTATGGAGGCCCGGGATGCTTCAATAGAGGTCTTAAGCCCATTAACAGTGTTGGGTCTGGTGTCTTCCAACTTCCACTTTACAGTATCCTACAGATTCTTGATGGGGTTCAGGTCAGAAGAGTTGGCAGGCCATTTGAGCACAGTAATACTATGGTCAGTAAACCATTTACCAGTGGTTTTGGCACTGTGAGCAGGTGCCAAGTCGTGCTGAAAAATGAAATCTTCATCTCCATAAAGCTTATCAGCACATGGAAGCATGAAGTGCTCCAAAATCTGATAACTAACTGCATTGACCCTGCCCTTGATAAAACATAGTGGACAGCTGACATTGCACTCCACTAACTGTGGGTACTTGACACTGGACTTCAGGCATTTTGGCATTTCCTTCTCACCAGTCTTCCTCCAGACTCTGGCACCTTGATTTTCGAATGACATGCAAAATTTGCTTTCATCCGAAAAAAGTACTTTGGACCACTGAGCAACATTCCAGTGCTGCTTCTCTGTAGCCCAGGTCAGGCGCTAATGCCGCTGTTTCTGGTTCAAAAGTGGCTTGACCTGGGGAATACGGCGCAGATACCCCATTATCTGTACACGCCAGTGCACAGTGGCCCTGGATTTTTCTACTCCAGACTCTGTCCACTGCTTCCAACGCGTGCCCAAGGTCTGGAATCGGCCCTTCTCCACAATCTTCCTCAGGGTCTGGTCACCTCTTCTGGTTGTGCAGCGTTTTCTGCCACACTTTTTCCTTCCCACAGACGTCCCACTGAGGTGCCTTGATACAACACTTGATATGCTATTTTTTTAAGATTTTGGGTTTTCATGAGCTGTATGCTAAAATCATCAGTATTAAAACAAAAAAACACCTGAAATATTTCAGTTGGTGTGCAATGAATCTAAAATATATGAAAGTTTAATTTTTATCATTACATTATGGAAAATAATGAACTTTAGAAGGACGTGTATTGAGGTTATCTAGCAAAACAGCCGCACGACATAATACTACCACCACCGTGCTTGACAGTAGGCATGATGTTCTTGGGGTGAAAGGCCTCACCTATTCTCCTCCAAACATATTGCTGGGCATTTTGGCCAAATAACTCAATTTCTTTTTTGTCTGACCACAGATCTTTCCTTCACAATGTCTTATTCTGGCCATGAGATCATTCGCCAAGCTCAGTCGAGTCTTAAAGGTGCTGCTTTTTGGGCTAGGGCTTCCTTCTTGCACAGCAGACTCTCAGTCCAATGGCGGTGCAAAACACGCTAGACTGTGGGCACTCGCACCTGTGGTCTACCAGCTTCTAATTTTGGCAGATCTGTTTTTGATGGTTCTCCGTTGACTCTTCACCCTACTGACCAATTTTCTGTCAGCAGCAAGTGATAGCTTTCATTTTCTACCTGATTGTGGCAGTGACAAAACAGTGCCATCCACTTTATTCTTGGAAACATTGTTTGTACTGTTGTTCTTGGTACCTGCAACTGTTTTAAAATGGCTCCAAGTGACTTTCCTGACTTCTTCAAGTCAATGATTCGTTTTTTCAGATCCGTGCTTAGCTCCTTTGACTTTCCCATTGTAGCTCTGTGGGCATTTGTATCCAATGAGCCCTATTTAAATGGACTGAGGGAAGTCATCAGCTATATTAACTCACAAGAAGTTAAGAGGCAATGCTATTAAGCTCATTCCATTGACACAACTTTCTAAATCACCAAAATTACTAATTCAAGTTGCTGTATGCATATTTTTGACCCAGCAAATTTGGTCACTTTTTAATCCATCATAAACTCATAAAAGGACCAAACTTCATGAATATTTTTTTGTGACAAAGAAGTATCTGTTGCAATCATTCTTTCAGAAAAAAATCAGAGGCGTAGAGATAACTAGAAACTCAAGAGAGCCATGACATTATGTTCTTTACAAGTGTATGTAAACTTTTGCTCACAACTGTATGTTTTTGTTTGAATAATTTTGAGACAAATCTCTCCCCAAAGACAATGGCAGCAGAAGAGGACTCTTTCCTCAAAACAAGGACGGAACAACGCAAACACTACTACATTCGTTAGTCTTGTTTGAATGAGAAACTTTCTGGTTAGGATGAGTTCTAATGAGAAAGATATTTCAATTTTTTTCTCCCTATGTCACTTTAGGGGCTCTGTAGTTTGACACAGCAACATTCATTCATTCATTATCCATACCGCTTATCCTCACAAGGGTCGCGGGCGTGCTGTAGCCTATCCCAGCTGTCTTTGGGCAGTAGGCGGGGGACACCCTGAATTGGTTGCCAGCCAATCGCAGGGCAAACAGAGACAGACATTTGCACTCACAATCACACCTAGGGGCAATTTAGACAGTCCAATCAACTTACCATGCATGTTTTTGGAAAGTGGGAGGAAATCGGAGTACCCGGAGGAAACCCACGCAGGCACGGGGAGAACATGCAAACTCCACACAGGGAGGCCGGGGCCGGGATCGAACCCACGACCTCTGAACTGTCAGGCGGACGTGCTAACCAGTCAACCACCGTGCCGCCCGTCACAGTAACATCTATGTCATTATTTGTTGACATTTCAAAGAAACCTGGTATTGAAGTAATGTCAAGATAACATCAATAAAATCATTATTTGACATATCAAATATTTATTTTACTCATTTGCTAGCTTGTGCATTTAATATTAGCATTACGCGACGGAGACAACTTGACATGCGTTAAGAGTCATAGATGGATGTAACGGAGAGAATCCAGTCACTTTTCAAAATAAAATGTTTTTCAGCCTCGGATAATAAATAAACTGGAAGTACTGTACTTTTTTTTTCGGACCGGGTGGTTGGGGACACCTGCCCTATAGAACGTGCCAAGTAAGCTAGCTGATCACAGGGTCCCAGACTGCAAGTCAGAGGTGGGCAGACAACCTGCGCTTTAGAACCACCTCCGAGAGCCGTTCCATTGTCACCGCTAGGCCCCGAAAAAGTCTAATGGAAAGGCAACTAATTGAAAAGAAATTAAAGCGAACTATTAACTAGTTCATTCTTTGAACAGTAAACTTCAGAAATATGAATTATGAACTATTAAGTGAATGTGTTTATTTTAAAATTTGTAAACTGAACTTTGAACTATTTAAAGTAGTAAATTAACTTTCCCAACACTGATCAAGTTGAATAATAGCAGATCATTGCTGGTGTCAAAGGAAACCCGAGTCTGACTAGTCTGGAACAAGAGACAAGACCAAGACTTTTGGAAGTCGAGTCTGAGACAAGCCCAAGACTTTTAAAATGTGGTCTTGAGTGTTACAACATAATTATGAAAAATAATAATAAACACTTTTGAAATTAATTTATTTTCAGGCAGCACACCTGACTCATTGAATGTCCCGTGGTATGAGGGTTGGAAATCACTGGAAGACCAACCATTTTGTTCTCTTTGCGAAGCAACATTGGCTTTCATCACTTTTTATTTATTTTATATTATCGATCACATTTACCTATCTGATTTTAAGGAGGTGAATCATGACTGCCTAGCTCATGAAAAAAAGTCAACGTGGCAAGCAGACAAGGCCGTTTAGATGATGCCAGATGCCTGCTGAGTTCTCTTCACACTGACTGTGGAAATTGATTAATTACAGCATGGAAGAAAGAAGAAGAAATGTCAACTGTAGTAAATGATTCATTACAGCATGCAAGTATCTAGAACAAATGTTGCTCGGCAAAACCTGCCTCAGAAACCAGCACTTGTACCTGTGTGAGAACAAAAGGAAAATCAATTAAATGCCTCGCCTAATGATGGCGTGACCTTTATGCCGGGCAAAAAAGTTGCGTCTTTCACTAGCAACTGCAAGGCAACATTGAAAACATCACCTAGCAGTGGTTACCAACCTTTTTTGGCTTGTGTAGCTTTGTGGCTTTTTGTCATACTATGAGTACCCCCTCACTCGTGCGTTGTCTGACACCGCTTGCAGCCGCCAGCTTCGGCGTGAGTGAAGCGGCGTGAGAATGAGGTAAGACCTCATGGAACAAGCGTCAATGTTCAGCAAACAAAAAGTTCCATCGAGGAGGCTGACTGCACAGCAGAGTGTGGCCGCATTGGAACATACCGTTTCGGCTGTTTACGTTCCACTGGACGGCGTGTTGTCAGTCGAAAAACTGTGACCATTCCTCATCCAAATAAATGTGCACATCCACTCATTCCCACTTAAGTCTCTGTAAATATCTTGACTGGTGTTAAATGGCTCGCCCGTCCTAACTGTGATCAGCAAAGAAGCAGTGTTTTTTTTTTTCATAGCAAAGAAACAGTGTGCGCTCATCCCATCATAAATCTATGTAGCTCTGCTCAGTTTCCCATTTCCTCATTCTCATATAAATCAGCCACGGAGAGGTTAATGCTTTTGATATGTTGAAGTGGTCATTATTAAGGATGTCCACATAAATTTTGGTGCCAATTGATCACCGTTTTTGGACGTTATAAGCAATGAAAGTACAATGATTTCCAATGGAGAGTTTGTAATCGGTTCCTCCAGTGACTCCGACCGAACAAGGATAGAACGGTAGGGGGCGCGGCCATTCTCCTCATTAACAAGAGACGTTATTCATGGAGTCACTTATTTCCTAATTGCTCTCAAATTTATTGATAGAATAGAAAATGACAACCCTTTCCATTTTCCTGATCAAAAAATATATAAAATGAACTTGTTGGACTCTGTTGCGCCATGACTGTTTCTATTTTGGACGCGCTTCTTAGCTGCCCCGGCACCTCACTTTCTTATCAGCTGCACGTCACTGTCAACCGACTGTGTACTTGTTTGTCCTTACACGGTGCAAGGTTGGGCCAAAATAATTTAACATATTGAAGATCCCCAACTGGAAGTCGGACGTCCTCCCAAGTGGTCGAGATCAGTCTGAGCACACCAGACACGGCAGGATTATCTGATAAAATGATCTTCGGAGCCATTACGAGAATCGGGGCCGATCTACAATTTTTGGGAGGGGAGATTCGGGACTTAAATCAGGCCGATTATCCTGCCGTGTGAACCAGGTTTAAGGTAAACACTGAGTGCCATGGCTAGCCTACAGCTAAATTGAGATCTATATTTTCGTGTTTAGTTGTCTGATTTTATTTTCATTGGTAACATGCAGGTGGAATTAAAACCATAAAAAAACTAAAGAGAGAGACATGCATTTAAAACAGAAGTTTGTAGCCTAAATATTTTAACAGTAGGCTAAGATCCATCTGAGAAAAGATTTTTCATTAAAGGTAAACAATCTTAAAATTGCCCCCTGTTTTTAATGTTAGGAAAAAAGCATCAAGTTCTACTGAAAGGGTACTTGTTCGTGAAGGTCATGTACTGTATAATCTGTAACCTGCCTCACAACATAGAGCTAATTCAATATGAATGATTGAGATTTTATACAACATAGTTGTATGCATTTCTTTCTCTATTATTTTTGTTGTCTACTCAACTTGTCTGGCTACCTCAGTGAAAGCAAAAAAAAGTTAACCAATGTCCTTTTGTTCGTTACATTAAAATGGTAACAGTCATTATCATAGCCACAGTTATAAGGCAAGATCTGCTTAATTAAAGGTGACTGAGGTATTGTGAAACAAATAAAATATTTGCATTTAATTTGTTATCCTTATATCAATATGGAACAGTTTTGTTAATAAATGAGTGAAATTGACATATTGAGGGTCCGTGTATTTATATCACACTATGCAGATTACAATGAGAAACACGGTGTGAATCAATTTGTGCTATTCGATGTCATTGAGTGCTGTAAGTAAGAAAAAAACCAAGAAATTTGATAAAACAACACAAATGGAAACATGTTTGCAGAAAGGTCTACAGACTCTGCTTCATCTTCTATGCCCATTCAGTTAATGATAAATGCTGGTTTAATGTTAAGAAAATTAGCAAATTTCCTGTATTTTTTCCTACAGACAGCATTTGGTGGCCTCAAACAACAAGGCTATGGATTGATTCACACTAGTTTTCATCTTTTGAAGGGTACTGGAAAAACTGGAAAATTGATTTTCAAAGTCCTTAAAAAGTGATTGAATTTGGCCATGGAAAAGGTGTACGAACCCTGCATTTTGCTTTGCTAAAGTACTTGAGTGTCATCACCTACTGGTGATAAATTCCTTGGGCATTTTAATTTGGCAAATAAAGATTATTCTGACACACTGACATTATAATTTTTGCCGCGGGCGACATCATAGTTATGGTGTCCCTCGGAGGGCCGTTACGACTGTGAACCCATGGAAATGATTACTTTATATTATCACATATACACACCAAATGGTGTTAGTTTTGAAATCAGAAGCCAGTTAATAGTTTGTTCAACTCTTTTCAATTGATTTTAAAGCGGAGTTGGTAACAAATGTTTTCAATATCTCATATCGTTGCTGTCTTGTTAAAAACACGTATGTCCAATTTAGGAAACTTTTTTAGTTTTCACATTAATGCAATGTCTGTAACATGGGAACACCATTCATGTAAAAATAAGAAAAATGAAAAAAAAAGGAGATAAGTGTTTTTTACAGGACAGCGATGAAATGTAGTGTTAAAAGTGAAGACAATTTGAAAGAAGATGTCAAGTCAACACAAAGATTTGCCTTCGCAGGCCACATAAAATGATGTCGCAGGCTAGATCTGGCCCCCTTGAGTTTGACACCTGTGTTATAGGGTATATAAGAAGTGAAAAGCTGTGTTTTCTTTTCATCTGCATATTCTAAGTAATTGTTCATTTTATTTTGTGGATAAATTTGCCCTCACACACTAATTTGGCACAGTTTAGTGATAGGAACTTCCTGATTTAGAGGAGACAAACTGGTTTGACCTTTTTGTAAAGCCACAATGGCCTTCATGACATACACTACCCAGCTCCTTGAGCCAGGCAGATTAAAAAAAAAAAACAAACATGTACCCAGCTGTTTCAAAACATGTTAGGACTCCAAGTACAACCGCACAAGATTCCAGTGGCCTTTTGTGTGCTCTTTTTCACTTCCAAGTGACTCAATTACCTGATGATTTACAGCACGGCAACATGAAGAAGAAATACTGCTTGGCAATACCCACCTAATAGAAACTGCCAACTGTAACTGTGTGAAAACAAAAGAAAAATCAACTAAATGCCCCACCTTAACAAGGGCCCCACCATAATGGCGGCCGGACAAGTGATTTAAGTCCCCCCAACACAACACTGTGTAAGCAACGGTGGTTGTTTTAAAGTGTTCTCTAAATAAAGTTGAGTTGAGTTCAATGATTTCATCATTAAAGTAGCTGATTTTTTGCATTTCCTGTTGGAATAGGGTTAGGGAAGAGCAGGAGTCATGGTTCCCTTTGTGCCTCAAGTGACCAAGCCCACATTAATTGATGCAGGAATTATATTCACACAAAAGCAGGCACAGCTCCGGCAATTTTTTTCTCCCAGGGCTAAAGAGGGATTGGCAGATGCATAGTGGAGGCTGAGAAAATCAAATGTATTTTAGAATATCCAATAAAATACTGAAGGAGCTCACTTGGAGTTACACCGATTTTTGACGGGGCTATAGCACCCCCTATCTCTGGTGTACCACTATCCCGGCACAAGAGTTTCTCTTTTAATCACCAATACATATTTTTATCACACATTTACTGCATAGGCTGACATTCAGCAGTTTCTTGAATACAGCGATGAGCAACTTAAATGATAGCGGGGTGCACACAATTCTTCATCAGTACCACTGGGGGGCCACATAGGACCACACACTTCCTAACCTGGTTAAACCAGATGTGTGACATCAAAACCATTTTAAATATGCACAAAGCATGTGCATACAGTATGTGCAAAATACACGCTCTTAACATATTTCATTTTACCGAATACATATTTCAGTGCAGGTGTAAGAGATTCATCCTTCAACAACAAAGGGTTTGAATAATCAAAAATTAACCACATACTGTGATTTTTAAAAAATATTTTAATTACAATGTAAAGGGCTCTCGTGCATAAGAATTGCCATTCAAGGAAAATCAAGAAAAAAAATGTTTGTTTTTTTTAATTATTGAAAAAAAATCTGCGAATAAATTAGTTTGCGGTTGCCCAGCTGCGAGTATTCGTCCACTGTAGTGTGCCCCATGCGACTCGTCGGCCGCAAGTTGCCCATCCCTGGTCTAAGATAGTTAATGAATGTCTGTGACATTATTTAGCCTTTCTGATGCGTGCAGTGTGGAGTGTGTGTAGTTTTCAGTGTGTACACAAAACATAAAAGACAATGCAGTAGATGCGGGAATAGGGACCGGACTGGCCTGTGAAGAGCAATAACCCGTGAATAATTGACACGTGTTCCACTACCGGGACCGCTCTAATTGTGTGTGGGAGAATCTCAAATCTAAAATGGTGCGTCAATACCATCTGTTGGCGGTTGTGCATCATTACACTCCTCTTGAGCTTAGAACACACACCAAAACAGAATCAGACACTTCACCGCTCCCAGTGAAAAAATTGTCAAAAAACAGAATTTGTTTTCCGTTATCCTTTCGGTGTCACTCACAGTGCTTGTATATCATTAAATACATTTTTATTTTGTCAAAAGCCATTCCTAAATGTTGTTTACCTGCTTTATAGAATGGAACCAGGCGGCACGGTGGTCGACTGGTTAGCACGTCCGCCTCACAGTTCAGAGGTCGTGGGTTCGATCCCGGCTCCGGCCTCCCTGTGTGGAGTTTGCATGTTCTCCCCGTGCCTGTGTGGGTTTTCTCCGGGCACTCCGGTTTCCTCCCACATTCCAAAAACATGCATGGTAAGTTGATTGGATACTCTAAATTGCCCCTAGGTGTGATTGTGAGTGCGGTTGTTTGTCTCTGTGTGCCCTGCGATTGGCTGGCAACCAGTTCAGGGTGTCCCCCGCCTACTGCCCAAAGACAGCTGGGATAGGCTCCAGCACGCCCCGCGACCCTTGTGAGGAGAAGCGGTACAGATAATGGATGGATGGATAGAATGGAACCACTGAAAAGACCATTTACACAAAAAGCTATTTCCCTACAGAATGTGTGAGAAGTGGGTGAGTTTTGTAAAATGTAAAAATGTTCTCCTGCCAACTGCTTAAGAAGAGAAAAAGGTAGAAAGGTAGAATCTTTTAAGTTCACAGGTTAAGACCCAAAAATCATAAATAAGTGGCTATAAGCTTTTTCCATGAAAAATTGGAGGTCCATCCATCCATCCATTATCTGTACCGCTTATCCTCACAAGGGTCGCGGGGCGTGCTGGAGCCTATCCCAGCTGTCTTTGGGCAGTAGGCGGGGGACACCCTGAATTGGTTGCCAGTCAATCGCAGGGCACACAGAGACAAACATCTGCACTCACAATCACACCTAGGGGCAATTTTAGAGGGTCCAATCAACTTACCATGCATGTTTTTGGAATGTGAGAGGAAATCGGAGAACCCGGAGAAAACCCATGCAGGCACGGGGAGAACATGCAAACTCCACACAGGGAGGCCGGAGCCGGGATCGAACCCACGACCTCTGAACTGTGAGGCGGACGTGCTAACCAGTCGACCACCGTGCCGCCCAAATGGTAGGTCCAATACCCAAAATATTTTTAAAGCGCATAGTGTCGTGAAATACTGAGCTCTCGCTCACCTGCAGTTGGACTGAATTGCATTCCTGTTTCCAGTTGCTGTGTGAAAGATGAATGGCACTGATGTAGTAGTGAATCAAATTGTGTCTTAACAATATAACGATGTTGAAAATGAAACGTTGAACTAGGAGTGGGCGATATGGGAAAAAAAATTATATCTCTTTTTTTTTTTTAAACTCAATAACGATAATTTGACAATTCTACAAAAAATGTGCAAATCCAAATTAAATTCTTGGCTACAACAAGATCTAACTGTTTTTGGAAGAACATGTTTAACTAAAATGGAATCTCTAGCAAGATGTATTTATCCAGCATATTCTATGGCTATACTAGATAAATCAATAAAAGCAATAAACCAATAAAATTTTAATTTTATCTGGAAAAACAAAGTCCACTACATAAAAAAAAATCTGTAATTGTAAAAGAATATAAAGACGGTGGATTTCAGGCAATTGATTTTGAAGATAGACGCTGTACTAAAAATTAAATGGTTAAAGTGTTTTCTGATTGAAAATAATAGCATCTGGTTCTGTCTCTCCAATGGTATATTTAAAACAATGGGAGGTACTGAATTTGTCCTGAGGTGCGATCTTAATGTTGATAAACGGCCATTTAAATTATCGTGCTTTCATAGACAAATCCAACTAAGGCGGAAACTTAGGTACAACCACAATTTACACCGCATGAAATACCAATATGGAACAACAGATATATTCTTTGTAATAGAAAATAAATCTTTTTGCAGAACTGGATGGATAAAGGTGTGTGGTCATTACGCAATCTAATGGATGATCAGGGAAACTGGCTCTCATTTGGAAAGTTTTTGTGCCCTTTACAATAGTACATGAGAGATTAGAGAACACCGCTTTTGTCAAACCTTTTTGACAGGTTTGTAGTCCGGAAGCAAAAGAGGATGTGACGTCATTTCGTAGCCCATAAGTCCCGCCCTAACCACGTCCCTTTGGGACGTCACATCCGGTTTAAGTTTCGCCCCTTTGATGACGTCATTCTGCAGTCCAGAAGTAAGGCCCCTCCTTAACCACGCCCCTTTGATGACATCATTTTGTAGTCAAACAAGGATTTGTGAATTATGAAAGGGCCTCAAGACCAATGGCACGCACCGCTTCAGCAACAAAGAGTTGGGGCACCCATGGAGCCGATATGAATATGTTCCAAACGCAACATATTATCCACACGCGCCGCGCCGACTCGGCACAAATTTGCCGGAGAGACGAACGGCGAACGAGCGAGTCTTTTTCCCCTCTTATGACTTTCTTCTTTTTTTTTTTTTTTTAAACTACTCTGAAGATTTTTTGGAAGCAGCGTATCGCCGATTCCATAAGTCTCAGTCGCACAACAACTCGGACACTGGCGGGCTTCCTCGGCTGCCCTTCAGCTACTCAACTGCCTTCATCCACAGGGCAACTACACGCAACTATGTCTTCAGGCACTACTTGCACTCATCTCATTGAAAGGCTTTCCCTGCTAGAGGGACGTGTCCGTCAGCTAGAGCAGAATAATGTGGTAACCGTAGATGTGGCGGACACAACTGTTAGTATGGGTTGTAGCCAACCTGCGAGTCCGGTTAGCATTAGCCCTAAGCGGCCTGCTAATCGTGGTGAGCCTGTTCACACGCATAACAGATTCAGCTCGTTAGCTAGTCCCATTCCACCTCGATGCTCCCGCACTTTAGTAATAGGTGATTCCATTACCCGTAACATTAAGATAAAAAATCCAGCCACCATAATGTGTATTCCTGGGGCCAGAGCACCCGACATTGAAGCTAATCTTAGGGATCTGACTCACAAAAGGACTAGACAACAGCACAGGGCAAACAACACTAGGTACTCCGACATAGTGATACACGTCGGCTCCAATGATACTAGGATGAGGCAATCAGAGATCACAATGAAGAACATAGCTAGGACTTGTGATCTCGCTATGAAGATGAGAATATCATTAATTTATCACTCGAGTAATTGTCTTTGGCCCCTTGCCTGCGAGAGGCAATGATGAGAGGTTTAGCAGATTATTCTCGCTTAACCGGTGGCTGGCTAGCTTTTGTAGTGAGCAGGGACTGCAGTTTGTAGATAATTGGCCTTCTTTCTGGGGCCGACCCGACCTGCTTAAGGTGGACTACTTCACCCTAACTGGGAAGGTGCCATCACTCTTTCTAGAAATATAGATTACTGTTTGAGCCTTCCATGACAGACACATCAGAGCAGGTCGGGTTACAGGCGATTAGCGAGCCTGTAAGAACGGGTATCAATCAATCAATCAATCACATTTTATTTATATAGCACTTTTCATACATAAAAATGCAACTCAAAGTGCTTTAAAACATTCAAAGCAAAACATAGAATTATCTTCAATCAAAAGAAAAGATAAATTATTTAAAAGTTGTTGAAAGCCAAACTAAAAAGGTGTGTCTTGAGCTTCCTCTTAAAAATATCAACAGTCTCTGCAGACCTGACATCCTCTGGCAGGCTATTCCAAAGGTGAGGACCAAAACGGCTGAATGCAGCCTCGCCATGCATTTTGGTCCTCACCCTTGGAATAAATAAAAGGCCGGCGCCAGAGGACCTCAGGATCCGTGAGGGCTGGTATGATAAAAGCAAATCAGATAAATAAGATGGCCCAAGACCATTAACACATTTATAAACTAATAAAAGTACTTTAAAATCGATCCTGAAACACACAGGGAGCCAATGCAGCAATTTCAAAACTGGCGTAATGTGCTCCCGCCCTCTGGTTCTCGTCAGCACCCGAGCGGCTGAATTCTGCAGTAGTTGCAGTGGTGAAATGCTCTTTTTCGGGAGGCCAGAGAGCAGGGCATTACAGTAATCTAAACGACAGGAAATAAAGGCATGCATCAGCACTTCCGTGTTAGCCTGAGAGAGAAACGGGCGGACTCTGGCAATATTCTTAAGGTGATAAAAACCAATCTTGGTTACATTTTTAATATGAGGAATAAAACTGAGCTCAGAGTAAAAAATGACGCCAAGGTTCTTCACACAGTGTGAGGGATTAAAAATGTGTAGTTTTGGTAAAAGCTTCTCTCTCTGACCTTCGGGACCGATAACTAAAACCTCAGTCTTGTCCTGATTGAGCTGTAGGAAATTATCTGCCATCCATGACTTGATATCTAAAATGCAATTTAAAAGGGTATCAATGGGTCCTGTGTCATCAGGAGACACGGCAATATACAGCTGCGTGTCATCAGCATAGCTGTGAAAGCTGATGCCGTGTCCCCTGATGACATCCCCGAGGGGAAGCATATAAAGATTAAAAAGTAGGGGGCCTAAAATCGAACCTTGAGGAACCCCACATTTGATTTCATGAGTTTTAGAGGAACAAGTATCCATACTTACAAAGAAATATCGGTCTGTGAGATAGGAATAAAACCAGTCAAAAACAGTACCAGAGATGCCCACTAGATTTTTAAGTCTATTTAATAAAATTTGGTGATCTACTGTATCAAAAGCAGCGCTTAGATCCAGTAGCACCAAGACTGGGAGTTTTCTCACGTCTGCAGTGCACCTAATATCATTTAAAATCCTCAAAAGAGCAGTCTCCGTACTGTGGTTCATCCTAAAACCAGATTGATATTTCTCCAAAATATTATTTGTATTTGAAAAATGATTCAACTGGATGAAAACCAGTTTTTCTAAAATCTTACTTAAAAACGGTAAGTTGGATACGGGTCTGTAATTATTAAAAACGCTCGGGTCAGAACCGCTCTTCTTCAGAAGGGGCTTCACCACCGCCGTTTTAAAGGCAGCGGGGAAGACGCCTGTCTGAAGAGAGCAATTGACTATATTTAAAATTTGTTCTTCAAAAAATCCATAAAATGTCTTAAAAAGAAATGTGGGAATTGGATCCAAAAGGCAGGTTGTTGGGTTTACCTGGGAGAAAACTCGAACAAGTGTCCTTGCATCAACCAGGGCAAAACTTTCCAGTGTTTCCTCATGTAAATATGATTGTCCGGGTTTATTAAAACTTGTGTTTTGACGGGCTAAAAGACTGGATCTTATGTCATCAATTTTACTTCTGAAGTGGTCTGCAAAGTCCTCACAGAGAGCATCTGTTGGTCTCTGTGGGGACTTATTAAAATCAGAACTAGTTAAAAGTTCAAAGGTGGAGAAGAGAACCCTGGGGTTGTTTTTATTGACTGTAATGAGGTTTGAGAAATAGGAAGATCTTGCCAGTTTTACTGTAGGATTTCAGTTGTTCGCATAAAATTTCATAGTGTACTGTAAGTTTACTTTTTCTCCACCTCCTCTCTGCACTCCTGCATTTTCTCTTTGATATTTTGATAGCATTGTTTCTCCACGGGGGTACAGTCTTTGTTTTTGTTGTTTTAATTAAAAGTGGAGCTTCTGAATCTAATGATGATTTAAGATGTAGGTTAAAATTGTCAACAATAAGATCACAGGGTGCAGGTAAAATGTCAGCAGGAGTGTTTTTTAAGATCTCGATAAAATTTGCAGCCACCTCAGAAGATAGGTAGCGTTTCTTCACTGTTCTGACCGGGACTGCTAGATGGTTAAAACTGGCGATGTTAAAATAGACACAGTAGTGGTCTGACACTGCCAAGTCAACAACAGAGGACACACCAGCAGACAAGCCATAGGTTATAACCAAATCCAGGGTGTGTCCTCTGTTGTGAGTTGGCTGCAAGACGTGCTGTTTAAAATCCAAGCAGTTTAAAAGGTTTGAAAAATCTCTGGATAGTGGGTCCGAGATGATGTCCACGTGTATATTAAAATCGCCAGTTATTAATATCCTGTTATAACTGGAATATAAAATGGATAAGAATTCTGAAAATTCTGTAATAAAAGAAGTGGAATGATGGGGAGGTCTATAGACGGTAATGCAGAGAATAGGGGGACTGCTAAAAACAAAGGCATGGTGTTCAAACGATAAATAGCTGCTAAAAATGATCTCCTTTGATAAAAGAGTATTAATAAAAATTGATGCAGTCCCGCCTCCTCTTTTGCCATCCCTTGTAGAAAATAAAAAGTTAAAATTCGGTGGGCAAGCCTCGTTGAGAGCAACTGGAGCATCTGTACCAAGCCATGTCTCAGACAAAAGTATACCATGTAAATTATTGTCTAAAATCAGGTCGTTTATGATAAAAGTTTTGTTTAAAAGGGAGCGCACGTTCAGCACGGCCAGATTAATTATTGTGCTGGACGTGCGCTCATGGTGGTACGAATGAGCAGTATTAACATATACTAGATTACCACTGTTAAAACCACGTTGTTTGTGTGTGCAAGGGAAGCGTCTGCCGGTGATGGTTTCAATGGGAAAGTTGTCCGATAGTGGTAATGATAATGAGGGCCTGCAGGGGGAGCTAGTGAGGGTGGTGGTACTGTGAGCAGCTGGTATTGGCCTGTAAGTGATGGTAGTGACATTGTCATTGCAGCGTTTATGAGTAGAAGAAGAAATATGATTGGTAAACAAGAGTCAGCTGGGAGTGGAATTGGTCTTGCTACCAAGAGAGTTCGGATGAACACCAGACGGGATAAAAAGACGGGCGATTCCAGAATAGGTTAAAATTGTCAATAAAAGCAAAGTCAAGGTGGCCACAAGTGCGTAGGAGCCACGTGTTCAAGCTTAAAAGGCGCCTGAAGCGCTCGGCTCCGCGAGACAATGCCGGCAAAATGCCACTCACCCAGACCGACAGACCGCAGGTTCTTAACAAGGCAAAGAGGGCGTGAAAGTCTCTCTTCGTCTGCTCAGACTGTCGGCGTATTGTCTCGTTTGTCCCAACGTGAACGATGAGCCGGGTAATGGATGATGGCAGAGAGTCAAGAACACCCGGCAGGATGTTAACTATGTCCATGACTTTCGCTCCGGGAAAACAGCGGGTGACGCAGCCGGGATAGTGAGTACGTCTAATGGTGCTGTCGCCAATTATAACGGTGGTCGGTGGGTGACGTGAGGAGGGAACGCCAAGGGACTCACCACCGGCGGAAGATTCACGACCCCACTGTCCAGGATGGCTCCGCCGAGGCCGAGTGAAGACAGTGGATGACACCGATGAGTGTCGCCGATGATGCTGGTGATGACGACCACCCTTGTACCGGGACACCGCGTCCCGGAGCAGCCCGACGTGTGAGTAGACGGCCGTGTCACCGGCGGACCCGCCCAACATGGGTTTCCCGGCCGAGGTCGTCGCCGTGGGTGGCGGGGAATCCGAGGGGGCCCCTGGGAGCACAGCCCCAGCGTCGGACGCAGCAGTCGGTGTCTCCGACTGCTGTAGTGCAGTGATGGGAACAGGAGACTCACTCGCCAGGACGGCGAACCGATTCCCCAGGACCAGTTGGGGGCGGTGGGGTGGCTCCCCGGCCCTCCGGCCGCGGGACACCACCTTGACCCACTCTGCAGCGGTGTCGAGCAGGATGGCCCCGGGCAGGCAATTGGATCCCACTTCGCCGTGTCCGAGAGGCCAGCCGCCTCAGCCGTCATTGTCGCCGACAGGATTTCACGAGCGCGCCTCCTCATGACCACCGCGGAGAGTTCGGGGAAACGGGTCGCGAAGCAAGAGATGACCGATTCCTTCTCATGGAGCTCCTCTGAGAGACGACGAATATCCCTTCTTAGGTCAGAGATTGTCTTATTTGCCTTCTCCAGCAGGCCATTGTGTTCGTCGCTGTCGTCTGAAGGCATTTTAATACACTAGCTCCAAGCTAGCCCCAAGCTAGCCCGTTTCCGTCTCAAGCTAGCTGTATGCTAGTCCGCGAGATCAAGCGACCCAGAGATTAACAAAAATTTAAATAAATAAATAATAATAAAAAATAAGATAAAAATAGTCTCCAAAAATTAAAAAGAGTAAAAACGCAACGCGCAGGTGAGGTAGATTCGAAGGCGAAAGTGCAGAAGTGCAATCGATACCATCCACGTCCAAACTCTGGAGTCTATAAGGCTAGTTCACTAGCGCTATGCTAGACTCTGACAACACACATAGTTTTTTATTTAGATTAGAGCTGTACACACCACATATTCCTGCATCACATAGCGATATTGTTTCTACTGAGGTGGTGCAATATGATAATAATAGTACTCGAGAGCCGATAAATAACTACCATATTCCGACAGTCGTACCCTCCCACGCGCTTATAGTTGTTCGAGGTACAATACAGGACCCAGGGAACGCAATCTTATTAATATTATGATTAGGACTCCTGGCGGCACGGTGGTCGACTGGTTAGCACGTCCGCCTCACAGTTCAGAGGTCGTGGGTTCGATTCCGGCCCCGGCCTCCCTTTGTGGAGTTTGCATGTTCTCCCCGTGCCTGCGTGGGTTTTCTCCGGGTACTCCGGTTTCCTCCCACATTCCAAAAACATGCATGGTAAGTTGATTGGACACTCTAAATTGCCCCTAGGTGTGATTGTGAGTGCAGATGTTTGTCTCTGTGTGCCCTGCGATTGACTGGCAACCAATTCAGGGTGTCCCCCGCCTACTGCCCAAAGACAGCTGGGATAGGCTCCAGCACGCCCCGCGACCCTTGTGAGGATAAGCGGTACAGATAATGGATGGATGGATGGATTAGGACTCCTATTATGGGCAATTATCCGGATAAACCTATTTTACTGAAACTCGGTTTGTTTAATGTTAGATCACTCTTTTCGAAAGCCCTGTTAGCTACTGACCTCATAAGAGACCATAAACTTAACATGATTGGGCTTTGCGAGACCTGGTTAAAACCTGATCATTTTTTACCGCTTAATGAGGCCTCGCCTCCAAACTTTGTTAGTTCACATGTTGCGCGCCCTCATAAGAAAGGAAGGTGGGGGTGTTGCCCTAATTTATGCATCTGATTTCAAACTTAGCACGCATTCTAGCGACGCCTTTAAAACATTTGAAGTGCTCATTATGCGATCTATAGCCTCATTTCCGTTTTTTCTCGCAGTTACTTACCGTCATCCCGGCTCGTACGCTGGATTTTTAGATGAGTTCTCTTGAGTTTTTGGCTGATTTGGTAACTCGTGCAGATAATATAGTGATTATGGGTGACTAACATTCATATGACGGGACCACTTAGAGCAGCGTTTCAGACAATAATTGATAGCTTTGATTTCACGCAGATAATTGACGAAGCGACGCATAAAAACGTTACTACTTTAGATTTGGTATTAACCCGAGGTTTAGCATGCTCAAAAGTAATGGTGTTACCATATAATACTGTTATACGGTTCCGGCGCCGCGCGAGTGGCAGCCCGCTACAGTAGCTCCGGCCCACCGGTGAGCCTTTTCGTGGGTTTTTGTTCCTTACTATTACCCTACCTCATACCTTTTTCATATAGTTGATAGTCGTAACTTGCGTAGCAATGGACACCCAAACTGCGGTATTCTTGCTGCTGCTGGAGGCTATTTTTTGCGCGATCGTGTCCGGCGACTTGGCTCGGAGCCGTGCTCCCATTGTTTACAGCCGGAATCAGCTGTTAGCACTCCGTGCTAACCCTGCGCCGGCTCCCGGGGCGAGACTAGTAGTCTAACGGACACCGTTACAGACTATATAAATTTCTGCATGGAGAACACCATACCCACCAGGACAGTAAGGTGTTTCTCCAACAACAAACACTGGATCAGACCAGACATAAAAGCTCTCCTGAAGGAGAAGAGGAGGGCTTTTGCATCAGGCAACATAGAGGAGCGGAAGACTGTGCAGCGCCAGCTGAAGAGGAGGATCAGAGAGGGGAAAAGGTCCTACAGGAAGAGGATGGAGAAGCAGCTGTTGCAGAATAATGCCAGGGGAGTCTGGAGGGGCCTGAAGACCATCTCAGACCACGGACAACCCAAGACCCGGACTGGGGGGGGGGTGGAACCTGCAGTGGGCAAATGAGCTGAACCTCTTTTTCAATAGGTTCGATCAGATGCGTGCCCCCACTCAGTCTCTCCTGCTGCACCCTTCACCTACTCCTCCTGCTGGGTGTGTCACCGCCTCTCCCCTTTTCTCCACAGTCTCCAGCTCCCAGCTACACCAGATAGCCACCACTCCCTCCTGCCCAGCCTTGGCCTTCACAACATCTCAAGTGAAGAACCAGCTGAAGAAGATGAAGACGAGGAAGGCAGCGGGTCCAGATGGCATCATCCCCCAGCTCCTCAAATCCTGCGCAGACCAGCTGTGTGGAATTGTCCAGCACATGTTCAACCTGAGCCTGAAGCTGGGCAGGGTCCCCCAGCTATGGAAAACATCCTGCCTGGTCCCGGTGCCAAAGCCCCCCCACCCGAAGGAGCTCAACAGCTTCAGACCAGTGGCGCTGACGTCTCACCTGATGAAGAGCCTGGAGAGACCTGCGCCCCCTGGAGACCTCCTCAATGGACCCACTCCAGTTCGCATATCAGCCTGGCATCAGTGTGGATGATGCCATCATCTACCTCCTCCACACTTCACTCTCCCACCTGGAGAAGGCGGGGAGCACTGTGAGGATCATGTTCTTTGATTTCTCCAGTGCTTTCAACACCATCCAGCCCACCCTACTGGGAGACAAGCTGGAGCGGGCGGGGGTGGACCACCACCTCACCACATGGATCCAGGACTACCTCACAAACCGGCCACAGTATGTGAGGACACAGGACTGTGTGTCTGACGTGCTCCTCTGTAGCATGGGGGCCCCACAGGGAACTGTCTTGGCTCCCTCGGACTTCAACTACAACACCCCTACCTGTCACCTGCAGAAGTTCTCTGACGACTCTGCGATTGTCGGCCTCATCACAGGCGGAGATAATCGGGAATACAGAGAACTTACTCTGGGTTTTGTGGACTGGTGCCAGCAGAACCGCCTCCTGATCAATGCGGGGAAATCCAAAGAAATGGTGGTGGATTTCGGTAGGCGCCAGCACTCTTCACCTGCACCAGTGAATATCCGGGGAACAGATGTTGAGAGAGTCTCAACTTACAAGTACCTGGGTGTTCATCTGAACAATAAACTGGACTGGAGCGACAACACAGACGCCCTCTATAGGAAAAGTCAGAGCAGACTCTTCCTACTCAGGAGACTGAGGTCTTTTGGAGTTCAGGGGGCACTCCTCAGGAACTTTTATGACTCGGTGGTTGCATCGGTCATCTTCCAGGGAGTGGTCACCTGGGCAGGCCGCGTCTCGGCCTGGGACAAGAAGCGGCTGGACAAACTGGTCAGCAGGGCCGGCTCTGTCCTGGGCTGCTCCTTGGACTCTGTGGACTCGGTGGGGGACAGGAGGATGTTGGCCAAGCTGTCATCAATGCTGGACAATCCGGACCACCCCCTCCAGGGCACCCTACCAGCACTCCACAGCTCCTTCAGTGACAGACTGTTACACCCTCGCTGTGCAAAGGAGAGATTCCGCCGTTCCTTCTTGCCTGCTGCTGTCAGACTCTTTAACAAGAACATTGTGTAGTCTCTACAAACTGGCGGACTTTAGTGCAATTGTGCAGCCCTGCACCTGAGCTCATATCGTGCAATACTCAATATTCCCCACTACTGTAATACCGTGCAATACTCAACGTTCCCCACTACTGTTAGTCTAGTTTTATTTGTATCCAATGCTGTTCCTTACATTTCACTACAGCACTGCAGCACTGTCACTTACTTAGAGTATTTTTCCTCTGTACTATGTACAGGCCAAAATGAGTGTTCCTCATACTTTTTATGTAGATGTATGTTGGTGTGTATATACACGTGTATATACACATGTTACTGCGTATATTTACATAGGTTTGATCCTGAATGTTTGCCGTCAATGTTATACATTAATGGCAACATTATGCCGCCGTCCCTGTGTGACCTTTGCTGCTGTAACACTGAAAATTTCCCCACTGTGGGATCAATAAAGGCATTCTTATCTTATCTTATGTCTGACCATTACTTTATAAAATTTGAAGTGCGGGCTCATTACCATCGTCCTGACCACAATCAAAGCTTTAGCAGCCGAAATATTAGTTCTTCAACCACCGCTGCGCTGTCTGAGCTACTGCTCCTGGCAACTGCTTCGTTTCCGAGCTATATTGGTTCGATTGACAATCTCACAAATGATTTTAATTCTGCTCTGTTGAATGCGCTTGACTCCGTTGCACCATTAAGACCTAAAAACTTGTCCTAAACTGCCTACTCCGTGGTTTACTGAGTAAACCCGCTCACTTAAACAATCATGTCGGAAGCTAGAGCGCACATGGCGTGCGACTAAACTTGAGGTCTTCTATCAGGCATGGTGTGACAGCTTACTATATAAAGAAGCACTAGCCTTAGCCAAAACTAATTACTTTTCCAGATTAATTGTTCTAAATAAAAACAATCCTGAATATTTATTTGATACATTGGTAATACTAATGCAACAGCTGCCGACCTCCAATAGCTTCTCTCCTTCAGCCCATGACTTCATGCAATTCTTTACGCAGTAGATTGAGCGCATTCGGGACGAGATGAAGAACACCGCTCCAAAAACCCTGTTGAATTGCGCGAATACTGATGCTAGTAGGGGTATTATGGCTGATAACTGTCTGACAACCCTATCTCTTTTTAAAATAGTATCTCTTGAAAGCCTAATGTAGCAGAGTCACAAACACATATCCAATATTATGCTACTGGGTCAGCACTAGGTTCTCATAGAGTGGGGTAACATATAAAGTTGAGCCAGAAACCAGATAGCTTTTAAGAATATGTAAATTTTAGTTTAAGTAAACACAAAAACACAGATAACAATAGTACAAACAGCCTGTAGGTAGCAAAAAAATATTATTTATCTTTCACCTCAACTCTTTTCTTAGAGGTAATTTATGTAACTCACTAAATCTCCTAGTTAGATGATTTATTTAGTTTAGATAGTTTAGTTATGTTAGACCGGTCTATCTAAATTGAGGTTAATTCACTTTTGTTCAATTATCTTCCTGAGTTAACTCTTTGTTTTTCTCTTCTGCCAAGTGAGAGGATTAATTATAAAATTGAAAACCCCAAAATACAGTGTAACATACATGTATATATCTAAACCACAACAATGTCAATTGAGATATGGAAATACAAAATATGACAATTATATTCGGAGTTCACTGTGTTCCAATATTTCTATTGAGAGTTTAATATGTTCCGATACTCCTACAACTCAGGCAGAAAGTTCACCAATGAGTCCATCCTCGTGCGGCGGGTTCTCCAGCACGATAAAGAAGAACTCTTTTAGAATCGTCCGTGGGTCTGGCACGCCACCTGGAATCCTTGCAGTCTGTGTGTGTGCAGTTCTGTCACGCACATGCAAAGGCCTCCTTGATCCAAACTTCCAACGCGAAGTTTAGTAAGGCAAAAAACCTGACCTGCACAACAGGTCACAAGTAAAATAAATAAATGTATTCATATCAATCAAATTGATTTATATGCAAATAATAAAATTGTGTGCTCAACACACATCATCTCCACCGAGCTACGATGTTAACACTTAGCCAACATACACACATGGAGCATAACAAGAGAGCTACGGCAAGATAACTCCAAACTCACCAAAACGGTCTCAGATCGACCAAATAAGTCGTTTATTCGTCACCGACCAAGTAAAATACCTTCAAGTCTCCAAAGTTATTTATGTATTTGTTCGTATTTATTTCGCTGTGGACTGGTTAGCACGTCCGCCTCACAGTTCAGAGGTCGTGGGTTCAATCCGGGCCCCGGCCTCCCTGTGTGGAGTTTGCATGTTCTCCCCGTGCCTGCGTGGGTTTTCACCGGGTACTCCGGTTTCCTCACACATTCTAAAAACACGCATGGTAAGTTGATTGGACTCTCTAAATTGCCCCTAGGTGTGATTGTAAGTGCGGATGTTTGTGTTTGTGAGCCCTGCGATTGGCTGGCAACCAATTCAGGGTGTCCCCCGCCTACTGCCCGAAGACAGCTGGGATAGGCTCCAGCACGCCCCGCGACCCTTGTGAGGATAAGCGGTATAGATAATGGATGGATGGATATTTCACTGTTCGTCTTCTCCGCTCCATACGTGTGGCTGATGCAAGACCACCGGCAGGCATGGCAAGTTTTGTTGTGCACCATTTTGCATAGATGCATTGATACAGTCATATTGTCTATTTTTCCATATTATTTTAATTACTTATTCAATAGAATATTAGATTTTAGCCGTTTTAATTTATTCAAGCATTTTAATGGCTTTTAGTATTCATCTTTATCTTTTTTACGTGGGTTACACTAACAAAATTAGTTGGTGCGGCAAAACAGACAACTTGCGTGCTTCGACCCGCTTCCTGGTAAACTCATCAAAGAGTTGTTTACATCCCTAGGACCCTCCGTTTGAAATATCATTAACTTATCAGCAGCTTTTAAAACCGCTGTTATTCGACTTCTGCTTAAGCGGCCAAACCTTGATCCAAAGAACCTCAGTAATTATAGGTCGGTTTCAAATCTCCCGTTTATTGCGAAAATTCTCGAAAAAGTTGTAGCGCGACAGCTAAGTGACTATATGGCCGCTAATAATCGATTTGAAATTATTCAGTCAGGATTTAAAGCCCACCACTCTTGCTAAAGTGACTAATGATCTTCTTTTAGCTATGGACTCCGACACCTCATCAATACTACTCTTACTTGACCTTAGTCCTGCTTTTGACACCGTCGATCATAATATAATATTAGAACGCCTTGAAGGATGTGTTGGTATCTCAGGCTCAGTACTTTCTTGGTTTAATTCTTACCTCTCAGAAAGGACGCACCATGTAATTCATGGCAATGCGACTTCTGAGTTTTGTAAAGTTACATGTGGAGTCCCGCAGGGATGCATACTAGGACCCCTATTGTTTAGCATCTACATGCTTCCGCTTGGTGATATCATACATAAATATAACATTAGTTTTCATTGTTATGCTGACGATAGCCAAGTATATATGCCGCACGAGATAACAGACCCGGTTAATTGCTGTAATTTAGAGGCGTGCCTTGCCGAGATTAAACAATGGATGTCTCTCAATTTTTTGCTTTTTAACTCCGATAAAACCGAGATGTTGATTATTGGCCCTGCTCGTCATCGGCACCTATTTATGAACTCCACTCTTAGGCTTGATAAATGCACTATTACCCAAAGTGATTCAACAAAAATTCTTGGTGTTATATTCGACCCAACTCTGTCTTTTCAAATGCACATTAAAAATATTACTACATCTCAGTAATATTGCTAAAATGTGTCCAATTCTGTCGATCAGTGATGCAGGAATTTTAATCCGTGCGTTTGTTACATCTCGCCTCGATTATTGTAACGTTTTGCTGTCTGGTCTTACCATGTGTAGTATTAAGTCTGCAGTTAGTCCAAAATGCCACAGCAAGACTCTTGACAAGCACGAGAAAGTTTGATAATATTACTCCAATATTAGTCAATTTGCATTGTCTCCCAGTCCACTTGAGATGCGATTTCAAGGTTTTGCTACTTACCGACAAAATACTGCACGGTTTAGCACCTTCCTATCTCATCAACTTAGTGATACCATATTGTCAGGTTCACACCAAGTGAGACATTAGTAAACAATGCACACAATGAGGAGAGAAGACACTCGACAACAATATTGTCTTTTTACTTGCAAGGAGACCGCAGGGAAGTGTACGATTACAGTTCCTAAAACCCTCTGCCCGGCTCCCGCGCCTCCTCTCTTTTTATTTTCTTCGGAGTCCCTGATTACAAAGGTGTTCCAGCTCTAAGGGAAAGGGGAGCGAAAGCAGCTGGAACACTATGAACTTGTTTTGTCTATGTGTGTGTGTGTGTGGGGGGGGGGGGTGCGTGCGTGTGTGTGTGTGTGGGGGGGTGTGTGCGTGTGTGCGTGTGGGTGGGGGTGTGTGGGTATGGGTGGGGGTGGGTGGGTGTGTGTGTGTGTGTGTGTGTGTGTGTGTGCGTGTGTGTGTGTGTGAGCCATTAGCATACAAATGTGGAAGCAAAGCACATCAAGCAAGTTGGGCGTAGATTTGGGAAAAGCTAAAGCTAAACCCACAAGTTAATAAAGCTAACAGGCCTTGTCCACAAGAATTCAACACATGAAAAATAAAATACATTATTATTCTTACATTCCCCCGTTTTTATATAATATAAAGCTAAAACTACAAAGCTAACAATCCTAATCATGAAAAATCTAACACATGAATCAGTATATACACCATTCTTCTTACACATATGTTCCGATCCAAAACCTTCGGTCACAAAATGCCGGCCTTTTAGTGATCCCGAGAGCCAAAAAGAAGTTCACAGGCTCTAGAGCGTTTTCTATTCGGGCACCGATGCTTTGGAATGCCCTACCCGCGGATATTAGAGGCACTACCTCAGTAGAAATGTTTAAAACACGACTTAAAACTTTGTATTTGTATGATTCTGCATTTAGTTGAACTGTTTGTTTTGGCCTCTTTACTGCCGCTGCTATTCTTTTTCTGCCCCCTTTTCCCAGGCTTGGGAATTAGGTGATGACGACCGAATTAGAGGTTGCTGTTTCGATCCAACAGCAACTGACTGCTACAAGATTGGAGGCTGACCACATCCTCGGATGCGCTGTTATGGAGATTTCTAAATTGACGACCATTGGGCCCCTGCTCACTTCATCTATGTCATCTTCCTGCAGCACTTCATTTGATTAACTTTCACATCACTTTAACAAACACTGTATAGTACTATAATGTGTGTTCAATGTAGCCCACTCGGCATCCATTGCAGCTTGATCATCCTTGAAGGGGGATTCCCCCATTTGTGGTCCCTTCTCAAGGTTTCTCACTTTTACCGAGATGTTTTTTTTTTTTAGTTTTTCCTCGCCCTCCTGGGGTTAAGATCAGGGAATGTTGTGCATATGATCTGGTGCATATGTGAAGCCCTTTGAGACTTTCCTGTGAATAAGGGCTGTATAAATAAATTTGACTTGACTTGACTTGACTGTGGACATTATGTGCCCTATTCCCGTGACGGACAGATGGATCCGTCACGTGCCGTGTGCGATGGACTATTTTACAAAGTGGCCCGAAGCCTACGCGCTGCCAAATCAGGAGGCGGAGACAGTGGGATATTCACTGTTGGAGGGCATGTTCTGCTGGTTTGGGACATACTCCACAGATATACTCCACAGTGATTAAGGCAGAAATGTTGAGTCTAAGGTTTTTGCTGCTCTTCATGAACGCTTGAACATGTAGAATGCGCTAACCATCCCTTTGTGTCCGCAGAGTGATGGTCTTGTAGAACATTTTAACCGCACCATGCAGCAGCAGCTCACCATCCTCACCTCCGAACACCAACGTGATTGGGACCAGTACATTCTGCTGGTGTTGATGGCTTATCATTCGGCTGTCCAAAGTTCCACAAGCTGTACTCCTGCTCTACTGATGTTTGGCCAGGAGATCCGGACACCGGCAGAGATGGCGTTTGGGAGACCAGGCGGTTCTGAGGATCGGCCGGGCTGGAGTATACCCGATGACTACAGGATCGATTGGGAGCAGCGCATGCGTTTGCCCGGGACCAGCTAGAGAAAGCCGGTGTGCATCAGAAGCGGAACTATGACGTACCAAGCAAAGGGGGGACCTTCCAGGAGGGCTGGGCGAATCAATCCAAATATCGATATTATCGATACCAAGCAAGTACTTGGATCGGATCGATACTATTGTCCTGGGATCGATACTTCGCTCCTCCACCAATTTCCTCAAAGCGCCGCTTCTCTGAGTAAGTAGCGCCCCTCCCCCTCTCTTGCCCAGCGCCTCCTGCTACTCTCTGAGGCCCTGTCTACACGTAGCCGCGGTTTTTGAAAACGCCGGATATAAGCCTGCGGTTAGCCCTATCATCCACACGTCCCCGGAGATTTTTCAGTGAAAACCCCGGCCGCAGTAGAGATTTGCGGATATATCCGGATATCTCTTTCTCCGCGTTTTCGTCTGGACGGGTATAGCCGGAGATTTACGTCGTTACCGTGCGACAACAATGCTTTGACGTCACTTGCGCGACTTCTGTTTTCATTAGAGTCAACATGCACTCTCGCGGTGCTGCGTTGGTTATAGCCATTCTCGATGCGCTTTTTGCTTTCTTATTTGTCCGCAACCAACCACTGCTTCTTGGTGAAAGGTTTATAAGCAATTCTGACCTTTTGTCAGCACTCACGTATGACACTGGCACAACATGCACTTCCTTACTTCCGGAAATACGCCGCAGCAAACCTGCTGTGTAGTGGTTTGCTGGCATGCTTTTATTTTGAAGGCAGGGAAGTGTGAAGGAGCGGAGTGTGGAAAATAGGTAACTTGTTGCTTGCAGACTTGTCTGTTGGGCCCAAATAATTATACAATACAACAAAACCAGCCCCATGGCTCGCAATCGAAGTAAGTACACGCAGCTGGGTTGTTGTATCTTTCACAACTTAATAACTTGAAGAAGTCTCGGAGCTCAGCTTCTATTTATTGCGTAAACGGCATTCATTCAAAGACGGGTTGAATCGCTGATAACACTTGAAATTATATCACCCCGCGCACGTCGCGGTGCACTGAGGAAATCACTGGTAATATCATGCAGTTTGTTGTCAAAACTCTTTGATCCAAGCCTTGATTTATGGCTTTTTGGATCATAGGTCATAGTCATAAATATTATATTTGATTTTACACAAGGTTGACCGCACGCGTCCGACAACACATGCTGTAATTGGCGATTATTATAAATTATATGGTTAGAATGCTTTTTGAGGAATGATTTAATACTCGTAGGGTAATAAACGGAGTTGGGCGGTAATCCGAATGGGTCGAAAAAAGTTGCGATGCCATCTGCCTCTATCGTTAAAGCCAGCCAATGTTCCCCCGGCATGCTACGAGGGTGTGTGTTTACAATATAGTATTTAGGGGGTGTGTCACTCACATATGTCAACTCATCCGACGCAAAAACTCCGCCGAATAACCCGCCCTGTAGACGTTTCATAATATCGTTCAATTCCACGGCATTCATCGTGTTAATAATAGTCCATCAACACTTCTCTTTTCGAGTTGATCTCCAGAATGGAATCGTAGCACGCATAAACTATGAACATCGTAGTGTGCCTTAGAGGAGCTCTGAAGCGTAACTCTAGCCTCAAAACACCCAATGTAACGGCAGAGACAGTTCCCGAATCAGTGATAGGATTTAGGTTAAAAACAAAAAGTAACCGTGATTGAAGTCCTCATGATCAATACACAGCGGTAAATCTTTCATATAACGCCCAGTAGCCGTGTATAAATTATGGAATTTGCGTGTTGCATTTACGGTATTAAATCTGGGTTGGAAGGCTTTCGAGGGAATTTGTCAGTCTTCTTGTGTGAGAGCCAAATATTCAATGTGGTGATGTGCAAAATTAAACAGATTTAAATCACGCCTCCCTATAAATGCATGATGGTTAACCAAAGCCAGGACTATTTGTTTAGGAGCCTGTCCGAGAAAAAGATTATCGTGATTACAGATCCTTGAGTTTTGCGGGATAAATGTTTTGACGTTCACACGGGTGAGTGGGTAGAGGGCATTCCCCTTCTGACCCAAAGCCACCGCGGGGGATACAGGTACTTTTTTCACATAAAGCGAGGCTCCTAATATTTTAAGACAGATGTTGTCCTGCGCGCTCAGGCAGAAATCGTCGCTGGCTATGGTTAATTTCAGCCTTAGATCTACGTTATCTAAAAGATAATGCTCACAGAAAAAGATATCGGCATGCAAAGGTCCAATCACCTCAAAGTCACGTGACCCCTCGATTTGACGCGATTTTTGTAGCATGCCCATTTTGACGTTGGGTCCCTCAAAAGCTATGGAATCCATTTGCCCCCCTGTATCTTTGGTAAACATAGATGCGCTGAATTGTGAATGCAGCGAGTTGCTGGAGAAGTTTAACAAAGTCTCGATCATGGCTCTGTATGGGTAGGTGGAGCTGGACTGCGATATCAGTCTATCTCCTAGTGTCACGTCTATCTGACTGAATGTGGTATTCAACGGATAATTTATTATTCCCACACATTCGGGTGGTGGGATGTTTGAACCATCTCTACGGACGTTTTTTAAATGTAAATGTAACAGCGTATCCGTGAGATCTGTATTTAGATGATGAACCCGGAAGAAAGAATTCCAACAGCGCACTATCCACTGTAGCCGCCAGGGGGAGTATTTCTATGTATTTACTCTGGTCGATGAAGAGTTGCGTCATGGGTGGTGAGAACAAATATAATTCATTTACTGCGCATTCTTGCGATTTATTGTGTATGAGAACCATTTTTAAGAGAATATATCCACGATGCTTCTCCTGCCACGTCTAACGGGTAATGATTTTTTGACGGCGCGTCGTCTTTTTTTATAATACCTCTTACGCCGACAGGTCTTTTATTCCCCCTACGGTTTATGACAACAAGACCGGATCCACGCTGCTCGTCGCCTTTACGTTGTATTTTCTCAATCACGCGACCGGCTACATCACCAGCGATAACTTTTACTGCTGTCTGAAGGTGTGGTTTGGCCATGGTGAACCCTTTTTTTACCAAGGGCGCTACAAAACAGAATAATTTGGAAAAAATAGATCCTAAGCCATGTCCGTACTGTACAAGGCTTCCGTGAAAACCCGGAAAGGCCCCGCCTGCCTGGGAATAATTTACAAAGCGTTGCGGGTCTTGGTGGGTTGTGAGCATAACCATGGTTTTATCTCGGTCTCAAATGTAGGACGATGATAACTTTACTGTATTTAAAATAAACAGGTTTGTTCTGGTCGGTTCTGATGCGGATTCCAATATGCTGTATATGTCTTTGATTCACAGGTAGATAATATGTATGCTTAAATGATTTATATATAACGTCACCGTATTTCCCCTCAATCGGTATCGTGCGCAGCAGAGGAGTGAATGCGTCACTGACCGCTTGATGTTGAATCACGTCAGTATAAATGAAGAAATGGTAATTACCAGCCTTTTTATCAATAGGGTGAGGAGCTGGAATTAATCTGTTTAATAGTGAACCACTGGCCGGAGTTCATACCGAGAATGTACGCTAGAGGGGGCTTGAACATGACTTTATGATTATCGGGTCCAGACCAGTGGAATTTGTACTCTCGAGGGTCATATTGCAAGGTAAACTCTTTACCCATTTTCGCCTGTAAAAGAGTTTATTTATCTCGGCCCAATCTTTACGGATCGATAATGACGCCGGGTTTTACATGTAGCTGTCGAGGTAAAAGACGATCTACAATTTCTTCACTCGTTGGTATTCGTGCTTCATGGTCTGTGCGGTACGATAAATTTGTAATAAAATGCTGTTCAATCCGCGGGTATAGTATGTAGCGTCTGCGGGTATGGTATCTGTGTTAATCCTACTTCCCAATTACCTTCCAGATTAATGTGTTGTGCCAACGCTACTCTGAATTCGGATATCGTATTATCTGTGTAAATGCTAATGCTCGCGTTTGATGCTAATGTTACAAAGAAGCCTTTCTGATCCGCGGTCGCCATACTGAATACGTCACCCGCTCATGCGCAGTCTCCTTTGTATATTCCTAATGTCAGATGTCAATACCCAGCTGTCAAATTTGCTAGGCCAGCCTTTCCAATGCACCAGGGATTGATTTACACCGTGTATTTTACGTTTTTTTTATAATCTTCTCAACATGGTATGCAAGTGCTCATGTTGTGATTACTTTTTGTAACTCGTGCCCGTAAAATGTGCCTCCGACTCCCTCTCCGTCGTAATATTTCAGCCTGTAGACGGGGGGGCTGACGTGGGATGCATTCTGATATCGTAAAGATCTCGTCCGTAAAACGCTGCTCGTATTTTTGATCAAATACAGCGCATGATTTCGAAATGCGTACGGGGTGTCCTTTTTTAAAAAGCATTTTTCTTCTCCCCTGGTGTATGTTTATTTTGCCATGTAGGTTATGAAAGACGCGCTGTTTATTTTCAGACGTGACCTGGCTCGGTGTCATTTTGATACTGCTGTGATAACTATCGTTGTAACTTTTTATCAAGTCCGGAAGCACATCGACAACGACACGTTCCTTCCGGTAAAAAATCTCCACACCCGTGTTTTTAATGTTCTGTTAAATCTCTCAACAGCTTGAGCCTTCAGATCGCTGAATGTGGTCAAATGATCTGTTATGTTTTTTCGTCAGTTTATGAAAATGGTTGTTGTAAAATTCTTTCCCTTCGTCCGTTTGCAATCTCAATGGCGTCCCGCTCTCTGCTAAAAAAGATTTGAAAGCCTTTGCGACTTGAATTCCGGTCTTATTGTTTAAGACACGGGCCTATGCCTGTTTTGAAAACACATCGATGACCGTGAGTAGATATTTATATCCATCATTGAATTCTGATAAAGCCTGCATGTCACATAAATCTGCCTGAAATTATCTCATAGGACCCCTTACAAATACTCTATTTCTAGGAAAATTAATTCTGGCTGGTTTGTGCAGTGTGTACGCGTCTTCACCCGCTAAATATTCTTTAACTTTAACGGGGTTTAATTTTTTAACCTTGACCTGCTCCATACCCATACGCAGATGGTTGACGCCTCTGTAACTACCGGGGTGATTAACATCATAATATATTTTGGACATTAGTCTCTTTGTTGCCATGGCTGGATATCTTATGATAGATAATGATGCATGCGCCAGTAAATGAGTGATTCGGACTCACGTAATGTCTTTTTCTTTTCTTTTTTTTAATTGATTACATGGTTGTAGAAAAATACATTCAGACGCTGTGTAGGGAAATACATTCAAAATAAAATGTTCACAGGTTTTGTAGAAAATTACATTCAGAATGGCCTGGCTGGTAAGACACTATGACGATTTGCCAAGTGACGATTGCGGCCAGCAGTGAGCAGCCCTGGTGACCCGCCAAGCCCTGTGAGCCCCCCGGAGGTGAAGATGGACAGAGGGCATGGAGACCTCAGATTCCTGGAAAGGAAAGAGCGTAGGCTGATACCCATAGGCAGACTTGAAAGGGTACAGTCCAGTGGCCGAGCAGATCAAGGTGTTATGGGCGTACTCCACCCACGGAAGGTGGAGAGACCAGGATGTGGAATGCTGTTGACACACACAACGAAGCGCGGCCTCAAGGTCCTGGTTAGCCCGCTCGGTCAGGCCATTGGACTACGGCTCCCATGGGTCTGCAGAACGCCCTCCATACCCTGGACGTAAACTGGGGCCCTCTGTCAGAGACTAGATCCACTGGGATGCGAAACACATTCTTCACGAGCAGATTGGCTGTCTCAAGTGACGAAGGCAACATGGGCAGAGGAATGAAATGGGCCATCTTGGAGAACCGGTCCACCACAATGAGGATGACGGTGTTGCCTTGTGACGACGGAAGACCAGTGACAAAGTCCAGAGGAACATGAGACCAAGGATGGGACGGAATGGGCAGGGGATGAAGGAGGCCCGCTGGTGATTGATGGGAAGACTTGTTCCTGGCACAGACAGGGCAGGCAGCAACAAATACACGTATGTCTGCGGTGAGACCAGGCCACCAGAACCTCTGTTAGATAACTGTGTGCGACTGATCCCAGGATGACATGTCACTCTCGACTCATGCCCCCGTGCAACACCTCCGACCGCAATTCCCTCGTCACGAACAATTTCCCTTTGGGACACTCCACAGGCACCTGTACTGTCCTTAATGAGTCAGCCACTCTCGTCTCCACTTCCCATCGCAGAGCCCCCACCACTCGAGCCCCAGGAACGACTGTCTCCGGGGCGGGCTCCTCACTCGAAGGGCTGTAGACACGGGACAGGGCATCGGGTTTTACGTTCCGAGAGCCTGGGCGGTAAGTGATTATAAAGTTAAATCGGGTCAAGAACAAGGCCCACCGAGCCTGACGGGTATTGAGTCTACGGGCTGTTCTTATGTAAGCCAGGTTCTTATGGTCAGTGAAGATTTGGAATGGCTCAGCCACTCCCTAAAGCCAGTGCCTCCACTCCCGAAGCGCAAGGACGATGGCCAGGAGTTTGCGGTTACCGATGTCATAATTACTTTCTGTGGGGGTGAGGAGACGCGAAAAAAAAGCACAGGGATGAAGCCTCTGGTCAATGGGCGAGCGCTGAGACAGGACGGCCCCCACTCCTGAATCCGAGGCATCCACCTCTACAACAAAAGGAGATTTGGGATTAGGGTGCGTGAGAACCGGCGCAGTCGTAAACATATGCTTCAAGTGAGCAAACACCCTCGCAGCATCTGGCGTCCACTCAAAAGGCCTTTTGACAGGCGTAAACTTAGTTAGCGGTTCTGCTTTATTGCTAAAATGGCGAATGAACCTCCTATAGAAGTTGGTGAAGCCCAAGAATCTTTGTAACTCCCTCCTAGACGGAGCGGGCCAATCAACCACAGCCTGGACCTTGGCTGGATCGGCACGCAATCGACCCTTTTCCACTATGAAACCTAAAAATTGTACTGACGTAGCATGAAATTCACACTTCTCCGCATTGACGAACAATTTGTTCTTGAGTAATCGCTGAAGTACCATCTTAACGTGTTGGCGGTGCTCCTCTATATTCCGGGAGAAAATCAAAATGTTGTCAAGATACACGAAGCAGAATTGATTAATCATGTCGTGCAATACATCGTTGATTAGGTTTTGAAATACTGCAGGCGCGTTAGTCAAACCAAACGGCATGATGAGATATTAAAAATGTCCAATCAGTGTATTGAATGCCGTTTTCCACTCGTCACCCTCCCTAATACGGACCAGGTGGTATGCGTTACGCAAATCTAGTTTAGTGAAGATTGTCGCAGAGTGTAATGGGGTGAACGCCGAATCCAACAGGGGTTGAGGGTACTTATTTTTTATCGTAATTTCATTAAGACCCCAATAATCCTTCTTGTCAATGAAGAATCCTGCTCCGACTAGTGATGTAGATGGACGAATGAGACCTGCAGCAAGGGAGGATGACATCTACGCCCTCTGAGTTTCTTGTTCTGGTCTGGACACATGAAACAACTTAGCATTGGGAAATGGGGCATTAGGTACCAACTCAATCGAACAATCGTATGGGCGATGCGGAGGGAGTGATTGGGCTGTTTCTTTGCTAAAAACTGCCTTAAGGTCATGATACTCCGCTGGAATGTTTTTTAGATTGATGAGCTCGCGCACTGAAAAATTAGACAAAGCTGGGCTGGTACTAGCAACCTGTAGGCAGTTAGCATGACAAAAGGCACTCCAATTTTTTAGTTTAGGGGTGTCACAATTAATGCTGGGATTATGCATTTTGAGCCACGGTAAACCTAATACTAATGGTGCTGAGCTGGATGGCATAACAAGGAACCGCCTAGCCTCGTAATGGTTACCCGACAATTTCAGGAGGGTTTGAGAGCAGTGACACAGGCTTTATTCCAGAACACCAAAATAACAGTAAAGAAAAGCTACAACCACGGAACGTTAACGCAAAGGCAAAAACAAATGAGGCTAGTTCTCTAACAAAAGTTGAGCAGAGCTAGCTAGAAAAAAACTGAAACCCAAAATCACAGTAGAACTTAACTACACAAACCTCTAATTCTACTGGACGACGACCTGGGTTGCAATCGAGTCAATGCGGGAATGGCAAGCAGCAAAACAGCACACAAAACAATACTCCGGCACCTTGCCTTGTTTGGAGCCAAGCCTAAATACTACCACTGATGGAGACAGGTGGTCGGGCAGGTGCTGAGGCGGAGAGACCCCGCCCACGCTCTACTATTGTAGACTGAGAGAACAGATTAAGAGGCCACAACACAGGACATGATACTATTCATCTATACATGTAGACCTTTGTCTGAAGTCTTTTTTGTTTTGTTTTTAAAGTAAAATGTAAATATAGTAAACACAGTTAAAGTAATTTTCTTATGATAAATTATAAATGTAATATGCTGATTGGGTCAAACTAATTTAAATGTTGACTGTTACATACAATACATAAATAATCTATACAATACTTCTAAATTACAGTGGGCCATAAATAAACTGTATTACAATATAATGACCAATAATATGTTTGCAAATTGCATTTTAAGCAATTTGAAACAAAAATAATCAACAAAATTTGACTTCATATTATAGACTACACAAGAAATTTAACTGAAGTCACAGTAATAATGTTTAGCATGGTTTCTATTATTGTGCTAGTAAAAGTGCTGTATATTTCCATAAAGATATTTTATTTAAAATAAATCCCACATGCTGATGGCCAAGTGGAGTCTGTGTCCGAAACATTTGGAAGCCTTGTCCGGGCAATAGATTCTGCTATCTTTTTGTGTGTCTCCGATGTTGATGGGTAGGGGGTTGCTGTGTACAGTGTTTCAACAACTAAGAATCGCGTTGCGAACGACGCCATAATCTGATTCGGTGTTTTCTTGCTCTGGTTTATCATAACATCATCGTAAAATAAAAGCATACCAGCAAACCACTATACACTGCAGGTTTGCTATGGCGTATTTCCGGAAGTAGTGAACGCCAGAAAAAGTGCTTGAACTCCACCTTGATGTGCTAGCGTTTGAATATACTCGTGGATACAAATTGTTTTGAAACAAGTCAGTGGGTGTCGCTTCAAAAAGACAGCGACAACAATGCATATCGTGCCTGCTACAACCATAAAGGGATGACTAGACGATGCATTTAATTTTATTGCGAAAACCATCTGGAAGGTGGCGGCTCAGGGGGAACATGGGTGAGTAGCTTGTTTACGTTGTGTGATGGGACTTTGCAGCAGCAGCAACCAGCTGCGTGGCTCATCCGTCTCCGTGTGGGAAACTGTATGTTATTGCAACATGTAGGACAGCAACGTGCGCTCAAGCGTGTTTGTATTTCCTCATTGTCACATCACGTAACCCGCGCCTCCCACCTGCAATTGGGGCATACCATTACAAGAGGGGAAAAACCATAATCCCTATAACAGCAGTTGTCGCTCGCGCAGACGCGGGAGTAGAAGGAAGCCTAAAAGGAAGCCTTTCACTGAGTAGGCTGAGATTAAATTTGGCCGCCTCACGACCACGTCAAACGCATGAGGGCCGATTAATGGGCCAGACTAAAATCAACTTCCGGCCATGCTTCGTCCAGCCATTTTTTTAAATTTGTCACCCCCCACCCCTCCGCCCAAAAATGGTCTGGCCCAGGGACGGACTGCCCAGCTCAGCAATTAAGTGATTACGACTTGCCTTGCTTGTTTACAATTCGTTCCTGTGGCAGGTCTTGTGCCATGTTTAGGTCTGTTACTCTGTTAAAACTGGCTAGCTAGCTATCTTGGAGAGGACGGCGCATCAGAGTACGTGTGCGCATGCCTCAAAACAACTCAAAATTAGTATTAATAATCGTTTTTTATGGTTGTGCCAATTTTGAAAATCGTGGAGTGTAATAATCGAAATCGTAATTGAATTTCGATTAATTGCACAGCCCTAGCATGGTCATTATGTGTTCTGTGTTTCAACATTATTGTTGTTGCTTTGTTTGATGAGTGTCTCTGTGCAGTCACACTGGATATTTATACAGATTACATAAGATGCAGAGGCTCATTCTTTCTTTGAGTTCATTTTCTATGCATGTTTTCCAGGAGGAGCTTTACTGACTCGACACCAACAGCAGCCTGTATATGGAGTAAGTGTCACCAGGTGACTTGGCCCTAGCCTGACCCACAATTGACGCACTGATTGGCAACAATTAGTCCCAACCAGATGCAGGTGCGCAGCCTGGGCCAAGGGGACTGTGATTGATTGGAGGACAGGGTACACGAGTTGTGCTCTTAAACCCCTCTCTGTCAGATAGCGCGGGGCGTGACACATGTGCAACACGTCGTGTGAAAGGCTCTGGACCGAGGTGGCACTGGACAGGGATGGCAGCTGGGTTGATCGGGACCTTAAAGAACCGCGATACCCATTGAGTGAGTGGGGAAAGTGGCCTTCAAGAGCCCGGCAAGAGACTCCCACGGCGCCCAACAGTGCCTTCTATTCAAAGGACTGGTGTCACTAGAATAAATAAAAGAAGCAGATTGCTGATCCTCTGTACTCTATTGACGTGTGTCATTCCTTGGGGCAAACGGATACACAGCGGTTGGCCTGGCACGCCCAACCGGGTCACAAGTGGCGTTGTCGGAGTAACACTCCGTCAGTATGACAGAGGAGGCACCAGCACATCGCTCAGCAGCTCTGAAGCATGGCCCAGCAGTAATGACGGTACTCATGGGAGCCCCATGGGTACCTAGATTCAGTGGCCTGAGTTCGGAGAGGACAGTAGGAGAATGGGTTTTGCAGACCACATACCTGGCCAGCCTTCAAGGACTAGGTGAGCAACAACAAGTTCAGTTTGTACTGGGCTCGCTGGACGGCGAAGCCAAGAGGGAAGTATTGGCAGTTGCTGAGGAATACCGCGACACACCTGAGAAGATTTTCGATATCCTCAAAGGGCTGTACAGGGACAACACACCAACAGCAACCTTGAGAGCACAGTTTTTCAACTGTAGACAAGGGGCTAAACAATCACTACGATCCTTCTCATAGCAGATTAGAGAACTCTTTTCTAGACTGAAAAACCAAACTGATGCTGGCTTGAGCGAGGGTGATGCCCTGGTGCGTAACCAGTTCCTCCTTGCCTGAGAGAGGGGCCCATTCGGCAAGCCCTGAAGAAGCAGCTCCGGCGGATTCCAGCACATACATTTGAGGATGTCCGGAAGGAGGCTCTGGCACTGGAGATGGACCAGGTGGAAAGTATGGACCAGACTATTGACTGTCTAGTGGCGAGTTCCATTGCTCCAAAGGCAGGTACAGTAGTTGATTGGAAGCAAGAGTTAAGGGAAGAAATTATGAAGGACGTAAAAGCTCACATGGGTGAGTTGTCGAAGATGCTGCTCGCGGAGCTTCGTAGCAGCCAACCGACAGATTTACCCCGGGACAGGTCCTTCTCTGATGATACACGGTGGACAAGAACTCCATCAAGCAGACTACACCACTCTAGATTTCAGTGGGATAATAACCAAGGACAGCCCATCTGTATCCAATGTGGAGTCGCTGGACACATCAGCCGTCACTGTCCTGCCCGCCCAACTTCCCAGGTGGACTTTCAGAGCGCCCGGCCACTGTGAGGAGAGTGTATGGTATAGCCTCCACAAGTTCCTCATCCCACACACGAAATGCCTTAGTTGGACAATGTCTAGTAGTTGAAATTAGAGTTAACAACCAACCGGTTCAGTGTCTGGTAGACACTGGCTCACAAGTTACTCTGTTTGCTGAAAGTCTGTGTAAAGAACTGTTTGGTCAACCGCAAATACAAGGGAGCCAGAGTCCGTGGCTTACTCTACGTGGAGCTAATGGGCTGGATATATCATATGTGGGTTATCTATTGGCTGATTTCTAGGTGCGTGGAGTCCAGGTGCCAGATAAAGGGATTGATTGCTAAAGATAACTGTTTGGGGGCTCATCGGGCCCTGCTAGGAATGAATGTCCTTGCTGCATGTTGGGAGGATCTGTTTCAGGGAGACAGCCTGACAAGATGCTGCACGAGAAGCCCAGAAGACGTATCCAGACCAGCACGGCCCACCAAGAACGAACAGACACTGCCCGGGCAGCCTGCCGCGATGCCATCACCACCCCAGGTCGCAGTGAGTCGCTGATCTGGGCTAAGCTGCCAGCTCTGACTCATGGATCGGAGGACTGGGTGGTTGTGGAGCCACATGATGGATGCACAAACGTCCAGGTGGCCCGTTCGCTCGCCACAGTCCACAAGGGACGCATTCCTGTGAGGGTGAGAAACCTGCACCCACAACCAGTGACAATTCACAGAGCCCAGGGGCTTGCCCGGGTAACCACAGTAGCCCTTGACCAAGTGAGAGAGAGGAAGGACATCGATTGCACGCTGGTTAGTCCAGGTGTGGTTGAGGTGGGGGTGATACAAACTGGTCTGGGGCCTGATGTGCTACCGAAATGCCTGGGCATCTATCCTGTGACACGTTACAGGGTGAAGGCCTGGACGCGAACCAACAGCAACTGCTGCAGCAGTTCCTGATTAGGTAGCAACATGTCTTCTCTGCCCATGAGGAGGATTATGGTTGCACTAGTGTTGTCAAACATCAAATACCTACTGGTGATACAGCCCCTATCCGTGAGCGATACCGCCCGGTACCCCCCACCCTCTACCGAGAGATTCGCACATTACTACAAGGTATGTTGGAGGGGGGGCGTCATTCAGGAGAGCAGCAGTCCTTGGGCGGCCCCTATCGTTTTGGTACCGAAAAAGAATGGGGCATGGAGTTTCTGCGTAGATTACAGAAACCTAACAATGTGACCCGGAAAGATGCTTTTCCTCTTCCCAGAATTGAGGACTCTTTAACAAGTTTGACCCAGGCCGCGTGGTACTCTACGCTGGACCTTGCCAGCGGTTACTGGTAGGTCCGGGTGGAAGAGAGCCACCAGGAGAAGACTGCATTTACAACCCCCTTCGATCTGTTTGAGTGGGATCGAATGCCTTTTGGTCTATGTCATGCCCCAGCTACCTTCCAGAGGCTCATGCAGTGGTGCTTAGGGGGGCAACTAGCAGAGTCTACACTCGTATACCTTGATGATGTGATTGTCTTCCCCCCAGACTATACCACCCATCTGAGCCACCTAGAGAAGGCGTTCAGGGCCATGGAGCGGTATGAGCTGAAGCTGTGTCCCGAAAAATGTCATCTCTTCCGGAAGGAAGTAAGGTTCCTAGGGCATTGTGTTAGCAGTCAATGGGTGGCTCCTGACCCTGAGAAGATTTCTGCAGTACAGACATGGCAGACACCAACAACAGTCAGGCAAGTGCGGTCTTTTCTGGGGTTTACGGGCTATTACAGACGATTCATCAAAGGCTTCTCTAAGATCGCCAAACCACTCAATGAGCTATTGGTGGGGACTGGACGCCCCAGGGGACGGCGGTCCCCCATGATAGCGTGGATCCCCGAGTGTGATATCGCCTTTCAAAGAACGCTACTACAGGCACCCATTTTAGCTCATGCAGACTTCACAAAGCCCTTCATTGTTTACACTGATGCAAGCAACTGGGGCAGGGAGAGTCATTGCATACGCCAGTCGGAGCCTTCACCCGGCCGAACGGAATGATTCAAACTACAGCTCTTTCAAACTTGAGCTCTTGGCTATGAAGTGGGCACTATCTGAAAAATTCAAAGATTACCTCTGCTATTTTTGCTAGAATTGGCATACCACAAACACTAATCAGCGACAATGGACCTTGTTATAATTCACGAGAGTTCAAAGACTTTGTTCGTGCATGGGATTTGCGCACATTACAAGCAGTCCACTGTACCCACAGAGCAATGGGTTGGCTGAAAAGACTGTCCAGACAGCCAAAGCCCTTATGCACAGCATGCAGACCCCAATTTGAGCCTGTTGGAGTATCGGAACACCATGGTCGATGGACTGAAATTGCCAGCGCAGCTGTTGATGAGCAGGTGTTTGCGCTAAATCCTTCCATCCACTGAGAAACAACTTCAACCTGAGCTTGTCTGTCGCAGCACAGTTTACAGTCGGAGAGGAGTTTATCAGAAAAAGCTAAAGCTTTATTACAACAAAAACTGCAAAGGCTCTACCTATCCGGCCTGAGAGAGCCACGATTCGTTACCAACTGCCAGATGGGAACCCGCAACAGATTAAGCAGTGTAAGAATAATAATGTATCTAATATATATAATATACCAATCACAGCTCACCTGTTTTCTAAAGCTGAGCCGTGATTGGTTGTTACCTGAGCCCTGGGTAGTTGTGATGTCATTTTCAGTAATCAGAAGTGACAAAATGGCCACTCCCAGAGATGGTTAAAAACGAGTGGATTAACACTTATTCCACAAATGCAATATTTATCAGAATGTTGTTTCAACTAGTGGGCTTGCATAGAACATATTCTTGAAACAAAATATGTTTGGGTTGATTTCCTCTTTAAATTCCTTGAGATGGTTAAAAGTGAATGTTGTGTAATTGTTCACATACAGTAATCTATTTTGGTGACCACGATACTCATACTGCATATATTTGAATAATTTTGCCTTGATGTTTGGCAGCTGTGATTGTTCGCAACAGTTCAGCTCTTTAAAAGAAAAAAACCTGAGCAAAAAGTAGTTTATCGAAGTATACAATAAGTAAACTTTTTTCATACTAAAATGGAGGCAGTATACTTGAAGTGTACTTTTTAAATATTACATTTTTTTAAACTTCACAGAAGTATGCTTAAGTATACATGGCTTGTACTGAAAAGTATACACCAAAGTTTAAGATAAACTTATATGGAAGCTTCAAGTATACACGTTCCTTCTGTAAAGTATACAGAAAAATGTAAGACTATAAGTACATTAATACTAAGAATTAAAATTATATGAAACCATATCGTTGCTGTCCTGTGAAAAGTATGCATGTCAATTTTTGCTCCAATTTTTAAATTTTTATGTGAAGGGAGTTTCTGCATTACAGATATCCTATTAACGTGAACACAATTTAAAAAAAAACACAAAATTGGACATGCATGGACATGCAAGATATACTTCTTTCTGCCACAAAGTGCTAATACTTAGCCTTGTCAGTATTGGTCCAATTACAGGAAAAGGAAATATGCTTGCATTCAATTGAGAAGTTTAGATGTTTTTCACGACTGACAAGCAGTTTGCTTTAGTTTGTACATGTTCACCATCATAGTACTGAAGTTAACAGGTTCACAATTGTACAGTGCTCAACTGTATTGTCTTTATTTACATTAATCCAAATTACTAAACGTAAAAAATAAATAAAAGAAAGTGCTTCACTGCTATACTAGCGAGGCATCGTTTCGCCCCCTGGCATCGCCTGCGAACCTATCGCGAGAAGAGGTCACGTGAGAATGTCACGAGAATGTATGGTGGCTGTGGGAATCGGAATGCGGTTATTGTTTATTCAGAGGCAGAACATGGACACGTTTTATTAATAAATATTTCGCATACATACAACTTTGCAGGCCGATCGCATCTTTTTCTCCCCTTTCCGCGATCACATTTGTTACCATCCGCGACAACGGGCAGGAAATGTCGTCGGACATATGCGGAAGTGACTTCACCAATGTGGCAATAATGCACTTTATTTTAGTTATTTATATTTATTTGTTTATTTTTAGTAACTCAGAACATACCAACACAAGAACCAACACAGCACATACCAACACAAGAACCACGGTTTGAAAAACGGAAAATAAATAAATTACAGAATATACGATTACAGCGTGACATCATCAGCAGGCGCTGCCACATAACCAATGGGCGGCGAGAGTAGCAGATTTAAAACTTGGTGCCAAAACTTACTTGAATCAAAAGAAAAAAACGGCCTAGGTTCAAACGGATACTTTGCAGCGTGTCGTCTCGTTTTTTTATAAGCATTAAAATAAGACCATGGCTTTTGCCATTTATTACCGGTATTATAAAGATAGGGCTGTGGAGGTTGGCAAGATTTCTTGTATGACTTCGGACAATCAACAAAATTACCCAAAACAAATCACGGAGTGCCCTTTGGACAATGAAGTTGGATGGATTCAAAACCTGATGCTATACTTGGTGAGTGCATTGTATGAGAGTTGTAAACGACCCACAATGATTTCTGATACTATGTAGTGTACACTACCTCTCAAAGTGGCTAATTTTATCCAGTTCCCCTGTAGCATGTATTGCTTATTACTCTGAAGTTAAATTCAGAACGGTATAGAAAACCTTTCATGTCTTGTTAATTGTGAGTGGTTTACCGAAAAATAACATTTGAGTAATGTTTTATTTCACATGTTTTTTCTCACGCACAGCACATACTCAGGTGAAGTTCCCTGATCCACAATCTAAGATTCTAAGAAAAATGTAATATTAGTTATGTGAAACAAATAAATGGGGAAAATGGAAACAATTGAAATCCTGAACTACCTTTCTAAATAAAGAAATATTTGATATCGTGACTTTTTTCCTTCTCATTTTACTTTTATTATATATTTGGAAGGCGGCACGGTGGTCGACTGGTTAGCACGTCCGCCTCACAGTTCAGAGGTCGTGGGTTCGATCCCGGCTCCGGCCTCCCTGTGTGGAGTTTGCATGTTCTCCCCGTACCTGCGTGGGTTTCCTCCGGGTACTCCGGTTTCCTCCCACATTCCAAAAACATGCATGGTAAGTTGATTGGATACTCTAAATTGCCCCTAGGTGTGATTGTGAGTGCGGATGTTTGTCTCTGTGTGCCAACCAATTCAGGGTGTCCCCCGCCTACTGCCCAAAGACAGCTGGGATAGGCTCCAGCACGCCCCGCGACCCTTGTGAGGATAAGCGGTGCAGATAATGGATGGATGGATATATTTGGAAATGCACACTAAGCTATCTTAAAATGTCTTGTACAAGTATAATGGTGCATCAATGATGTTATACTTAAAGTATAAACCTGCGTTGTGAAACCTGTAAAGTGTTAACTAGAAGTATACAATTTGTATACTAGTAGTATATAAATGAGTGCACTTGTAGTACACTTCATGAGTATACTTATAGTATACTTTTATAAACTTAATTTGTTCCAAATTAGTATAAAAAAAGTATTAAATTAGTATACTTTAGTACACTACAAGTACATAGTTCAGAGTACACTTATATACTTTTACTCAAGTATACTTTATAAAGTATACTTCTTGTATACTACTTTTTCGTAAGGGAGATGTGGTTTTTGGCATATTACACATCCACTAATTGATGACGTAAGCAAGGGCGCAATGCAGAAATGTGGAAGCAATAAAAGTTGGCACGTATGCCAGAGTGAGACCAAAGCAGAGCTTGTCTTCATTTATACCATTGAATATTACACCTATGTCCTTTTGTTGTTTCTGTTCACAAGTACTCTCGTTATATGCACGCATGTACAATGTATTTACTTTATTTATGAGGGAAAACATTTTAAGGCATTGACTTTTCAAATAAACACGAACAGTCAACTTTTAAAAAATGACATTGACTAGTGTATTTATTTGACCATGATAGCTGAAAGATAGGAGTGACGGAATGTAACATTCTTTGGTTGCCTTGACTTCTTTCATCCACTAGATGTTCCTCATGTTGCTTTCACCAAAGCACCAACGTTCCGAAACTATTTTGGCACAATTTGAAGGAAAGCCTCAATACTTAATGCTTTTCCCGCCCATCTCTATGGATAATTATGTGATAACCCATCCCCCCCTCCAAAAAAACCCCTTTCCTTTCATGATTGTGTTGAAATACTGGCCATTATTTCTCTTCTTCACTGGGTCTTCTTTTATGCTCCAGCTTCTTCTGTTTTCTGGTGACTACACGTGGCTGTGCCGCACGGGCCAGCCACGGATAGTGGGCACGCCCGAATCATCTCGCGAGAGGAAGCTCGTCTCCTGGAGAGTCAGATTCGAATCCTGACCGGAGCGCAAATAAATGTCACTTACGTGCCTATATTCAAATGTTGATTTTTGAGCATTCTAAATTTTAATTTTCTAAAGTTTAATAAGAATTCGAAGGCATTAAATGATCAAAGTGGTTTTGTTTTATATCCTTTTTTTTTTTGTAATGTTGTTGCTATAGTATTACAATTTCTATGAAAAAGCAATATAAATCCAAACACTCTGTGTGAGAATGGGTCATTTAAAGCTCATTTGCCATTCTATTGATCTGATTTCCAAGCAAATTTGTTAATTTTTAAAGATGTGCATAAACATTTTTAAACATTTTTTCCTCAGTGGTGCTGATTAGCCTTTAGGCTACTCCTTTTATTTTAGGCTTTATTGTATTTACTGTGAACTCATTGTACTGAACTAATAAGAAATTGAAACGAAACCTGTTCAAACACAGATTTTTATTCACAAAGAACATGCACTGCCTGACTGTATACAAAAATTAAATACAAGGATGAATAAAAGTAAATAGTTAAAAAAAAAACAGTACAATGACAACATTTTTTTTACTACACCAAATGAAGGCATTCCTCCATTACAGAAAGATGACAATCACATTCAACAAGAATGAACATGAGGAAAAAAAATACTACAATGAACTTTAGTAATATTACACACATACAGAGTCAGTATTAACATACTCAGACTCACTGTATTTTGTAGTATTAACATAAACAATATTCTACAATATGTACATAAACTGCACACACACACCTACGCAATCAATTCCGACACTCCAGCCATCGCTGCTGCTCTGTGTCATAAAAGGTTGGATGCCTGAAATTTTGACCAGGTCATCTCCTTGTCCATGCCCTTGTCCTTGTATAGAGCGTAAACTTTGGTTTGGCAGTGAATGTATCATACCTGTCAACCTCAGCCAATTGCTCCCCTTATTAATGATTGCAATTCCCCTTATCAAGCAATAATAAACCTTACAAACACAACACGGCACCTATTTACTCACAGAAAGACAGACTATGTAAAATAAGAACAAAGATAATTTGAGTAAACAAGTTTATTTTATTTACCAAATAACCTTGTCATCTGCTACCAGTGACCGAGAAGATCCGGATTAGAGCCGAAATGGGCAAGATGAGATCGGTCTAACAAAAAAACGATTTAAAAAACAAACAAAACATTTTTCCCGTACAAAAATTGTTATAAGGCGTACACAATTTGAAATGATAAATTTTTTTATAAAATACGGGTAAAACGCATAAGTTGACAGGTATTTGCCCGCATGCCCCGGAAAGGCTATATGAATGTGAGGGCTGTCAGGTCCTTGCTTTAGCATCTGACGGCAGGTACGACAAAGACGGCCACTTTGACGAGTCTCTTCCCTTTTCCTCTTCTTCTCAGCCTTTGCAACCAAACGGTGCCTGGTTGCTTCCATCTCTTTCTGGAAAAACTCAGAAGCTGCAAACATTTGGAAAGGCATCATTGGATTGGAGTGCCCCTTGGCAGCATACGTGGCGTGCACCTTTCGAGAGCAGTAAAAGTACCTCGTTGACCCTTGCCGGTAAAAGAAGTGGACGGTCGAGCTGTCCGTCTCAAACTGAGACTTGGGCTGTCCACGGGCCAGGCAGGTCTTCATGCGTCTCTTTGGTGCCGCCTGTAGTTGCTGCTGAAGCTGCTTGTCCAAGACCTCCTCTGTGATTTTAGTAATGGAGTCTTTTGTCAAGGGCATAGGGCCTGAGAGGGCTCAGTGTCAAGGCTCTCTCATGTATCTGGTCCCTTCCAAGAGCAGGTGACTTGTCCTAAAGAGATGGGTCATCCTTAATGCGCCTGACATCCGCAGACGGCTCTAGTATGAGGTAGCCAAGTGACCCCTTGCGGAACACAAGTTGGACTATCCCAGGGAAGAAGTTTCTTCCAGACATCTATAAAGAAATAAATGCTCTTTACCAGAAAGCACATCTTACATTGTCATGTTTAAAGTGGAAATGAATACACAAATTTAATATTCATGCTTAATAACACTGTATTCGCCTTTCATACAAAATAAAACATGAAAATAACTTTTAGAATAAATAAATGTGTACGCTTATGGTCTACAGCAGGGGTCTTCAATCCTGTTCCTCGAGGACCGGTGTCCTCCCTTAGCAAAAAGTAGTTTATCGAAGTATACTATAAGTAAACTTTTTTTATACTAAAATGGAGGCAGTATACCTGAAGTGTACTTTTTAAATACTTCATTTTCTAAACTTCACAGAAGTATGCTTAAGTATACTTGGCTTGTACTGAAAAGTATACACCAAAGTTTAAGATAAACTTATATGGAAGCTTCAAATATACACGTTCCTTCTGTAAAGTATACAGAAAAGACGATAAGATAAGATAAGATAAGATAAGAAGGCCTTTATTGATCCCACAGTGGGGAAATTTTCAGTGTTACAGCAGCAAAGATATAGGTCACACAGGCACAGCGGCATAATGTAGCCATTAATGTATAACATTAACGGCAAACATTCAGAATCAACCCTATGTAAATATACGCAGTAACATGTGTATATACACATGTATATACACAGCAACATACATCTCCATAAAAAGTATGAGGAACACTAATTTTAGCCTGTACATAGTACAGAGGAAAAATACTCTAAGTAAGTGACTGCAGTGCTGTAGTGAAAATGTAGTGAAATGTAAGGAACAGCATTGGATAAAAATAAAACTAGACTAACAGTAGTGGGGAATGTTGAGTATTGCACGGTATTACAGTAGTGGGGAATGTTGGGTATTGCACGATATGAGCTCAGGTGCAGGACTGCACAATTGCACTAATGTCCGCCAGTTTGTAGAGACTACACAATGTTCTTGTTAAAGAGTCTGACAGCAGCAGGCAAGAAGGAGCGGCGGAATCTCTCCTTTGCACAGTGAGGCTGTAACAGTCTGTCACTGAAGGAGCTGTGGAGTGCTGCTAGGGTGCCCTGGAGGGGGTGGTCCGGGTTGTCCAGCATTGATGACAGCTTGGCCAACATCCTCCTGTCCCCCACCTAGTCCACAGAGTCCAGGGAGCAGCCCAGGACAGAGCCGGCCCTCCTGACCAGTTTGTCCAGCCGCTTCTTGTCCCGGGCCGAGACGCCGCCTGCCCAGGTGACCACTCCCTGGAAGATGACCGATGCAACCACCGAGTCATAAAAGTTCCTGAGGAGTGTCCCCTGAACCCCAAAAGACCTCAGTCTCCTGAGTAGGAAGAGTCTGCTCTGACTCTTCCTATAGAGGGCGTCTGTGTTGTCGCACCAGTCCAGTTTATTGTTCAGATGAACACCCAGGTACTTGTAAGTTGAGACCCTCTCAACATCTGTTCCCCGGATCTTCACTGGTGCAGGTGAAGTGCTGGCGCCTACCGAAATCCACCACCATTTTTTGGGATTTCCCCGCATTGATCAGGAGGCGGTTCTGCTGGCACCAGTCCACAAAACCCTGAGTAAGTTCTCTGTACTCCTGATCATCTCCGCCTGTGATGAGGCCGACAATCGCAGAGTCGTCAGAGAACTTCTGCAGGTGACAGGTAGGGGTGTTGTAGTTGAAGTCCAAGGTGTAGAGGGTGAACAGGAAGGGAGCCAAGACAGTTCCCTGTGGGGCCGCCGTGCTACAGAGGAGCACGTCAGACACACAGTCCTGTGTCCTCACATACTGTGGCCGGTTTGTGAGGTAGTCCTGGATCTATGTGGTGAGGTGGTGGGCCACCCCCACCCGCTCCAGCTTGTCTCCCAGTAGGGTGGGCTGAATGGTGTTGAAAGCACTGGAGAAATCAAAGAACATGATCCTCACAGTGCTCCCCGCCTTCTCCAGGTGGGAGAGTGAAGTGTGGAGGAGGTAGATGATGGCATCATCCACACTGATGCCAGGCTGATATGCGAACTGGAGTGGGTCCATTGAGGAGCTCACCAGGGGGCGCAGGTGGACAAGGACCAGTCTCTTCCTCTCCTCTCTGCTGAGTGTGCTCCTCATTACGTGTGTGGCTGCATGATGCAATACCCCAGCCAGAGGCAGGCAACTGCCTGTTTGTGGTTCGTTCTTATTCAACCATCGTCTGTAAGTAACTTAGACAATTATGTGTACCGGTAATGACCATGCAACATTTATATAGGAGCTGAATTGTGGCTGATTGTACTGTGTTGTTGACTGAACATACTAATCACTATCACTAATGCTAATCACGGTTGCTAATCGTTAGCATGTCTGCCTGTTTGTGGTTTATTCTTGTTCATCCATCGTCTGAAACTAACTTACACAATTGTGTGTAATGACATTTATATACGACCTGAATTGTGGATGATTGTAGGTTGTTGACTCAACATACTAATCGCTATCACTAATGCTAATCTCGATCGCTAATCGTTAGCATAGGCTCATCTTGTTCATGTCCATGAAAATACATGTGTATGTAATGCATAGATTGATAGTATTTTCTGCTTCTTGTGCAGTTTCACAATATAAACAGGCAACTTCGCTGCACACCTGGAGTCAGTGGAGTTTGTTTGTGAATGTTTAGCTGTTTGGATAAGCTGGCTTCCTCTACTCGCAAGGCCTATTAGTTTAACAAAACATTAGACTTTAACCGTTTTAATTATTCATGCATTTTAATAGCTTTTAGGATGTATCTTATGTTTCTTTATGTTGGTTACAATTACATGTGAAATGATATAGAAGTAATTGTCATGGCTTGTTAGTGCTGACTTGTATTTATGATGTTTTGTCTCCCTCTGCAGGCGCTTTAGCGCTAAAGCGCCTGCAGAGGGAGGCAAAACATAAGTCACAAGTCAGCACTAACAATCCATGACAGTAATGTGTTAATAATTTCACACATAAGGCGCTCCAAAGTATAAGTCGCACTCCCGGCCAAACTATGAAAAAAACTGCGACTTATAGTCCGGAAAATACGGTATACGGGCCAACTATAAATGTGTACATTACACACATACACACACACCCCTACACACACACATACACACACACACATTATTTGCACACGTTTGAAATATTTCTGTCACTGTTCTGAGGCCCTTTTGCATTTTTGTTTTTGTAGTGAATAAAAATACTTCTTCTACAGAAATAATGTTAATAATTTAACTTTGGAATAGCCTGCCAGAGGACGTCAGGTCCGCAGAGACTGTTGATGTCTTTAAGAGGAAGCTCAAGACACACCTTTTTAGTTTGGCTTTTTACTAATTTTTAAGTAATTTATCTTTTCTTTTGACTGAGGATTCTTCTCTTATTTTACTGATTTTAGTTCTTCAATTATATTACTGTTAGCTTTTAGCTCCAGTGTTTCATCATGGGGGGACCTTCGTGTTGGAGGGGGTGGCTGCCCTTCCCGCAGGGGCCGTCATCGCAGGGTCTCCTTGGGTCCGGGTCGCCGGGGGCCTCTACACTTTGTGTGGGGTCCACCCGGCTGATCCGGGCCGGGGGTCTCTGTGATGGCGGCACTCCCTGTGGCCCGTGGGCTGTCATTCCCCTCAGCGTGAACGAGCCCCCCTTGGGTACCCTTTCCCATATGGTTCCTCTGTGCCTTGTCATGTCTTTTTTAACCAAGTTTATCCGGTTGTGTGCTTTGTATGTATATGTGGTGTGTGTGTGTAGGTGCGAGTGCTGATGTACTGGCGGATATATATCTTTGGGTTTGTTGGGAGGGAGGGCGGTAGCGGGTCTTCCTTTTTTTATGTTGTGTTTTGGACATTTTTACTGGACAGCACTTTGAGTTGCATTCTTTTTGTCTGAAAAGTGCTATATAAATAAATTTGATTTGATTTGAATTTTAATTTAAATATTTTAATTTTCATCTCATGAGGATTCGTTGTTGTAATAAAAATATACATTACATATGAACAGTATCTGTGTGCCCTGGCAACCAATTTGGGGTGTGCCCCGCCTACTGCCCGAAGACAGCTGGGATAGGCTCCAGCACGGCCGCGACCCTTGTGAGGACAAGCGGTATAGGTAATGGATGGATGGATATGAACAGTATGTCGAATGTATATATCCATCTTGTGTCTTATCTTTCCATTCCAACAAAAATTTACAGAAAAATATGGCATATTTTGGAGATAGTTTGAATTGCGAATAATTACGATGAATTATTTTTTAAGCTGTGATTAACTCGATTAAAATCTTTAATCGTTTGACAGGACCTAGTTTAAATGCCCTTCAATGGCGTCAATTATAAGTGGATTTTTGCTATTCGCGGGTCGGCCCAGTCCGTATCCCTTGCGAATAGCTGGGGTCCACTGTATGACTAATTCACTAATTTGAACAAAATAATCATTGGCATTATTGAATTTTAAAATAAAATCATTACAGAATACATACAGAATGTAACACAGAATAGAGAACAAAAATGTTAAAGAATTTTACATTTTACGCACACCTTTTAGGGTTGTCAAAAAATCGATACGTCAATATGAATCAATATTAAATCCAGTATCAATTCAAGATATTCAATTGCTTTGGTATCGATACTTCTCAGTCTCACAACCTCATTCTGATTACACTGACACGCACGGCCCTTCCAGACACCAATGGTGTCACTTTGTACACCAGTGTGTGGGAAATAGACGAAGAGGAATCTGCTTCCTCCAACCAATTCACAACAAGCCTCAGACCACCTCCGACCGGCAAAACCAAAACTTATCAAACTAAAATGACAACAGCAGAATCACAGCCTGTTTTGCTTGAACATCCAAAATGTGCTGTTTGGAAGGATTTTGGGTACGAGGCTGACGAGTCGGGAAAGCCAACCAACTGTGACCGGCCGGTCTGCAAGCATTGCTACAAGGCAGTGAAAGATAGACACCCCAAACTCGACAGAGAAATGAAACAGGTGGGTAAATATTATTGTGTATGGTTACTAGTGAGTGTATATCGGGTTGCACCAACAAATAACTGCTTGGAGACGTTGGCGCTAAACGCCACTTGAGAAAATATACGTAACACTAAAACTAACGGTTAGCTCCTTCTATTTTTACATCTATCGGAACTGGTTACTAGTGAGCATATGTCGGGTTGCACTAACAAATACAGGAACTGTTTGGCGAAGCTGGTGCTAAATGCTTCTTGACAAAATATCCGTAACACTAAAGCTAACGGTTAGCTTCGTCTATTTTTACGTCCATTGTGGCACTTTTGGCAAAGCTTATTTGTCTACAATATTTTACACGTAATATGTTGTACTGTTGTTGTCAGACAGAGACAAGCCCACGCGGAGAAATTTAAAGTTGCATTACACATAAAACAGTACATCCGCAAATAAAGCTTGCTCCACAAATTTCACAGGCCAGCCATTCAATTCCAGGAACTTGTTTATATTTTTTAAGTTAGGTTAAAAGAGGGTCTAAAAATGTCTGGCAGAGAATGAGTTAATATTTACAAAAATGTAAGAAAAATTTGCATTTGTTTGCACTGTTACAACAATATCTTGATTGTTGAATTGATAAGCATCCATTCATCCATTATCTATACCGCTTATCCTCACAAGGGTCGCGGGGAGTGCTGGAGCCTATGCGAGCAGTCTTCGGGCAGTAGGCGGGGTACACCCTGAATTGGTCGCCAACCAGTCACAGACAAACAAACATCCGCACTCACAATCACACCTAGGGGCAATTTAGAGTGTCCAATTAACCTACCAAGCATGTTTTTGGAATGTGGGAGGAAACCGGAGTACCCGGAGAAAACCAAAACAGGCACGGGGAGAACATACAAACGCCACACAGGGAGGCCGTGGCTGGGATCGAGCCCACGACCTCTGAACTGTGAGGCGGACGTGCTAACCAGTCGACCACCATGCCGCCTTGATGAGCATTAACTATTTAAAAATTCGAGGTAAAAAATGTTCAATAACGTGATTCCATTTTTTTCCACAGTTGTATCGAAATCGGTATTGAGTAGTTTTTGCTAGTATCGAATCGATGTTAAAAATTTGGTATCATGACAACACTAGTATCTTGAATTGTTTTATTTTTACTTTCATGTGCAGGTAGGGGTCTCTGCCTCTCCTGACCGCTTGTCCCTGTAAGGAAGCCTTTGCCAATGTTGGTCGCAATCAAGTGGCTTAACATACCTTGTGGATAGCAGTAGTGAAGGATGACAAATGTCGATAATATCGATGCCAGCTCAGTATCAAAATTGGATCGATACTGCTGCGATGAGATTAATACAGTAGTTTCAGTTTCGAGTTAGTATGCACTGCTCAAACAGGGGACAGCTAGGTTTCCAGACTCACTGATCATGTCCCAGAGCCGGGACAGTTTGAACGCCTCACCCTTCCCTCCATTCTCGCACCTCTTGTGTTGTACAGTCTCCCATCTGCCATGTGCCTTAGCAGCACAAAGAAGCAAGAAATCCACCCGCCCTCCAGCACATATGAAGCAGCTCACCGGATTCTCTCACAAAAATCTAATCCAAAATCTTTGTTCTGTACAGGGTAGCTTCTTTTTTAACTTTAGGTCTGTGGGGATTGTTTAATTGTTTAATGGCGATTTGCCTGAATGAGACTTGACAAGTGGGCCCTCTTGCTTTGGTTTTGTATTGGATTCCCTGAACACTGATTGTACTTTGAAAATAATTGGTTTATTGTACAATATTTGTCGTGGAGTGATCATTTTGAACAACTTAAATAAGTTGTTAATTGTTGTTAATTATAAGTAAAATAAAAAGAATCAGAAAAGAAGGGTAACGAAGGGAGAAAAACCCAGATGTTGACAACGTATGGGGAAAAAGTAGTATTTTCTATTTACTAATTAAGTTTGTCCTAATTATGTCCTGGCTTTTAACTATGAAATAATAAAAAAGGAAACATCACAGAAACACCTAAAGGTTGTAAGAAATAATGGTGATTTAGCAATATGATGATGCACCATCCTCAATTATTATCAAGTATCGGTATCGGTGATACAGGCCCTATATTTACTTGGTATTGGAAAGATACCGATATATCCAGTATCACATACCAGATGATTGTTCTAAACAAATGTGACTCCTTTCTCCCTTTGAAGAGTTCGGTTTATGGTTTATCCATCCATTGTCTGAACCTTTTAACCTCACCAGGGATTTAAGTTAATTTTGGTTAAGGTTAAGAATTCATTAAAGAGATTTTAGTTCTAGTACATTCATCTGTTATTAATTTGTATTCACAAAGCAGTTTCAGAGTAACTTTACAGTTAAGTAAAAAAATGGACTGGTCTTAACTATTGGCATGAAAGTGATCAAAATGACCTCAAAGGCATCTTTAAAATACCTTTTTAAAAAACACTTTATTCCAAATTAACCTCTTAATTGCTTACCTCATTCACTACCATTGACAGCTGTACTCTACTGCAAATGTCAAAGATTATCTAGGACAGGAAGCAGTGAATTTAATAGATGTAAACCTATGATAGACAAAATAAAAATTATTAGCTTTAACAAGAAAATTGAAAACTCAGTGCGATGTACTTGAACAGGGGCCTGTCTCTGGCCGGACTGACAATCCTGCCACACACAACAGCAAAGAAAATGAATGCAGAGTTACAGGTCCACGCATGATTGCTTCAGGTATACTTAACTGCATTTTTTTTTTTTCGTTTTAACAGTGGCTCTCCATGAACTCTTGCAAGAAAAAAATGTATTCACATTGGTTAGTCAGTGCTAGTAAGGAATCACAGGTGGATTTTTTTTATGTGGCTACATAGTATGTAGCTGAAATTTGTGGTTCTGTACTATGTCTACAGTCAGTGAATGTAACGTGTGTTAAAACACACACACACCCACACACACGCACACACACCCCCACACACACCCACACACACACACACACACACACACACACACATTACTTCTTGATGCAAACGTGGATCGTCCTTTTGGAATTTTGGTCAAAAAGTTCAGCCTTGATTTATTGGCTCATACAATCTCCCAGCACTTGTGGGCAAATGTGTTGTGTGATGTACTTTTCTCCCCGTCACCTTTGACCCTTATAAACGTGCCATATGTGATACTGTGAAAGAAATTCAACCTGACAGGTTTGACCAGGGGCCAGCCTGGAATGAATGAAGACACCTTGCATAGTAAAGAACCTGTTCTTCGACACAACCCCTGTCACACCTTGATACAGAAAAATGCCACTCAAGGGGGGTTGGGAAAATATCTAACATAGCACACATACTGCACACAAGAGACCTTGAAGAATGTCAAATTACTTTGAAAAAATACAATTGATATTATGTTGTACTGAGAATGTTGATGATTGTTGTTTTACTGAGTTTTAAACATTATATACGTACTTAAAACAGCACCCCCTCTCTCTCTCACACACACGCACACGCGCATACAAGTGTATTGTGGTTAGGCAATTTTCCGAATAGCAGCAGGTTGGCATGCCATTGTTATGAATGTTTTCAGTCAGCTTCCCTCATGCCCCGCCCTCTGCCGCCAGCCTTCTCGGATTGGAGGTGGGTCCACATCGGCTCGCCTCGCATCACATATACTACCGTAATTTCAGAAGATCCCACCTGTCTCGAAGGCAATGGATTTTAGCTCATCAGCCCCTGGCACAATATACCACGAGAAAGCAAAACGTGCGTGTTATGCAAAGTGAATTTCGCCAGTGCTCTCTCACGCGCCTGTTCGGTGATGAAATTGCTTTAACCGGAGTGGACCAGGAAAACAACTGTCATATTGCTGAATGATTTTAGCCGCAGTGCCGCAGTTTGTCATCCAACCCGAGCGAAGAATGTCTCGACAGCAACAGCAGACGTCGTTCAAAGCCACGGACAGCGTGGTGGAGGTTAAAAGTAAAGTAAGTGATTGGTGAATGGTGTGGGGTTGATATCGAGGCAAATGGATTTGATGCACTGATTGCTAGTCCTAATGTCCTTCATAAAAGATGGTTTTATGGAATTTCTTTTCTTAAACAGTTCACATACAGCATGTTTTTCAATCTGAGGCAGGTATTTTGAGCGTATTTTGAGCATGATGACGACTGCGACACTTGTCGCTAGACTACTTAAGCAGGCGGCCGAAGAACGTACGTTCCGCATTGTATCAGGCAATGTTTGAGAATTCAGTTTGTATTTTGGCAAACAAATAAGTCAATGCTGTTCATTTTATTGTACAGGACAATTCACCTCCTTCGACTCGTGATGCTGGTAGAACTACAATGCTCTGGTAGTATTTAGGCAATTAGCAGTCCAACATTAGATTTTTTATTTATTTAATGGTATAAAGCATACGGTGTCGGGATGATCTATACCACGTGTCAAACGCAAAGCCCGGGGGCCAGATCTAGCCCACGACATCCTGTTATGTGGCCCGCGAGGGCAAGTCATGTGTCGACTTCATGTTACGTTCTAATTGACTTCACTTTAAACAACACTGAGATACGAGACATTGCACGATATTTTTTAACCAATCTCCCCGTTAAAATAAATTGAAAAACTGTTGAAGAAACAATTGACTGGTTTCTGATTTCAAAACCAGTTATCTATCAATTTGTTGTGAATATGTGATAATAAAAGATGATCATACTTTTATATGGGTTCGGCCCTCTGACGGCAACCATAACTATGATGTGGCCCGCGACAAAAATGAGTTTGATGCCCCTGATCGACACCCTTATTTGTTTTTTGGTGACATAATGCCCCGAGTGTCGGGGACTGATGGACAGATTGGATGAATTTCTCTCTCGTGCGTGTGCTCAAGCTCACTCAATCTTTCTTTCTGCTTTTCTGTACTCTCTAACCCAAACGGTCGAGGCAGATGGCCGCCCCACATTGAGTCTTGGGCCTGCTCGTGGTTTATTCCCAAGTGGGAGGTTTTCCTTGTTTCTACCTGCCAGTGCTTGCTCTTGTGGGGTTGAGTTGGGGCTCAGTTAATTTTTTAATTAGAGAAGAGTGTGATATTTGACCTGTGTGTTAAGTGCTGTGAGGATTTTGCCTGGCGTTTTGTAAAGAACTGATTTAATAACGTGGCGACTGTCGATACATTACGATCATAACCTTTGGCGAGATCAACCAAACGCATCTCTTTTTCATACTCTTCTATTATCTCTTGATTTGTTTGTATGGACAAAAAAAACTAAACGATTTTTTTCTTTTCCTCGTTTCTAATTCACGTAAAACTATGGGAACACCTCATGGCCTGAGGGACAAATGACAAATACACTGCATAGACATATCTATCACATATCTATCTGTCTATCTTCACACATAGACACATACGGTAGAGGTCCCTCTTAGCCAATGGGATGCCAGGAAGATGCTAGGTGATAGCCAATGGCAGAGCAGCTATGAGTTTGTTGCATTCAGGAAACTGGAGCTGCGAGTAGCAGCCCATATTGTATTTTTACCTTTCGTATCCTGAAATTTCTTTCGTAACAAGAGGCAATATTTTTCTGTTGAGGCGTTTCGTAACTTGATAATTTCGTATGAAGATACGTTCCTAAGTAGAGGTACCACTATATATAATGTGAGGCAGAGTATACGAGCCTGTAAGGACATAATGTTAAGCGAATACCGAATCCGAATCCGGCCGACTTTTACTCACTCTGTTCAGTGCCATTTAAACCCTTTAAGGAGCAACCACATGACTTGCAAAACCACGTAATGTCACTTAATTTTCTACCACAAAATATAATGTGGACTCTTAACAACAAATCAAAATGTCACGCTCAGTTTCGCTGTCACCTCCTGTCTCTTCTTATCAATCCGCGATATGGTACATTCCCTTTTACATTTACATTAGTGTTGTTTGACTTAGCAATTACAATTTTCTCTGGGTACTCCACTTCCCTCCCACATTCCCAAAATATGGATGTTAGGTTGATTCAAAACTCAAAATTGTCATTAGATGATGGCCATGACCCTAATGAGGACAAGAAAATGGACAAGAATGTAAATATTAAAATACAATTTACACCCTTAATAAAGTCCACTGATAGTGTAGTGGTACACACGCCTGAGTTGTGTGCGGGCAGCGTGGGATCGATTCCCGCTCAGTGACAGTGTCTATGTGTGCCCTGCGACTGGCTGGCGACCAGTTCAGGGTGTAGTCTGCCTTCGCCCATTGACGGCTGGGATAGGCTCCAGCAATTCCCCGCGACCCTGTATAGGATAAGCGGTTTGGAAGATGACATGACATGACATGACCCTTAATAAAATACACATTTAGTTCAATCTGACATGCATGTAATTTAATTGTTTAAAATAGCATTTCTTGCTGTTCAATGTCATGTTTGCAGTTTGACGCAGAATACCGTCGCTTTGCTTTCAAGAGGAACTGCCCAGGTGGCTTCCAAGAGTTCTATAGCCTCCTCCAGACTATCCACCACATCCCTGAAGTAGACATGTTATTAGGATACGCAGATGACCATGGAGACCTTCTTCCAATCAACAATGACGATAACTTCCACAAAGCTGTCTCATCAGCAAATCCCTTGCTTCGCATTATCATAACCAAGAAAGGTAAGGATGGAATAATAATTGTATTCTGTTAATTGGAAGTTTTTTTTAAATGCCAGTTAAAATTTCATAAAGGCTCTAAACAAGGGATGCACATTTGAAAAAAAAATCCTTTATAAACAATGGAGTGAAATCAACAATCATTAAAGGAATACACTGATACCACTTTTTTCAGACTGAGTATGAGTACAAGTACTGTACTTATATTTGAATACTCGCCGTTAGAGAGTACCAGAGATGGGGACTTGCAACCTAGGCTCAGTGTGTGTGGGTGTGTGTGTGGGTGTTTGGGGGGTCGGGGGGTGTGTGTGTGTGTGGGGGGGGGGGGTGCGTGCGTGCGGCTCGGGTCAATCACCAGCATGGCAAACTCGGAGCAACAGGCTGCTGCAACTCTGCCATTTGTTATAGCTTTTGTCTTGGACTCGTCGTCAGGGACTTGAGACTTGACTTGTAACCTAAAGACTTGGACTTTAGGGTCAAAGACTTGAGACTTGACTTGGGCTTGGCCTTAGAGACTCATCCCATCTCTGGCAAGTACCAATTCTTGATAATGCCATTAGGTCCTGCAATTGTGAAATTTAAAATTGTTTTATTTCAATCAAATATTGGTCAAATATTGGTCACTGCCATGTGTTTTACTCTAACAACTAGTAGCTAGTAACTAGCAGAGCTGGGCATTTTATTAAAAATTGAGTGTCTGTTATTCGTCATCCGTTTGCAGTGTGGGTACCCTTCCGTCGTCCGTCATTCGCCTTTTTTTCCAGGGCAAAAAAAAATACTGTCCGTCTATAGGTCGGTCCGCCTCTATTTTTAAACAGACTGAACTTTCACTCATACCAACCCCCACCCCCCACCAGCTGGACGGTATTTGAACAGAAATAATGGCTCGCTGCGCTTTGGAAGCCTGCCTGCTTGCTTTGACAGCCCGGTCCCTCACTCAAATCTGTCCCCCAAGCAACAACTCACTATTTTCCTGCCCACGCCCATCGCGGCCATCGAAGCTTCACCGCGAAAAATAGACTAATGACGGACTGCAGACAAATGGCGGACTAAATAAAGGGGTTCCATCTATGCTTAATCAGTCGATTTCAAGAATTTTCCCATCATTCATCAATCCGTCAGTGACGGATAGACAGACCGGTCCGTCACATAGACCAATGTTTTTCAAACTCTGTGCCGGGAGATATTGTCAGGTGTGCCGTGGGAAATAATCTAATTTGTGTGCCTGTGCGGTCTAGCGCCTGGCAGCGTAATCGTGTCTTTACTACATTGGAGTACTCTTCCATACCAGGTGGTAGCAGCAGCAGCAGGTAGCTAATTGTCTTTGTTTAGAGACAAGCGAATTAGTGACACTTTTATCTAAGCAGGCCCATGTTTTCAAAAATACTTTTTCTTTGTGTTTATTTAATTCCTATTCAAGACGTTATAAAATAACGTCATTCTTCAATGTTAAGAAATGGTTATACAAACAATATAACACTTATATTGTTAAAATTAGCTTTTTTTCCCACAATTTAAGATGGTGGTGTGCTGCAGGATTTGTTCAATGAAATAAATGTGCTTTGACTCAAAAAAGTTTGAAAAACACTGACATAGACGGAATGCCCAGCTCTGGTAACTCTACTAACAACTTGTCATTAAAACATGACAACACTATTATGTGTTTTCATGTTCATAACTTGAATTGAACTACTGTAATACTGAATGTTTATATAATATTCAAATTTATTGAGATGCACTTTCAAGATTTATTTAATGGTTACAATGAAACATTTAGTTCTGAACGCTCCTTTTTCCGTACAATTTGAGTTACGTGCAAAACGTTTGTTAAAAAAAAAAAAAAATTACCTTTACTTGCATACTATATTCGATATACGAACAGTCTTGGCATAAACAAGCGGATGGATCAATGTTGTAGTTATTCTCGCACTGCGTATTAATCAATGGTAACATAACATGCATAACACATTGCTGTGATCTGAGAACTAGTGACATCCATGGCTTAAGGCGGAAGCGTAACCATGATAAATATCCATCCCCACATGTTGTCACAAGTTCCACCTATATGCAATCCATTCACCCAATCACAGATTCCAGAAGCAGCCGTGTTGAATAAATGCAGAAGCCGGTCCAGTGTTGACAGACAGGTTGAACATTTGCCAAACGTAAATAAAGCTAAACAGTCAGAATGGCTCCTAAGAAAAGGGAAACTGCTAAAGGAAGTGTTATTGGAAACGCCTGTTATACATGAGCAGAAAGATGTGTCCTCTTCTTGTCGTGGTTTGTAACCAGGCTACAGATCTGTTGTCGTTTGACTTTTCTTAAGGCTCTGATACACCAAAACGACGTTCGCCAACAGCGACAGACGCTTACCCCCTGTGGCGTCGGGCCGGCTGTCGGCACGTCACGCTGGCAAAACACACCGCAACGCTGACCATTAGAGTACCTCCCTGTGCATGCATAAGATGTAATACCCTTCCACACCATCGGCGGCGGTTGTTTATCCGCATTTGTCACATCCCATTGGTGCTCCAAGCGCTGATTTGCTAGCTAACAGCCAATCAGAGTGACCAAATGTCACGACTGGCGACGCCGATTCAACATACGTAAACGCCCCCAAGACGCTTACAGACGGGTTACGACACTAAGACGGTGGCCACTACACCAATCAGACGGCGCTTAAAGACGCCACGACGCTTCACGACCTCCGACGTCGGTTTGGTGTATCAGGGCCTTTACACAGACAAATGAGAAAGCAATCACTGGTGATAGTGTGAGCGATGCAATCAAAAAATTATAAAAATGATCAAAAGATATATGTAGCGAATACATTTTTTAAATGATAATGTTACATTCCACTTTATCCATCCATCCATTATCCAACACGCTTATCCTCACAAGGGCCGCGGGCGTGCTGGAGCCTATCCCAGCTGTCTTTGGGCAGTAGGCGGGGTACACCCCGAACCGGTTGCCAGCCAATCGCAGGGCACATAGAGACAAACAAACATTCACACTCACAATCACACCTATGGGCAATTTAGAGTTTCCAATTAACCTACCATGCATGTTTTTGGAATGTGGTAGGAAACCGGAGTACCCAGAGAAAACCCACACAGGCACGGGGATAACATGCAAACTCCTCACAGGCGGGCGTGCTAACTAGTCGACCACTGCGCCGCCCGACATTCCACTTTATTTTATTTTTTTTTTACAGAAAAAAAGTTTCAGTGAATTGGTACGCCAAACTCACCCAATGAATTAGAAAAGAAACACATAAGAAACACTTGAATTAGATCTTCTCCATGTCATGGAAGAAGACTCTTTTTCAATGGAGGAGCTGTAGTCCTCTTCCCCTTTTTCCCTTTTCGGGTCAAGTTAATAAGCAAGAAATAGTTGTCATTTTTTTGCGTATTCTACCTGTTTTCTGAAGCTGAGCCATGACTGGTTTTACCTGAGTCCTGAGCAACTGTGATGTCATTTTCAGTTCACAGCAAGTTACAAAATGGTCCCCTGAGATGGAGAGAAACGGATATATGTCACTACTTATATTTTACTACTTAACTCATATTCCACATGCACAATATCAATCAGAATGCCGTGTTTAGACTAGTGGGGCTGCATACGATATTATTGTAAAGAAAACTTTTGGGTTGACTTCTCTTTAAACCTGGATACCTGCTCAGATTATCCATGCTCCAATGCAACTGTGATTGAGGCGAACCGCTGCACAAAGTAAACTTTTCATGGCCAGTGTTTGATGTCCAGTATTGTGCAGATGACAACAAATGACAACTTTATTGCACGCTTTACGATCCTGGTGAGGTTTAGTGCTTCAGAAAATGGATGGATGGAGATGGACAGCTATGGTGAGTGGTAGTTTAAATCATTTATTTTGGTCTTTGAGAATGTCTTCATATGAAAATGACCAATTGCAATTATCTTAAAATATGTGTGTGCACGGATATGTGCAATGTGCATTGTTGAATGGTCACTGTTAAGTAAATAGTTCTGTGATTTATTCTTTGAAGCATTAATATACAGTCAAACACTCCCACGCTCAGTGATGCTGTAATGTTCCTGACAGAATTTTAGAAATATGAAAATTAACATAAATTGTCGGAAGTGAGTTTCTGTAACTTGGCAGCTCTGTGAATGTGATTCAGTCATAAATTTTTAACTTTAGCACTTGTGTAAGAAAAGTAAAATAGTTGGGCGCATCCAGTTTACAAAAAATGTCTAGAGCCCTGCTTTAATTTATTTTGCATTTATTTTATTCAAGTGCAGTACATTCTCATGTTTGAGGTTGATGTAACCCAAATGTTTGGAATAAATGGGTCATATTTTCTCACACCTACCGTTGTCAGTCACTGTATAACAATTGATATAAAAAATATATTCAAGAAAATATCATATCGGACAATATTGTTATCGGACAGTACTCTAGGCCGCAATATCAGTATCATATCAGAAGTGAAAAAAGTTGTATCGGGACACCCCTAGTTGCTGTTAATACTCCAGCTATTAAAATTAGCAATGACAAAGTTTGAACTCTAAAATGACAGTCTGTCAAAATGCTCAATCTGTTTGGGAAGGCTACTTCAAACTGGGTCCAAGACACCCAAAATTTGAAAATTGGATGATGGGTTCCGGAGAATTTTTTTAGTGTGTGTCTAGGGAGAAAATTTCATTTTGGGAGTTGGCCTATAGAAAATCTAGTCAAAAATACCGTCAAATTTGAGTACCGGTACAACAAAGCATTGTGTTTATGTTTCTGGGTTACCACCATTCGCCTGTATCTCCTTGACCCTTTGATTTCGTCTGCTATTCAGGAATCCGTTCACTGATTGGTAGCGCAAATGTAACGTGCTAACATTCTGGCATAGGGTCTATAGGTAGAGTACTCTTCTGGTCGTGAGCGTGTCTGCCATATTTGATGTGGCAACGCCCCAGTAAGCGAATACACATCAACTTCACTTAATTTAAAAAAGTAACAACCTACAGTGTACAAATGTTATGCCTTTCATTCGTCCATTTACACACGCTAATTAGATTTGGGTACAGATTGGCACCAGACAACATATCGTCGCTGTCTTGTGAAAAACATTTCTGTTCAATTTTCTTAGTTTTACGTGATTGGTGTTTTTTTTTGTTTTTTTTTCAAAATTGTTTTGAAAAAAGTTTTTCATTTCATTTTTAGAGATGTAAATGTTTATTTAATTTTTAGAGTTGATGGTACGTTTTGTAGGATGATAGAATATTTATCTCTCCAATATATGCTGTGAGTGAGCAAGATTTTATGACTTGATTTATATCTTGCTTTAACCAAGTAACGACTTGACTTGCTAGAAACTTGGTGGCAACTCGACTTCACTTGCTTGATTTTTTTTTTTTTTTTTTCCCCCACAATGACTTGGGACTTGCATGTACTTTATGTGACTTACCCCCATCTTTGATGATATCCAGTACAAGAGCTGTAACAAATGCTTTTCCTTTTCCAAGGTCATACTGCCCCGTTTTGTCAGAGAGGTATTAATGTAACAATATGGTAATTGATGTGGCTATAGTTTTCTGTGGTGTTAAAATACAGTATAATGCATTATGCTAATATAATAATGCTGTAGCTAATATTTCCATCCATCCATCCATTGTCCATACCTCTTATCCTCACAAGGGTCGCGGGGATTGCAGGAGCCTATCCCAGCTGTCTTCGGGCAGTAGGCGGGGGACACCCTGAATTGGTTGCCAGCCAATCGCAGGGCACACAGATACTGTTCATATGTAATGTATATTTTTATTACAACAACGAATCCTCATGAGATGAAAATTAAAATATTTAAATTCAAATTCATATCAAATCAAATTTATTTATATAGCACTTTTCATACAAAAAGAATGCAACTCAAAGTGCTGTCCAGTAAAAATGTCCAAAACACAACATAAAAAGGAAGACCCGCTACCGCCCTCTCTCCCAACAAACCCAAAGATATATATCCGCCAGTACATCAGCACTCGCACCTACACACACACACACACACACACACACACACCCCACATATACACACAAAGCATACAACCGGATAAACTTTGTTAAAAAAGACATGACAAGGCACAGAGGAACCATATGGGAACAACCACTCGCACTCACAATCACACCTAGGGGCGATTTGGAGTGTCCAATCGACCTACCAAGCATATTTTAACTGGAGTACCCGGAGAAAACCCACGCAGGCACGGGGAGAACATGCAAACTCCACATCGGGGGTCCCACGACCTCTGAACTGTGAGGCGGACGTGCTAACCAATCGACCATCTAATATTTCCATTACCTTAATTAGTCAAGTCTTAGTCATTGTAAAATATTAGGACCAGCTCTCCGTATGTATGTCTTTTTTTTTTTTTTTTTTAACCATTAGTCAATAGACACCATGAACATAATTTTAACTGTAATAAGAACTTTTGTTTCTTTGTTTCCCTATCTTTTTCTGTCTTCACAAAGAGGATGAACCTGTAGTTTTTGCAACGAACTCCCTCCAGAGGCGGAAAAAAGGCCTGGGTTTAACAGGACTCCGTAACGCTGGCTCATTGTCTGCCCACTCTAAGAGCAAAATGGGTCTCCTGATTGGCCGACCACAAAACTTCCGTCAAATTTCATCAATTATTGACGTAGATATCCTACCCGAGACACATCGCCGTGTACGGCTCCACAAGCACGGTACCCATAAACCTCTGGGCTTCTACATCCGAGATGGGGCCAGTATGAGAGTGACGCCTTATGGTGTAGAAAAGGTAAGATTCATCATTTTATGTTAAAATACTGCCCTGATTAGATGGTGTAACACATTCCAATATGGTCAACATTTGAACACATTGTTGGATGCTTAGAATGCATTCTATGACCTTTCCATGAGCCCAAATGTAACAAATTCCTCCAATGCCTTTTTTAAAGGAAAAAAATAACCCAAACATTTTTTTTTCAAGAATATGTTCCCGGCAGGACCACTAATTGAAACACGGCATTCTGATTTATATTGCATTTGTGGAATATGAGTTAAGCAGCAAAATCCACCCCTTTTTAGCCATTTCACGGGTGGCCATTTTGTCATTTCTGTCGACTGAAAATGACATCACAACTACTCAGGGCACAGTTAACGACCAATCACGGTTCAGCTTCAGAAAACAAGTCAGCCGTGATTGGTCGTTACCTGAGTAGTTGTGATGTCATTTTCAGTCGACAGAAGTGCCAAAATGGCCGCCCCCAGAGATAGCTAAAAACGTGTGGATTAACTCTTATTCTACAAATGCAATATTTATCAGAATGCCTTGTTTCAACTAGTGAGCTTGCATTCTTGAAAAAAAATATGTTTGGTCTGACTTCCCCCTTTAAGCCCGTATCCCAACGAGGGGAAAACGATTGCAATGGTAGTGAATGTGTCTTTCTCGTCAGGGTTTGTTCAAGGTTGCATAGTTTTGCTAGGCGTTCTCCAGACCTTCGCCTGTATTTTTCTTATGACAAGAAAAAACATTAAAACTGTCGGTGAAGGTCTGGAGAATGTTTCGTGAGCGTTTGCGACCTTGAACGAATCCTGACGTGAATGTGCATTCGCTAATTTCGCCCCTCAGTGGGGTACAGCCTTTAGCTGTGGACATGTACTTTGAATGTTATTCACTGATGGAGATTGATGTGATGCACATTTGTTTTTTTACTGTTTTATTTACTTTATCCCTTTCCCTACCACAGGTTCCAGGAGTGTTCATATCCCGCCTTGTGCGTGGTGGTCTTGCAGAGAGCACTGGTCTCCTGGGAGTTAACGATGAAATTCTAGAGGTCAATGGTATTGATGTTACAGGAAAATCATTAGACCAGGTAATTGCAATTAATAACACAAAATTATTCAGATACCATCCAGTCTTGGCCCACATGTGCTGTAACTAGGGATGTCCCGATCATGCTTTTTTTGGCTTTTCTTTGGTTTGAAGTATCTGCCGATACCGAGTCCTGATCCAATACCGCGGAAATACATTAAGAAAAAAAGAGTGCATCCGATTTTTCCAAATGCTTTTTGTAATACTCTGAAAATAAACTCAACGTTCGATATTTTTTCCTCACTTTTTTAAGCACAAAATTCGATGATACACATGTTGAACAACTCAATATGTATTGGTTCATCTCAGAACTTGAAACTCTTAGCGGAATTTTAGCATAAATTTAGCAAATACAGGAACTATAGCCGTGATATTTGCGCTACTTGAAACAATACATATCAACGTGCACGACGCAAATGGCACAATTTTAGTTGATTGGCCCATATAAGTATTACCACAGAGGGATTCCTATCTTTGATACAGTTGATTTATCTAATGGTAAACAATAAACGGTGATCGACCGGTTAGCACGTCCGCCTCACAGTGCAGAGGTCGTGGGTTCGAATCCGGCCCCGTCCTTCCTGTGTGGGGTTTGCATGTTCTCCCTGTGCCTGCGTGGGTTTTCTCCGGGTACTCCGGTTTCCTCTCACATTCCAAAAAACATGCATGATAAGTTGATTGGACACTCTAAAATTGCCCCGGGGTGTGATTGTGAGTGCGGATGTTTGTTTGTTTCTGTGTGCCCTGCAATTGGCTGGCAACCAATTCGGTGTGTACCCCGCCTACTGCTCGAAGACAGCTGGGATAGGCTCCAGCACTCCCCCCCGACCCTTGTGAGGAAAAGCAGTGTAGATAATGGATGGATGTATGGATGGTAAACAATAAATTTACATTGTTATTTAAAGGCTTGTGCACGCCAAAAAGAATAGCTCACGCAGCTATGTAGTTGTTGGGATACTTATGTGACTTCTCTCATCTAGAAAGGACACTATAGATTTATGACCTCATTAAATGCAACCAATGGGGAACAAGCTCGCTTGTCACCAAATCGTTTACACTTGTTAAACTTCTATTTGAAGTTATGTCGTTTGGACATGTAACAATTATTAACCTGTCCGTCAAGCTCTCAGCTGTCTCAACTCTTTGACGATGCCGATTAGCGAGGAGGCTTCTTTATATCAGGCAAGGCAGACATATATAGGAGCATCTTTCATCTTACCTGTCCCTCCGAACAAGTTATAAAGACAACCCGACCGCTCTGCCTGCAGGAGAGCTGTGCACAGCAGAGACTAAAACTGAAACTAAGCTACTACTGTTCTATTTGGCAAGATATTTGCACATTTGTATTATTTTGTAGCTTTGTGAACTTTTAATGTTCAGAAAATAATCAAACCGAACTTGTTCACCCTCTACCAGATCAGCAGAAAATCATGTGATCGGCCCCGATTTCCAATCACGTGATTGGATCGGGATATCCCTAGTAACAATGTAACAATGCCATTAGCCTCTCCCTGCCTTTTATACTGCTAACACAAATACGTACAGGTATTTCAAATAGATAGCCAAGAGGTTTGTTGTGCTTTCCTATCATTTCATGTGAACCATTTTCAGAAAATGAGTGA